>NW_003101679.1:628416-1180021 GCF_000003855.2 Blastomyces gilchristii SLH14081
TCAGAAACTCAAGCAGCTACAAGAAAAATAGCTAAATTCAGAAATATCTGAATATGAAGAGAAGGAAATCAATCAGATATAGTCTGTTAAAACAGCTATATACTATCTTTTAATAATTTGTTTTATTACAGTCTCTCTTTACTTAATCTTTTTCTTTCAATTTCTTTCTATCTATCTATTTAATGTGTCTATCTTTAAGACTGTATTCTCTTTTCCTTTGTCATGATATTGTCAAATGATTTCAAAGTATCAGAAGATGTTAAGACACTGTAATTTATAAACAGTTTTTGTATTCTGAGCTGAAATTTTCTGATTTTGCATATCTGAAATTGATGAATGTATAATAGTTAACTGTATAGATATAGGAAAAACCCTGAGAACTTTTAGTTCTCAGGTAGATGTCATAGTCTCTGACTGCATACATCTATAATTGAAGAATAATAATAATAATAATAATTATATATTTCTTAGCATGAATCTCACTGAGACTAATTATTATAAAAATATATAAAGTAACTATTAATCAGATTTTAAAATAACACTATAACTTAGAAAAATTAAGAAAATAATTTCATTTAATTTTATTTAATCTTATTCTTAGTATAAAGTTACTATTTTTAGAGATTTTAAAGGTTTTTTAAAATTATTTTTATTTTTTTAAAACGTACTAATCTTTTATAACACTTAAATAAGATTTAAAGTCATTTAAAGTAATAAAATAAATTTAAATTAAGAAGTGAAAATCATGATGTTATTTTAAAAATGTAATAAGAGTAGATAGTAGATCTCACTGAGATAGTATTAGACTACTATTAAATCTTAATACTGTGTAATGAGATTAATTAAATTGATAATAAGACTATTAAATATTCTGCTTCTGATCTCAGATACAGTTACATAGTCAGTCTAGTTAAGATTAAATATCTGTATTATAAGAACATATCTCTTCAGAGAAAATTAAACCATGTGCAGTATCTCTTAAAAATAGCTGTTAAATTCATCAAAGATAATTAAATAGCTTACAGACTGAGCTGTGCAGATATTGTTTTTTTTAAAAAAATTAGTTCTTACAGAGCAATTAAATTAATGATTTACAGAGAAGAATAATAATAATGATAAAAATATACAATTCTACTATATTGCAGTTCATCTGTAGAATTGCTGTTTTCTAATACAGACTAGCTCTGTAATAATTAGCATATCAAGACTCATATGCTATAAAAATATTTTAACTATAGTTTTACTTAGATAGATTATACTCATACTGGTACTTACTTACTCATCTCTAGTGAGTACATCACATCAAAACAATAAAAACACTGAAATGATAAAAATCAAGAATTACATTCTTATTATAGCTCTCTATATTAATAATCAGTAGTTAATCTATAATAAATAAATTATTTACATCATTCTCAGTATGCATATTATCTCTGAATTGTTTCATTTTCTTCTCAGTGAGTGATAAGAGTGAGTTATTATCAATTTTAATAAGATTAATTCTCTATTTTCATCTCTTCTTATTCTGCTCTTTTTCTGCTTTATTCTCTCTATATCACATGATTTTTCCATTTACATTCTTAACAGTGAGAATACTTTTCAGCTGAATCTGCTGATGATTTGTTTTAACTCTGCAATATCTATTTACAATTAAATAGTTCTTTAATTCAGCTGTTTACTGCTCATTAAGTTTCACATAAGATAGACTAGCTTTGAAGATCTTTTTCAGATGATCTGTCAAACTGAGTGATTTCAAATTCAGAGTATTCTTAATACTTTAAATAGCTTTTTCTGTGATATTATCATATTAATCTGATGTTACAGCTTTTAAATTATCTTTAATAAGAATAGCTGAGAAGAGAAGATAGTTATATAATTAGAAGTTTCATCATCTTCATCATATATCTTAAGTGAAGAAGATAATGAAATTCTCTACTTAAGAGTATTAAGAAGATGATCAGAGTTTTATAAATATATATTATATTCAGCTTATTCTGTAGCTATTATATTATATTTAAATATCTGCTTCTGAATATCTGATAGATCTTGTAGAAACTACTGTTTTTCATACTTTTCAAAGCTGTAACATACAGTATAGTTGACTGCTTTCAAATAATAATACTTATATTACTGAAATAATAAACTGTTCAAAGAATGGAGTAAATGAGTGATATATAAAGAAAATTCATATAAAATTATATTATGAAAATTAGTATATCACAGAAACTTCTCTATTATATAAGATTTATAATTATTTATTAAAAGTAATTAATAACTACTCTTCTATCTCTTTTTTATAATCTCATTGAAGTGTTTAAGTTATTCAAAATTAATCTCATTATTTATAAATTCAGTATCTGATATAGTAATCTTATAATTGTCAGACAAATCAGTCTGTGTATATCAATTCTTCAAATATGATTTTAAGATCAAGATTATTCATAATGAAATGATATAACAGCTAATGAATACATACTTAATAACTGTTATTAAATCTCTTAAAGAAGATGAAGAAATAATAAAATTAATCTCTTTAAAAGTAGTTCTAATTCATTCTTCTCTTTCTTATTCTTCTTGAAATTCAATTTCATCAAAGTTGTAAACATTGCAGGTATAAAACTTATACTACTTGAATAGAATTCAGAGACTGTTAAATTAAGTTTTAATATATTTAATATCTTCAACTGATAGCTGCTTCAGATTCATTGACTTCTACTTCACTCTCTTATACTCAGATGAACATTTAATAAACCTGTATATTTATATCTTACTGACTTTTGAGAGAGAGATAGTAGAATCTGTATAATAATATTTAAGAATTAAATTCATGAAATCTTGAATGTGTTCAGTTATAAGAGGGTAATTTTTTTCATCTAGTAGCTTAATTCATTATTTAATCATGTTCTTCTGACTCTTATTTAATCTCTTATTAACTAGCATCTTTGCAGTATTCAGATTTCTTTCATTAATATACACTCAGAGATATTAATAGAGAATATTAAATTCTCATAAAAGAGATAGTATTTTAAATTTTGAATTTTTTTTATAGACAGTAATGACTTGCTGAATACACTCTTCAATATTTTCATCTTTATTCAATACTGTGGTGATTATTAATTAATTAATGAAGATGAAAATTAAGAATTTACAAGATTTTTATCATTTCAGTGTTTTTATCATTTTGATGTGGTGCACTCACTAGAGGTGAGTGAGTAAGCAGCGGCACGAGTACATGACAACATTATCCTCCAACTCCAACACTGCTTTCAACTGCTTCGCGCAATTAATTCGTCACCCAATGTCTTACTCCTTCCGTACAACTTCTACCAATTCTTTTTGATACTACCCACCCCTAAGGTCGCTTTTTGGCTCTACCCCAGGCCAATGGATTTGTATATGTCCATGGTATTTCCTCGATAACTTTGCGCAAATATCTTGGCCTATCGCGTTCACCATAGCTTCATTAGTTCGACACTTCGCCGAATTCCCGTAGAGCTTATTGAACGCCGCCTCTCTGCTATAAGCATACATAAATAACGAGACGACAAAGGAAGTCACTTTGATAAGGATTTCCGGCCCCTGGAGAGGGAACTCCGTATAATGTCATCACATTACAATACGGAGCCACCACCAACGGCCTCCGCCACCCTCAACACCACCGCTGGCCCGCTCCACATCTCCCTTTTCGCCAAACAGGCACCTCTCGCATGCAAAAATTTCCTTCAACATTGTTTAGACGGGTACTACAATGGGACAGTTTTTCACCGTGTCATACCAGACTTCATCATCCAGGGTGGTGACCCCACAGGAACAGGCTCGGGAGGCTCATCCATCTACGAAGATCCAGAGTTCGAATTCGACCCACGTGATGGGGAAAAAGTGATATTCAAAGATGAGATACACAGTAGATTACGATTTAATCGGCGGGGATTGGTTGGGATGGCCAAGGCAGAGGATGGGACGTACGGGAGCCAGTTCTTCGTGACTCTGGGGAGTGGTGCGGACCGGCAGTTAACGGGGACATGTACGATGTTTGGACGCATTGAAGGGGATAGTATCTATAATGTCGTGAGGATTGCAGAAGGGGAACTGGTGGGGGGGACAGAACGACCCGTATATGCTGTAAAAGTTACAGGGTGCGAAGTGGGCGATTTGGGTCCTTTCAAGGAAGTTTTGAAGAAGCGAGAAAAGTTAGCGCATGCTGCGCCGGAGAAAAAAGCGGAAGGAAAGCGGGACGTGGCTAAGAAGAGGAAAAAGGGTAAAGGCGCGAAGGTATTATTGAGTTTTGCGGGCGACGAAGAGGATATCATAGAAACAACTCGGGAAACGAAGAAGCCCAAATTCAATACAAGGCTTGTCACAGCGGGAAAAGATACGGTTCAGGAGCATAGCGAAAACAGATACGAAAGATACGAACATAAACAACAACCCAAAGCCGCAAGAACTTCTCCTACGCACAAAGGCCAAGTAGATATCGACCTACAGCAAACCCACCCGAAAAGACGAACATCTATATCCCCTTCAAATTCCCCGCTCACAAGACCGAGACCATCATCACGAGATCCTAATACCCAACTGCCTCTTCCGGACCCAGAAGTCCCATCCCGCTCTCCCTCCTCCTCCCCCGCCCCTCCCGCAAAGCAATCAGTCTTATCACGTACCACTGCCGAGATTGATGCACTCAAAGCATCCATGCGTCGCAATGTCGCTACAACCACCGAACCTACGCGGAAAAAGTCTGCACTTGAGTCATTGATACCCGAAACATCAATAAGGGGCCGCCGACGACCTGCCCCGGGCAGCACTAGCGGCGCTGGGTTAGGGAACGGGACATCGCAGGATAGCGAGGCAATGAGAATCTTCAATGCGTTTAAAGCGCGATTAGAACAGGCGGATTTGATATCCACTCGATCCAAACCCACGGATAAAGTAGACGACAGCAAAGACACAAATTCCAAACACACTAATGACAAGAAACCTCCTTCTACCAAAGCAGGGGAAGAAGGCAAGGAGGGAGAAGAAGATGAGGAGCATGAAGAGCAAGTCTGCGACCTCCATTTTATCGCGAACTGTCAATCCTGCCGCGCGTGGGACACGAGCGCGATCGCCGCGCAAATAGACACTGACCTAGCAACCACTACCCGCAACCATGGCCGTGAGGATGACGACGATGACAACCCCATTGACTGGATGACGCATAGGCTAACCTTTGGCAAGGACATGCTGGGCAAGGATCTGAACTGGAAGCGCACTCATGAGGACGCGGATGGGCTCGTAGTGATTGATCCACGCGAGAAGGAGAAGGAGGTTGTTGGAAATGGTCCTGCTGGTGGTGGTGGTGGTGGTGGTGGTGGGAGGCGGCGCGAGCGCGAGCGCAAGCGGAAGATAGAGATCGGACCATCGGAGGGAGTGGGAACCGGAAAGGGGATAGAGGACATGTGCTGTATGTACAGTGCCTATATTATGTGATGAATGAATGATGTTTTTCTCCTATTACATGGTTCCATTTCGTCGCAGAGTATTCGAGTTCAATGTATTTGATGCATATACCCCCCTATTCCTGTAAGGTAAAGAGGCGATGTAAACAATCCTCATATCAGTCAGGTATGTACATACATTTGTCTGCCCCCTGAACCCGTTTCGGTTTACATACAACTCGGGGTTTATGGGATGTGCTATCTCCAGTCATGTATTTGCCATCTAGTGAATATTTCCCCCCTTACTCCATCAATCCCCTTCGTGCCCATTCACGGAAAGTGTGGGATTCAAAATAAAAATCCTTGATATATATTCGTTCTTCTTTACCTAGGACGTATACGGAAGAAGCACAACCAACCACCTTTCCTTTTGTCCATTCAAAATGAAGTGCAAAAGAGCCGGCCCCCGATAACTCCCCACGGCCACCAACAGAGCCCTGTTATATGTTCATGAATTAATGTCAGCCAGTGGGAAAAAATGGTCAAGGAAGCTGAAGCGGATCGAGCTATATATATATTATTATAATAATCAATGAGGAGTTGAAAGAAAAATAAAATAGGATAAGTTAAAATCCCCTCGAAGATTTACATCTTGCCACAGTTGCGAAGTAGCCAACTGACGGTATTTCCCAAACAGTGAGGGTTGAAAACGAGGTAAAAAAGAATTAAAAATTAAAAAAAGGACTGCAGAAGAACCGGCGCATGACAGCCAAAGATGAGAAGGGAAAAAAGGCAAAGCCAAATATAAAATACTCGTATTGAGCTAGAATACGGGCCCGGTACTCGTCATAGCTCCCACATAATGGGCATGGCCAGACTACAACCCAGACGCAGGGTAAGACGCGTAGGTGGGTAGGTCCTATGACGATCACAGCACAGTATAACACAAAAAGCAGCCACTACGAGAAGTGAAGACCATAAGTGAAGGAAAAAGGAAAAAAGAGAATGAAAAAGGGAGGGCCAACACAACGCCAGAAATGATTTGAAATGATTGAGCGTGGTGACAAATAGAGTAGGAGAAGGGGCGGGGAGTATCAAATAAAAAGGACAAATAGATAGACAAAGTAGACATTAAAAACAACAGCTAGAAAGCGAATGCTCGTGACTTCCATTGTTTCCTCTTCTTCCTAGCGGCATGGCAGGCCACGGCTTTGCCATCATATATCCAAAGACAGGTGTAAATTAGCGGACTGGTAGTAACGAAAAGAGGTCGAAGGACGTACATCTTGAATCAAAGGCAATGGAGAAGAGGGTTCCATCTATCTACAAACGATTATGTAGACAGAGAGGGCGTGCTTAAAAGAAACGGTTCAAAGGGCTGTGGGCTAGGATTTTGCGAAACAACCAGGTTGATGATGTATTGTAGAAATTGAAGCTGAATTAGTGGCCCGTTTCTCTAATCCTAGCACATACTGGATATACAGGCGCTTGGTCCCAGTTCTAATATTTGCTGATCAGGAAACAACTTAGTTGGAATCAGAATATTTGGTTTCCTCCAATTAGGTACCTGGTAGAGTGCCGACGTCAGAGCAAGGTATATTCGTGAGAGCGCAAGGAAAGGAACGAAGGAGAAAAGCCAAAAAGGAGAAAATATGAAGAAACAGAATACGGAAAATGATTATATGAAATATACGGTGAAAAAACGTAATCCTTATACAACTGGACGACTATAATGCAATTCAGATGAACATGATATCCCGCGAGTTTTCCAAGATTAAAGAAAAAGAAGTGCGTTTGCAACGCAAACAGGAATCACGCAGGGAAAAGAAAAATACAACAGCAGCGAGGAAGACGGTTTTTGAAACATGTTTTTGTCGTTTTGTCATATATTTTCTTCACAAACACTCAGTTGTAGGAAAGAATGCGCACCCTCCGATCACAGTGTCCAAATCTGATAGAATGTCTGTTGACATTTCTTGTCGAGAAAACAAGGAAGAGTTGTGGATTGTTTTTGGGAGGGAAGGGGGGGACGAGGCTCCAAATTTTATGATTGTTAGGCTGCCCCAAAAATTAAGATCTAACGTTTCCATATAATCCCGGTGTAAATAACTTTTGTATTTTAGTCTCTCTTTTGATTTGGTTCATTTCGTCATGCGTCATTGAATCGTAAAGACATTACCCTCGCTGGGGGTAAATAGAGGGCCTGAGTGGATTTGTGGGTATTGTCTTTCATTCATGAAATGGTATACATTTGTCGCCGTAAATTGATTCGGTGATCAGGGCTTTATGAAGTATTTACTCAACAATTATCTCGACGTTAGAGACAGATCTCAGCTCGTCGCTCCCTCGAGTCTGATGTCCATTCTGGCGGCGAAAACCTGAGCCGCGCTCGGGAGCTGGGCCTCTAGGCTGTCTCATGGGGATGCGCTCCTGAGAAGGTTGTGAATCAAAACCCAGACCAATTGATCTATTACTCCCAATTGGAGCAGTGGCGGATGATTGGGAATCCTGTTGTTCCCAGGAAAACATTCCGCGAAGCCGTCTAGGGCTGCCGGAATTAGGCCCACCAATGCCAGTTCCAAGGGAGAGTCCACCTAAAGTGTTTACCAGTAGGTTATCATCGCGTTGAATTGCCATTGAAGAACCGGAAGGAGTAGGGGTCAAAGTTGGTGTGTTAGATGCAGCGCTAGTATTTCCATCGAAAGGCTGGAAACGAGTCCCATTAGACTGGAGAGCCGCAGGAAAACTAGCAGAAGAAGGCACCGGAGATGGCGTATAGGATCGCAGGTCGGCGAAGGACTTGGCTGCTCGAAGGTTTTGTGCATTACCAAAGCTACTGGGCGAGTCGAGCACACTGAGGAAACCAGAGTGATGTCCACGAAGGGTGTTAAAAGGACCAGGGCCATCACCTCTAGCCTCGCTGAAGTCGATTGTCGCAGCACGGTTGAGCCCACGGCGGGATGTGTCGGCCGTCTGGACAGTGGCCGGATTCGCTGGTCCCTGAGGGCTAACATTCGAGTCTGTTGCTCTGAACACGTGAACCTGACGCTGGTCACCAGTACCTCGGGACGCATGCCCTAATCCCATATTATGAGCAAGGGTATGAACTGTACGGCGTTGCAGTGGCGATAACTTCGCAGGGAATATCAGGGCTTCCTTGCTCGAATCTTGCTTAAATAAGAGAAGTTGAGAGTAGTATTGAAGAGTTTCGGGTTCGTTCATGTTAACTTCTATTTGAGTCAGCCAGTGAATGGAGAAAAAGTATCACAAAAAGGAGAGTTGAAATAACGCACTTAATTCCGCACCACGTTGGGAGACTGGAGACGGGGAAGTCACGGGAATGTGCGATGTCAACGATGACAATGAAGGCTGGGAATTGAGTTGGGAGTTTGGCATTGGGCGATGTTGCTCCTCTAATTGACCCCTGCGCTCACGCTTTTCACGCTCAATCCGCTCCCTTTCCTGCAAGGGAAGCATCTTCTTATATTCAACTCTAAGTTTCCTTCCCTGTAACTCGAAATGGTTTAAGACTTCGATTACAGTGGCTGTTTCCTCAGCCGAAGTGAAATTGGCGAACGCTAAACCCCGGAAGACACCGTTGTCGAAATGATAGTTAAACGCGTAGGGGAGGGGGAGATTCATCTCTGTCATCAATTGGACTAGCTGTTCTTTTTTCACCGCAAATGGGATATTTTTGATCACTATAGCGGTCGGAATAAGCTCGTCGTCTCCTTCAGGACTGAGATTCTCTGAACGGTTCTGCATCGGCTGGAGGGAATTGGGTCCTAAGCTGAACGGGCCTGCGAGTCCTGGTTGTTGGTCAAGCCAAGTCTTCGACCACTTATGTTAGTTTGGGCGAGATCAAAAGGGGGTTAAATGAACTTTTGTTTTCTTCTTCTCCCACTCAAAGTAAATCACAAAGTCAATCACAAAAGGGGATCTGGGTAAGGCAGGTAACTGTTGAAATCAAGGACTTACAGCGGGCAGTCCAGTCCTGCCGCGCGCAGTCGGCTTCATCCTTCCCGTGCTGGCTCCAGTTCCAGACCCGATGCCGCTAAGAGTATTTGTAGTTCCAAATCCGTTTGAATTCCAAGTCTGAGAGCCAGACATATCGTATGCATAGGAGTTCCCTTGAAGGACTGGGTTTAGGCGATCCAGCCGAACGGAGTCATATCTAGCCATCGGATCGTCGTATAGTCCAGTGGTCATCGGGCCATAGGCATCGAATTGCCTAGATGATTGACGGTGAAGTTGCTGGTGGGAATGATGGCGTTGCGAACCTGGGGATCGGGAGGAGGGGTTGTCGTGATACATGTCCTGAGGCTGAGGATGGTAATTACTCATGGCGACCGCTAATGAACGGAAGCCTGCCAGAGGGGAGTGTGTGGGTGGTAGAGGATTGAGGAATTTTTTCTTTCTTTTTCGTCCTTTGTAAATGGCAAATGGGTAAGACACGAGGCCACAAAAGCAACTATTCAACCATAAGAGGCGGAGATCGTAACGAGAATATGAGTATAGGATCGCGCAGTTAAAGACTTCGCTATTAATTTCTTCTGAGGGATATCAAACTTTCCGTAAACGCGTAAAAAATCAGGAAGATTTTGGTTGGTCGATTTTGTGTCACTTGGTTTCTAAGTGGTAGACTCCAGGATCAGATGCTAACGGCAAGTGGTTTTGTGTGTTTTGTCGACAGACTGGGAAATCTGCAGGAATTTCGTTCGGGGCCGTGGACAACAACGAATGAAAGGGAAAAGAATTAAAGTCGCGGATTTTGGGGGAATACAGGGAATCAGACGCGGTAGGCCAAATCGTGTTCATCAGTCGTATGCAGCATCAAGTCGTTACAGGAGAACGAAAGAGGCGTGGAAGGGACCACCACCAAAGACTCAATTTGATGCTGGTCTGGTGGAATTTTTTTGGAATTTCTTTTTATTTTTTATTTTTTATTCTTTTATTTTATTTTTTTTATTTTTATTTTTTGGTTGATTTGATTTGATTTGATTTGCTCCGACACGAGACGGGACGGGAGGGGCCAGCTAGGATCCGAGTCTGGTCTGTGTGTTCAGCGGGCGGAATTAGTTGTCGAGATGCATGCAAAGGAACCTGTACATGTCATGTACACACAAAGGCAGCAGAACAGACCAGCACGAGGAAAAAGCAGCCGGAAGGGATACGGTTTTGGTTGGAGGGAGAGATGGGTGCCAGCCAGGACGGTAAGTGACGAGATGGGCTACGATGGGCTGTTCCCCGGGGGGGAAAGAGGGGGAGGGGGGGCAAGAGGAAGGAAACGGGGGAGACCAAGACCAAACGCTCAGCACCTCGCCGTTTGTCCAGTTGTCGTAGTCCGGGAGGGTCCAGGCAAGCGGGATTTTGCTCGAGCCGCCAAGGGGATCAAGCGATAGAGAGGAGTCGAACAGGATGAACGAGATGGCTGACCGAATGGGGGGAGGAGGGAGTTCAGTAATAAGCGGAGAGGGGGGACAGGAGGCAGGGTAACACGAGAGAGACGCCGACGAACCCAAACGGGAGAACAGCCAAAGAGACAGCAGAGAAATATATATAGCGGTTCCGAATACACGGAGGGAGAGGGAAGAAGTAGACGGAGACGAAGCAGAAGAACGAGGAGCAACAAGAGATGAAGAGAATGAAAAGAGAAGAGAAGAGAGAAGGGAGAAGAGAGAAGAGAAGGGCGACAGGCGAAATTAAAAGGATGAAGGCGGATGGGATAGGGATGAAGATGGGGATAGGATGAGGTTGAGGTTGAGGTTGAGGTTGAGGCGGAGGAGAAAGAGAAAAAAAACGAGCGTGGAGAAAGAAAGAAAGAAAGAAAGAAAGGAATGAACCCCCGTTGCTGTTGCTGCAGCCAGAGGCGGTTAGTGTGTGTCTGGCACCGTGAAATTACGCCTGCATTACACACATTATTACCGACACTTTATCAGCGGCACACCATTAAATACAATTATTACTGCACTCATGACCGAAAGATTACCGTAAGTCTGTCCAGCGTGGACCAACCGCCTGGTTGGTGGGTTGATAGTGGGTCGGGTCACGGAAAGGTATCCTGTAGCCACTACACCGCTGGACGGGTACCTCGGCGGTACTTCTGTCACTCCCGCAACCAGCAGAAATACAAACAAGCCCGGTATTATTGAAGACGGACCAAGAATAGGATAGCGCAGTACGCTACAGTACTCTTTACCACGTAGCGTATACTCTGTACAGAGTGCGGAATGCCTTCCCCTAGTATGTATGTATACTATGTATGTACTACTGTACTCCGTACTGACTCACTAGTTCATGCAAGGCAGAAGGCCGACTATTTGCTATTAATTACTTGATAAATATAATGAAGTAATTCATGCTTCCATGTTATCATGCCGCGCGGTCGCGAACTCATACAAACTCATCACCATCATTATTATTATTCTATTATCATTATTACTAGTACAACTAACCCTGCTCCCTCCAGCATAAAAAGACACGCGACTCGTCCCCCGTTTTTATGACGCGATTTTATTTTATTACGTTTATTTTACTATCGTTGGTTAGTAGTGGAAGAATCCGAACCCACTCAGGGGTTTGTTTCTCCCTTTGCACTCTCTGGTCCTTCCTCCTTCTCCTTCTCCTTTCCCTTTTCTTTTCTTTTGCTCTTCGACTCTTCTCTGGCCGCTTCTCCGAGTCCGATGTGGGGATAAACCAAGCCATGCTTCATATGGCGCCGCCCCAAAATTTCCACACCATCTATCTCATCATCAACAAGCCAAAGCGCAATTGCCCAATAGTCAAACCCCTAGCTTGGCGGGACGGAGAGTCTAAATCTATCCCTGGTATTGTATTGTTATTATTATTGGTCCTGTCAGGATACAGTCTGTCTTATGAGCCTGTCACGTATGGATAAATGAACACTCTGAAATAGACTTATACGGGCAAAATCCGTCACCAGCATCTTTATAAGTAAATATCTGTCAGGAAAAAGAGGTTATACACTACTGAACGCCACCAACATCGTATTACTACTATATTTCTTGTTGGTGATTACTACACCTACCCTAGTCACGTGCCACCCCAACCTATTCATTTGTTGGCCCTTACGGCCGTTGCGGTTAGCGATCCCACTAGATCACGTGACCCACCACTATATTATGTTCCTGTAGATAGATCTATCAATACAACCTTCAACTATTCTACAGGTTATAGCCTGAATGACATGTTTTTCTTTTTAGAATGTTATATTAACATTTTTTTGACACAGATAGTTCATCTTTTTTGAAAAAACTCTCACTCTTTATTAGAGATATTTCATTTTCTCTGAATCTATCAGTCAGCAGATTCATATACTTTATATTTTTAAGAAAGTGCATTCTTCATTGTGAAGAATATCACTTCTTTTTTTATATATCTAGAAGAAGCAGAGTTATCTTGATAAGTAATATATCTGTTACTTCAGAGTTCAGCTCAAGACTCAGAATCACACACTTTACTAGATAACTTATTAATAGAATAATCACTTATTATAAGAAGACTTCTAACTTGTAAGATAAGACTAAGATTAGTTTTCATCAGAGTATGAAATTTAATGATGAGATAATGAAAAAACTTCAGAATAAAGAAAAGCAGAGTTAATATTCATCTACAGAATCTGTTCATTTTAACTTATTAAATTCTTCACTATCTCTTATCTCTGAAATACTGACTTTTAATAATAATCTGAATTAATTTATCTATTACATCACAGACAATCTTATAAATCTTATATAGATAATACTATGAAATTAAATAACTATGACTGAAATCACTTAATATCTCACTACATCTGTCTCTATATAAAGAGACACTATGAGAGATAAGTTGCAGAAATATCAGAAGAAAGTCAAATATACATTAAATATTAAATCAGTGATTACATTTAATAACTCTAATTATAAAGTCTGATATATTGATATATTAACTGATATGAAAGTTATTAATGAAACTGACATTCTATTAAAAACTTAATAAGAATTTTCTTTTATATGTTATATTAACTCTGAGAAGTGAAGAATTTGTTTCAAGTCTCTATATAGATGTATACTATTGAGTCTTATTAAAAACATTTAAATCACTATTAAAATCTTGAAAGCTGACAATGCTGCAGCTCTGTGAGATAAGATTAGTATTGAATATATAATATCACTGATAGAAGAATGAGTTAATATCTTCAAGAAATTGATAAAATTATAAGTTAAGAAGAATAATTATCTTACTTTTCAGAGACATTTCTGCTATTTTATTATCTATTATAAGAAGCTCTGTCAGAGCACTGAGAATGTATATTATAATCTTTTCCTCAACAATCTACAAGATTATCAAAGATTATTTATCAAGATATATTTGAATGAGTTTTTCTTCACTGATTAGAGACTCATTGTCAATATTGATATCAATGATTTAATAAAGTAACTGATCAATTGTACATTCAAAAAGATTATTATCAAGTGAAAAAAGCAGCCTCAGGCTGATTCTGTGACTGTGAAAAAGAATAAGAATAAAGATAAGAATAAAAGCACATCTGTATGAAAGTACACTCACTGCAGAAGATATGAATATACTGTTAACAGGTGTTTCATCTTACACTCTGATAAAAAGAAAAAGAAGAATGATAAGAAGAATGACAAGAAGAAAGAGAAGAAGAATAACTTGATAAGTTCTCAATCAGCAGTAAATGCAGTAATTATAAAGATTGAGTTCTATTTCTCTTTCACAGTCACTGAAAAATCATTCTCTAGATCTTAATATTTGAACACATGTGCAAGTCTGAATATGATGAGTGAGCTTTATTCTTTTTTAAATATTAAATCTTTTAATAATAACATCTCTGTTGATTCTATCACTGAGAGAACTGAGTTTATCAAGAAGATTGAGACTGTCATCTTGAAGATTGAGAGTAATAATATTAACTTGCAGAATGTTCACTATATCTCTAATATTACAGTTAACCTGCTCTTATTTACAAAGCTTGAAGATCAGAGATTTCAATTTATATTATCTGTCACTATTCTCTCATTTTTCATTTGCAGAGTCTCAAATGATGTTATTTTTCATACAGTTTGAACTGCTCAGAACAACATATATAAGATTGATGAATGAAAGTTCAATGAGAATTTTAATCATCTAAACAAGACAGTCAAGTATA
Organism: Blastomyces gilchristii SLH14081; assembly: GCF_000003855.2. Taxonomy (NCBI): domain Eukaryota; kingdom Fungi; phylum Ascomycota; class Eurotiomycetes; order Onygenales; family Ajellomycetaceae; genus Blastomyces; species Blastomyces gilchristii. Next base: position 643,006 of record NW_003101679.1, read on the forward strand.
TTGCAATGTCATATAAGTACAATTTTGACTGAAAAGTTGATCTTTCTGTAACTACTGTCACTACTGTTGATAACATTGATTCTACAGTTCTGAATACAGGTCTCAAGAATACAAGAATATCAAAGACTCTTTTAAACTGACACTGTGATCTCAGTCACATTCACACTGATGCTATAATTACTATGATCAAGGATTCTCATACTGAAGTCACAATTAAGAGTTCTAAGACTAAGTTCTTTTGTGAGAAATGTGTCAAGACAGATATGACATGAGATTATTTGAAAACACTGATGTCTAGATCTATTCAACTTATTGAGAAGATTCATATTAATCTTGTAGATGATAAATGTACATTGAAAGACCTCTCTGATTATTTCTTAGAGTTTCATCAGAGAATTAAATACTGAATGTTTATTATCTGTGATGTGACCTGCTACTATTGAGTATATTTTTTAAAGTTCAAGAATGAGGCTGTTCAATACTTTGAGTTGTGACTCAGATTCATGAATAATCTCAGATATATAGCCTCTGCTTTTCTATGAACTGATAATGATGATGTTTTCCAATTCACATGTATGCACACAGTTATGAATTCATATAATATCAAATGAAAATCAACAGTATTACATTTACTACATCAGAATAATGTTTCTGAACATGAAATCTGCACTATCATGAGACAGGTTAGAGCTGCTCTTTTGAAAGATAATCTCTCTAAGAAGTTCTGAACAGATGTTCTAGAGACAGTGATTATAATAATTAATAATACTCTCATGTCTACAGTTCTTTATAACTTAAAATTTTGATCCTCTACTACAGAGACTTCTGTGATTTCAAGTTCACATAAGATTTCTTGATATGCACTTACAAATACCTCACTGAATGTGAGGCATTTTTGCTGATTGAATGCAGAGGTTTTTATTCACTTGCATGAATCTCAGCAGCCCGTGGATAAGCTTTCTTCATGTACTGATTTCTATCATATCATTGAATTCAGTGGCACATTGATATATCATCTATGATATTCTGAATCTGACAAGATTATTATCAGTAGTGATGTGAGGTTTCTGATCACTGAAAAACTGATTGTTACATCTGTGAAACTCATTAATCATGTTATTGAATCAGAACCTGATATTCATCTGATTGATAATGAAGATGCTCTCAACATTGATGATCTGAATTTCACATGATTGCAGCCTGCGAAATCGCTGACTACTTACACTTCAAGCTCTGTTACAGGTAACCTCTCAAAGTTCTACAAGAATGCCACATCTCAGTCAGAGAGAGTAGAAGATTATTGAAAGAAGTTCATACAACATGAGATTATCAATCTGAAGAGATACAATACATGAAGTTTAATCTCTAGATCTGATGTTCTGAGAAATGAATCAATTGCTTCAGGCTGTTTAGTGTTTCTTGAGAAAGATAGACTCACAGACCTGAATGTCAATTCTGATGATATTCTTAGAAAATCACATTGAGTGATTTATAATAACTGACTTAAGAAGGATTCTAGAGAAGAGATCTATGCTTCTGTTATCACTAATACTACTAATTGTATTCTTTTTATAATAGCAGTACTATGCGGTTGAATACTCTGTCAAGTGAATATAGTGATGATATATCTGCATGAGTGCCTCACTAAGAAGATCTATATAAGACAATTCATCAGATTTGAGATGAGTTCACTGAAAACACTTGTCTGCATAGTTGAGAATAGTTTATACAGTCTGAACTCTGCAGTAAAGATCTGGTATGATTACTTAACAGCTCTGTTAAGTGATCTTGAATTTACAGTCAGTATCTATGATTCAGCACTCTAATATTATATATTCAGATATCATCTCTATATGACAATCTACATTGATGATCTTAACATCATATTTAAAGTTTTTGAGAATGTCAATTGACTAGTGAGTATACTCAGTGAGAAATTGAAAGTCAAGAATCTACATCAGTCAATCAAGTATTTGAGTATAAAGATTAATTGTTTAAATAAGAGAATTGATTTAATACATTGTCAATATATCAAATGTCTTGTTGAAGATTTCTATCTTGATGATGCAGCTGTTGTCAGAATATTAATAAAGAATGAATTCTGTATTGATGATTCCTCTATATCTGAGAAAGAGACTGATTTCACAATTTGATGATATTAATATGATGTGAATTACTTACAATATCTTGCAGTTAAAACATATTCTGATATCACTTATACTGTCTCACTACTCACTTAACAGAACATTGATTCAACATCTCAATATTGAAAGGCTCTATTACATGTTATACATTATTTGAAAGAGATCATGAATCTGGGTATTTTCTACAGATGTGGCCTGTATAAGAGGTTCATTTCTACTGATCTTTTCATTTCTACTGATCTTTTCATTATCTCTGATTTCCATGATGATTTCTACCTACTCTTCAGCTACTTGGATTCTGATTGAGCCAGCTTCTTGAATGGTGATAGGAAATCAACATTCAGCTACATTTTTAAGCTCACAGATGACTCAATTTCATGATGTTCAGTGAAGCAACCTTGTATATCTCTAAGTTTCAATGAGACTGAATATATGACTCTTAGTGAGGTGATCCATGAGGCAACATGAATTCAGAATCTCATAATTAAGCTTGACTTCATCACTACATCTCTGATACAGATTCTCACTGATAATAAGAATGTCATAGATCTCACAAAGATAACAGTCATTACAGCCTGAAGTAAGCATATTGATACATGTTTTTATTTTTTGCATTGACAGTTGAATCAGAGAATCATTGATTTGAAATATATTCTCACTGCTCAGATGACAGTGAATGAACTCACTAAATCTCTAAACACTGTGATATTTATATAATTCATGATTTTGCTAGATCTTACAGATATAAAAGTTGAGAATGTTTAATTTTACATTTGTATTTGGTTTTGACAGACTATCTTGGTGATTTGAGTGTTTTTGTATGTGATTCTTGTTATCTCAAGAGAGGGTGTTGGCCCTTACAGTCATTGCAGTTAGCAATCTCACTAGATCACATGACTCATCACTATATTATGTTTCTGTAGATAGATCTATCAATACAACCTTTAACTATTCTATATCATTTAGTGTAACTCGCGGAGTTAGATTACAACACAACAACATTATTCTTCAAGAGGTTATGAAGTTCTCTATGCAATGAAAAGCTGCAAAATAACATGCTAAATTGACATCTTCACACGTCATTACAAGCGTGCCTAGATGATTTATTGATTAATTGAACTCATGATGAACCTGAGATCGGGTGGAAAGCCTGACTTAATGAAGAATTATGTATCAACACATAGGAGAAGAAATCCATAAATGCCTGAAGCATAAGAAGAATTAGATGTGAGCTTATCAACACCTGCAATGAACTGAAAAGTAACTGTCTCAGAGATGTTTGAGCCAGATGACATGATCATGAAAGAATAATCTGACAAGTTCAACAATGAATATAAAGACCTGATTGAAGATATCAGTGAGATGTCAGACAATGTAAGAGGCTTAAGTAACTGAAACAACAATAGCTCAGTAAGTGAGAAGACTTATATAAGACTAGAAATTACAAGACTTCAGTATAAGATTGAGTGAATGAAGATCAGTAGAGATGACTCTGCAGATAATGAGATAAGAGCAGATCTGATAGAATATCTTCAATAGAAAGAGAAGACATCTGTTATAATAAAAGTTCTTAAAGAATTCAGAAGCTAAGTAAGACTCATCAAAAGACTGATAGTTCTCACTGAATTTATTAATTACTTAATATGAAGAGAGAAAATTCTTTTAGCTATAGAGTAGTCTGAAATCAATGATATTCTTGAAGATAATAATCTTAATAAGAATACTATTATAAATATACAATATTTCTGAAAAGAACACAATCTTTGATTATATAATTATATATAGTCTGTAATTACTCTGCAGATCAAGACTCATTTCACTATACTTAAGAAGTTCAAATTATCAGCTTATACTCTATAAACTATTATAGAGAATAACTTTTTCAAGAGATCTGCTATATACAGAACTTATTTATTTAAAGAGCTTATTAAAATAATCTTTAAAAGCAAAGAATCTAACAGAGCTTTTATTAAATGATTAATTATTATCAGAACTGATTATATTCATCTGAGATATAAAATTGAAGATGTTATATTTTTTAATAGATTACTGACAGAAGTTAATAGAGATTGAGCATTCTTTATAAAGAATAGAATGAATCAGATCAATAAGAACAATTTGAAATCTTTAAAAGAAGACTTTATAAGATTATACTGTGACATACTTCTACATCTTTCTACTGTGAAAAATAGTAGTACTGAATTCATGAAAAATCCTGCGAATAACACTCAAGACAAGAATAAGAAAGGCAAGAACAAAGACAATAATAAGAACAAGAACACTGAATTCAAACCTGAATGTAAAAGTAATGATGTGAGAACCTGCTATCATTATCAAAAGATTAATTATATTCAGACTAACTGTTGAAAGAAATACTCTGAGAAATGTTCTTTGAACTTCAATATAAATAGAAACAAGAATAAAGACAAGAATGTAAAGAATACAGATACTGCTTCTATTCACAATGTTATGAAATAAGTATTTTGCATTAAAAAAAAGATCTATATAAGTGATTAGATAGGAAAAGATATCTGAATTCTAGACTCTGAATCAGATACTTATATCACACTTCACAGAAATCTTGTTATGACAAAACCTCAGAAGATGAAAGTGATGTTGAAAATAATAGATAGAACAGTGATCTCTGCTATAGCTATAGAAGATATGAAGATTTCAGTGAAAGAAATGAATATACTGTTAAATAATATCTGCTATATTCTGAAGTTAGAAGTGAATCTCATGAGTATGAGTAAGCTTGTATATTAGAGTTATACCTCTAAGCAGTTGATATATAAGAATAATCATGCTATATTGATTATGTCTTCTGACTGTATATTCTCATTTACAGCAAGATTAAATGAGAATGATATCTATGAGATGAAAAGACTGATTATATACAGAGACTTGATCTGATTTGCTATACTCAATGATGATTTTAAACCTGTGAACACATTATAGATGAAAGATAATACAATATTAACACTATCTGAAAGAAATAATACAAAGGTTATAGAACTTATAATAATGTAATGATATTAAAAGCTAGAATATTTAAATTTCATGAATATTGTAAAAATAGCAGTAGATTTATATTTAGAGATGAGAATTATTGATTAATAAGCTTTATCATTCTGTAAAGTCTGTATTCAGATAAAAATGACATATTCAATCTTCATATCTATGATATGAGTTATTAAATCAGTAATGAGATTCTTCATTAATCTGACAGAGAATGAAAAAACACTTTTTAATAAGAATGACACTTTCACTAGAGAGAGTGTAAGCTACTGATTGAGTATAATGAATAATACAATCTATTATAGATGAGCAATTCTTATAATAAGAAAGAGAGAATCTACTGCAAGATTAATAAACTTTATTATAAGTATTAAAATAACTATATAATGTTGAGTTGAAACTCTACACTGAGATGATGAAGAAGAGTTCAAAAGTCAAGAACTTAAGACCTACTGTCAGAGTAAAGAAATAGTATATGAAATCACTACATCTGACACATCACAATCAAATAGCTCAGTGAAACATGTGAATTGAATAGTTGCAGAAAAGACACAAAGCCTACTATTTAATAGTGAATTAGAAAGAGAACCTTGAGATGAAGTAATACAAGCTGTGATTATGATAATCAACACATTCTCAATATCAACAAAGATATTTGAATGTAAGAAAGAAACACTACTTACATCTTTTGAAGCATGAACTGAGGTGTAATCTTCTGTTCATTGAATACAGAGATAGAGATGCAAGATCTACAAGAAGGATTTAAAAGTGTTGAATAAGCTCACAGATAGAACTGACAGCAAGAAATAACAGCTGATTAAATATCAAGAATTATATTAATATTATGTGTGAGATTCTGTTGTATGTTATCTTGAGATTGCACAAGATGTCATATTTGATGAAGCTCTTGACATGAGTACAAACACACCTGTAAATACAGTGAGAAAATTCAATGAATTGCCTAATGAATTGAACATTCTAAATATCAGAGAGGAATGACAACACTGTCTTCTAAAAAGACTAGTGAAGAAAAAGTCAGATATTTTGAAGATAATTATCAATGAGAACTTAGAGAGTGTAATTGATTCAATCTATCTTCTAGATGATGAGACACAGCTTATTATGAATAAAGAGTCTGAAGACTCTGTTAATGAGAATGATTCTATTCTAAGTATTCTGACAGACTGATTAACTACACTAATGAAAGTCAAAAGAAGCTCAGACTGAGACTATTGACATAAGACAATGAAAAAGAAGATTAAGATATTTGAGTAGAAGAAGATATATATTATTGTTAAGAAGACTCTGAAAATGAATATTCTTACAGATAAATAAGTATATGATTGAAAATTCAATAATAAGAGAGAAATCATTCACTTTAGAGCTCACTGAGTGATTAGAGAGTTCTTGCAATAGCAGAGTATTTATTATATGAGATTGTATACTGCAGTGATATCAGGGTCTATATCACATAGTCTATTCACTATATTGACTGCTAAAGAATAGAAGGTCAAATCAATTGACTATATATTCACATTTTTGAATGACATACTATCACAGAATGAGATGATCTATATGCAACTGCTCACAGGTGTAAAGCATGACAGAGAGAGCTTGGTAAGACTACTTTATCAGAGTCTATATGAAATGAAGCAAGCTGTGAGAGTATGATATTTTCTAGCAATGAAACACCTCATCACATTGAGATTCAAGATATCATCTTATGATGATGAATTTCTATATCACTCTGTTCACAAGATCTATCTGATATTATATGTCAATGATTGTCAGGTGACAGAATCTCAAGAACAGTAATTAGACTAAGTATTAAGAGAGATTACAAAGAGATTTGAGACAAAGAATGTTAAAGAGATCAAGTCATATCTTGAAATGAAAATCAAATGTCAGAGAAATAATGATCTAGCAGTTACACAGAGCTGTTATATTAAGAAGATTCTTGAAGATTTCAGCATGAATAAGATGAATTCTGCGGGGATCTCAATGATGACAGGCATACAACTGAAGTTTTCACCTGATGAGAATGATAAATTAAATGATGACTTTACAGCTACAAGATATCATCAAGAATTGAAATCATTGCAGTATTTGATCTTAAGCAGTCAGTCAGACCTGGCATTTACAGTTAACTATCTCTCATATTTTAACTTGCATTCACACAAAGCATGTTGAGCAGCATTGAAGCATGTTCTATGTTATATCAAGAAGATGAAAAACCATAGCATATTATACAGAAAGAAGATTGATGATGTGAGTCTGAGTTCTGTGATATACTGTGATTCAGACTGGGTGAGGGCGGATTCTCAATATAAATCAACTACTGACTATGTTATATTGATTAACAGGTCACTGATCTCATAGCAGTCACAGAGACAGACATTTATTATCAAATCAATCACAGAAGCTGAATATATTGCAGCTAGTGAGACAGCTTGTGAGATAATCTGATTGAATGATATGTTATATGACATCAGGTTGATAGATGATGAAAAAGCAAAAATATACTCACATCTATAAGTTGATAATAAGAGAGTAATTGATCTAGTAAAGAGGGAATTCTTAATATGAAGATTACATCACATTGAGATTAGATATCATATTCTTCACAATTTGATTGAAAAAGAAGAGATTATGATGAAATATATTGATTCTACAGCAAATATAGCTGATAAGCTTATCAAGTCACTGATGAAGCCTGCATTTGAAGAATTTATCAAAAGAGTTGGCATTCAGAAAATTAAGAAGAAGAAATGATTGAATGATAATGATAATACAGTGAATCAATGAATTTTGCATGTATTTCTTGATTTTTACAGTTATTGCTGTATGAATGTCTTTTCTAATGAGAAAATCAGAGTCTGATTCATGTAATTAATTATTATTGTATTTTTGAAAGATTTGAGAATGAGAGAGGCCCTGAGTGATGGCTTATTATAGGTCATGATGTAGCAAGGGAAGGTATTGATGATTACTACACCTACTCTAGTCACGTGCCACCTCAACCTATTCATTTAGTGTAACTCGCGTAGTTAGATTACAACACAACAACCTTATCCTTCAAGATTTCTCATTATCATCAGCTTACTACAATGCTTGTCTAATACTCACTTATACTAGCTCTTTTGACTCACACATATATTTTACTATAAATAGCTCTATCTTTTGTATGAAATAGATATATTAAATAGTGTACAGATAATATAACAAGCAGATCTTGATACATATAAGATTCATATATCTTCAACATATTCATCTGTGACACTCATTCTGACAGTTATGAGCCCGGTAAGCAGCATCTGAAGAGAAGCGCAATACACCGATTCCAATCCTCATTTGAACTGATAACTATCATTCAAACTGAGATAATTAATCCTCATTTGTATACAGTCCGATCTACTTAACCGTTATACACTGAATCTCAGTAAGCAGCATCTGAAGAGAAGCGCGATACACTGATCTCAATCCTCATTCGAATTAGATAACTATCATTCGAACTGAGACGATTATACACAATCCCAATCCTCATTCAAACTGATAACTATCATTTGAACTGAGATGATTGATCCTCATTCGTATATGGTCCGAACTACTCAACTGTTATATCATACCTGATTCCCGGTAAGCAGTATCTGAAGAGAAGTGTGATACATCAATCTCAATCCTCATTCAAACTGATAACTATCATTTGAACTGAGATGATTGATTCTCACACATATACATTCCGAAATACTTGACTGTTATACACCCCGAATTCTGATCATATTCTCAAATACTTGAACCAATTCCACAATCCATTCAATATAACTGATATGACAGACAAGACAATGTCTAGTGCAACAGTACACCTTAGCATTCCTGAAGATTGAAAACTTTGATACAAGTATATGCTAGGATATGCAAAGGACAAGAAGATATCAGACTTCATCAACCTTGATAAACCTGATATCTTCTCTGAACTAGAAGAAACTCTGAAACCTGAGTGTTCAGAAGAAGTCACTGCAGAGATCAAGATAGTATATGATATCAAGATCACTACATGGAAAATCAAATATATGAAATATGAGAAAATGAATGAAGGTATAACAAAGATACAAGATGTTATATAAAAAACAGTGAATGTCACAGAGCTATAACATGTACACAGTGAGAATGATGATGTGAAGAAGATTATCTGTTCATTAAGAGATTGACTCTTCTTCACAACTGTGAACTATCAGAATAATGTGAGAATCTGATATCATAATCTTTACAAAGCACTGAAAAACAGAGATATAGAGAAGTGATTAAATGACTAATCTCTTATCAAAGATAATATCAAAGAGATAGATATAACTGAATAGTTTAACTTGAAGAAAGACTTCTTAAATATAAATCTAGCTATTAATGCAGATTATATACAAGCATGAGCTAAGAATATTTAATATAATAAAGATGTCATATCTTTGATAGAGTTAGTTAAGAACTTCAAGAAATGATATAGAGAAATAGATATTCTTAAAGAAAATAAATCTATGAACTTCACTACTCTTAATAAAAGATCAGTGATATTCAGAAACTGTATCTATAAAGTCTGTCACTGATACACTCAGTGCTACTATCTTAATTCTTTAAGAAAGTCACCTGAATAAAAGAAAAACAGAGAGAAGAGAACTCAGATTAATCAAGCTCTTAAGAATCAAGAATTGAAGAGATATATTAATTATGTAATATCTAGAGATTTATTCATAAATACAGATATAATAGATGAAGCAGTTCTAGAAGAAATAATTCTGAAGTAATTAGATTCTCAATCTATTGATCATCAATCTATTGATTAGCAAATCTGAAAAATATCAATTAACTTCTTAAATTCTCATGTGACGGGCTGCATCTGATCAATTATATAGACTATTTCATTACACTTCACAGATTTCAACTGCTTTATTCTCAAATGTGTACACTTCAATTCTTAGCCATTCTCAATCATCAATTCTCAGCCATCATATATATGTATAAATATTTACTTCAATCACTGATTCTTGTACTTTCTCTTTTCTTTCCTTCTCTAATGTTTTTCTCTTTGTTATATAAAATCTATATATTATACTGATCTATTCAGCGTAGGCTCTCTATACTAGAAAAACATTCATTGTCTTCTTATTAGAAATGATTATTCACATATTATCTTCTCATTAGAAATGATTATTTATTGAGAGATATCTAAATGTGTAACAATATGTAAGAAAGAGAAACACAGTTAAGCAGATATCAAGTTCTCAGATAGAAGCTTACTCATCAGTCACTCTGACTTTGTAATAAGATTTTATAAAGAAAATGTCAGTGAAAGACCTGAGAGTTCTGACACTCAGATGTATAAAAATATGATTACACTTCTTCAGATTTCACAGATATTATATATCTGATAAAATGATATAATCATGTCTAACAATAATATGAGAGAACTCTCAAGTGTGAGTATAGAGATGATATCACAGTGACTCTGAGCAATGTTGAAATTACAACAGTAATAAATAGCAGACATGCATGCAACTCAATAACTTCAATACAAAGAGATTCAATAATTAACTTATGCAATTTCAACATCTACAGAATTGAATACAAAAGCACTGAAAGAATGCTTAGATACTTCTATATATTTTAATACTTTTAATCTCACTCTCTACTCATCATGAAGAATGGAAATGATCATAAAACTGAGTGTAGATGAAGATGTCATCAGTTCATTAATTAATCAAGATTAGTATATCAATGAATAATTAAAGAATTGCATAAAACAGAAATTTCATTCATGAATAAAAGCATGTAAATCAGTAATGTGAACATCTGATAACATCATGAGACATCTTGATATTCTGTTTCAAGACACTGTCATACAACAGAAAGTATTAGATTGATTACAGAGTACTTAACAGAGAAACACTTCTCTTACAATATTCATCTCTGACTTCAATATCAAGATTCTAGAAGCAGATAATCAATCTTGAAAGAATTGAATGAAGATTAGCATACTTAAGAAGGCATTGACTTTTGAACTCTTACAGACTCTTATAAGTGTAGATAAAGATCAGACTTATAAAGACTTCTGCACACAGCTTCAGACATTGAATGATCATCTTATCAAGCTCAAAAGTATACAGAACAGTGGCAGAAGATATTACATCTCAGTTACTTATACACTCATACTGAAGAGAAGTAACAGCAATAATGCAGATATTATGAACTGAATAGATTTAAATGTCTATACATAAGCAAGAGTTTTCACTGTTTAAACAGGCTTCTGAGTTTCTGAGATCACTTCTGAAGAAGTCACTGATTAACATTAATATAAAGTATACATCAACTGTAACTGATCAGAACACATTGCTTTCAACTGTTAATTAATCTATGTATCTTCTCAATCAAGAGATGAATCAGCGCCTGTCCGCATCAATTACATTATAGTGAAGAAAGATTCAGAAGATAACTATGAGAATGCTCTGATAAAACAGAGAAAAGATTAACTTCTGTTCAAATTCATAAACAGAAGATTGAAGAGATCAGATGACAATGATTTGAAGAGAAAATGACAATAAATGTAATTCTTATATCTACTGTGATTAATAACATGTATAATATGAAAGCTATGATAGATAGTGATCTATGTCACTATGCAATGATTAAATCTTCAGTTGTGAGATATTATAATCTTCAATGTATCTTCTTATTAAAACTCTGACTTCTTGCAGAATTTAATAATTCAAAAGATGTTTATATCTGTTACATGATAAAACTAAACATAGATATCAGAGAATATCAGTGTGAAGATGTCTATGTATATGAAGTTGATAATCTTGATTATAATCTTATATTAGAACTTGTCTGACTATCTGAATAAGATATCTTATTGAATACTTGAAACAGAAGTTTAATATTCTCTAACAATAATAGAGTTCATAAGAATGATATTTACAAGACTATGAATCTGACACAGATCTCTGTCAACACCTATAAAATGCTCAGAAAAAGAAGTCACTGAAAGAATCATTAATAGCAGAATCATGTATCAATCTATTTCATCAGTCTGACTAATATTAAAAAGACTCTAGAAAAGTTATTCTGCATTATAATAACAGATTCTCATATGAAACTCTCTCAATAATATTATGAATATCTAAATGTCTTCTGATAAGATAATAATACTACAAATTTACCTCTCTTATAAGATTCAGAAGTGACTCACAGTATCAAGTTGAAAAAGAAGAACAGTAAGAATTCTGAATTATCATGAAACTCTCTTTATAATATGTTTCAAGATGAACTTCTTCTTCTTTAAAAGACACTTAATAATCTGTTAAATAAAGAATTCATACATATTAGCAACTTTTTCACTGCAGTCTCTATTCTCTTTACAAAGAAATCAGATGAAGAACTTCAGTTCTGTGTGAATTATCAAGAATTGAATAGATTAATGAAGAAGAACTGTTATTCTTTATCTTGAATCAATGAAACTCTAGCTTGTATTGAACAAGCTCAATGATTTACAAAGTTAGATGTCATTATCACATTTCATAAGATTTGTATCACTGAAGAAGATAAGTAGCTTACAGCATTTCAAACATAATATAGTCTCTTTGAATGAGTAGTCACACTCTTTAAACTGATTAATGCTCTCAGTACATTTCAGAAGTATATTAACTGAGTACTCTGAGATTTTCTTAATGAATTTACATCTGTATTGTCACGCTCCCGGCCGCGCCAAGGCCCCGTTGCGGTTCCACACGGCCCATCACTTCCATGCGGATGATTTCATTCCGTTCGAACCGGTTTCCAACCACTCTATGACATCATTCAAATATATCATAGAAAGATTCAATTGATGAATATGAGAACCCTGCTTCTATACAAGGTCAGCAGATTACTTTTCCTTGGCAGTGAGACATTACTGAGGTATCACTTCAGCTATTCTCACTCATGAAATGAGAGGAGATATCTGTTCATTATCTATATAGAATAGCTAGATGCTGGCTTCTCATAAAAGAAGTCAGTGATTTGTTTTTCTTCTACTGAAATATATACAAGAGTTACTGTGTGTCTTATACAATCTTCTTAGTATACTAAGTATTATATCTGTGATATTCTCACAATAACTCTGTAGTCTACAAGCTCATTATTCAAGTAAGATAGTCAAGCTCACTTATACAGCTTCTTAAACAACTATCTCTATATAATATCACTGACTAGTCACTGCTTCAGTTCTATCATATTACAATTTAAATCACTTAATCTGATTACACATTTGAACCAGTCAAGCTCTAACAGACTGATATGATCTCATACACCTGCACTGAAATCAATTCAATTTCAGTCTCTGAGAGAAATACTACATCATCTTCTAGAGTGTGTACATCTCTATCTCAGTAGAAATTCAAGATTTCTGAACTCACTGCATATTTTAACATGAGCTCTTCAACTGCTCTATCACTGCTACAACCTCTACACATCTACATCTATCATGAAGATAGAGAGATTAAGATCAGAGATTCTCTGAGATATAAGAGAAACATCTTATCTGAATTTCACAGCTTTATCTGTATTCTTGAACAGAAATTCCACCTTAACTCAAGCCAGTATAATACTTATAAGATATGAGTAATATACACTGCTAACTTTCTTGAAGGCATCTCTGTGACTACTTGAATCATCAAGAAGAGAAAGCTTGAGTGTATTAATACTGCTATAACTTGAGAAGAATTCAAGAACTTTCTACTGAATCAAATTAAAGATTACTACAATCACAGCTTCACAGCAGTGCAGTAGTTCAACTCATTATATTAATAAGATAATGAGAATTATTCTGATTTCAATACAAGATTTAAAGAATATTGAGAGAAATTAACTGATAATTTAAATCAATTAAAAATATAGCTTTATCTTACAAAGCTGACTTACAAGATGTGAATAATAATATTATAATATCAGAGTTCATTAATTAATCACACTGAGCTTATCAACCTGACTTTCTGAATCTATTTGAATAATCAATTCTCTGAGAAAAAGGTCAATAAGACCTCTTCTAAGTAATCAATGATGAGATCTAAACAGTACTATGACAGCTTCAGTGTGAAGAAAGTAAAGAAGAATTCTAAGTATTCTGATTCTTCACTCACTGTAAAGAAATGTTAAAAAAGATTTAATAAAAATCTCTGTTTCAACTGCAGAGCTGATGATTACTATGGCAGTGATTGTAAGAAACTGAAGAAGAGAAGAAATTAAGAAGATATCTTCTTAAAGTTAACTTCTCTTCTGACAAATATATTCACAGAAGATAAAGAAAAGAAAGAAATAAAGAATTGATAACTCTCATATCTCTGAGTTCATGTTACAATTACAATGTATACTCTGAATGAGAAGATATCAGTGAGATACCTACTTAACTCTGAGATAAATATCAACTTCATATTCTATTTCTTTTCTTTAATAAAGAGTTAGAAGAAGATAGACTTATCAGATTATATAAAATTTACTGATGAAATAAAATATCATCATTTTAGCATAATTCAAGTGAAGTGTGTGATCACAGACTCAGAAGAAATCTTCAAGAAAAGCAGTCTGCTTCTTCATACAGTTAATATTATAGATGAGAATATCATTCTAGATCTTCTGTAGTTGAGAGAAAACAATTCTCTCATTGACTGAGTCACTCAGATGTGATGATATCATCTCACTAATGAAGAGACAGTGATAGAGAAATCTGAAGAGTTTCATCAAAAGAATCTTGAGAAAAAGATAGAGTCAATATACTGTGTAGCAGATGATTAAGACTTAAGAACAGATGAAGAAGTTATCACTCTCACTGCAAGATTAGTAGCAGTATTCATTATTAAAGACAGATGTACATGATGTCTCTTTACAGATTATAAGAATATCTTTTTGAAAAGAGAAGTAGTGAAGTTTTCTGATACTAAGATGTGATATAAGATTCATCTTAAAGATGATATAACAGTGCTATACAGATCTCTTTATAACTTATCTATAAAGAAATTGAATGTTCTATACAAATATCTTGAAGAAGTGTAATCAAAGAACTGAATATATTTATCAAAGAGTTCAACAGAGACATCTATACTCTTTGTGTCTAAGAAGAATGATAGACTATGTTTATACATAGACTACAGAGATCTTAATAAGATGATGATTAAGAATTGCTATTTATTACTGTTAATTGATGAGATAATCAATCAATTATCTGAAGCAAAGATGTTCTTAAAGATTGATATACAGAATATCTATCATAGAATCAGAGTTAATAAAGATGATGTTTGAAAAACAGTTTTTTATATCAAGTACAGTAATTTTGAATATCTTGTTTTATCTTTTAATCTTTATAATACTTCAGTCATCTTTCAGATCTATATAAATGAGGCACTGCAGAGCCTTGTTGATGTCTTCTGTATAGTATACCTGAATAACATTCTAATCTTCTCAAAATCAGAGAAAGAATATAATATTCATGTTCAAGAAGTATTGAGTCACTTAAGACAGTATCAACTCTATACAAACACTGAAAAATGCTCATTCTACATGCAGAAGATTGACTTCTTAGATTATATTATTGAGATGAACAGCATTTCAATGAACAGAAGTCAGGTCTTTATCATTGAGAACTGGCCAGCACTGCAGACATACTGCAAGATGCAGATATTTCTAGAATTTACAAATTTCTATAGATAATTCATCTATGTATATTCACAGATTACTGTCCCTCTTATAGATCTGTTAAAGAGAAGTGTGAAAGACAGAAAAATAGAACTGTTTATTCTTATTCATGATATCACACAGGTGTTTGTGAAATTGAAACAAGCTTTCACAGATATCACAATACTGAATCACTTTAATCTTAACTTATTCAGTCAGTGTGAGACTGATGCATCTGAGAATGAAATCTATGAAATCTTTTCACAGTTGACACTGAAGATCTTTCAATATTAAAAGAATCAGAGAATAATCATCTCTGAGAAAACAGACAATGAATTGTCTGTGAGAGAAGACTTTTTCACAGAGTCTATAAAATACTGTGAATGAAGATCAGTGATCTTCTTCTTCAAGAAGTTATCACTTATACAGAGAAGATATAATACTTATAATCAGAAGATGTTAATAATTGTTGAATTCTTTAAGATCTGATCACATTATTTTCAGAATAGTAAGTACTCAGTGTAAGTTCTCACTGATTATGTAAATCTGCATTACTTCTTGACAACAAAGAGCTTGACAGAATGTCAAGCCAGATGAGTGAAGCTGCTTTCAGAGTATGATTTCTATATCTGATACTGTTCAGATCAGCTTAACTCTACTGATATACTGTCTAGATGACCTGATTATAATATCATTGATACAGAGAAGAATTCTATAAAAGAATCTCTGTTATCACTACAGAAGAAGCTGGCTGCAGGAGATTAAGATTCTCTGAAGCTTGAAAACAGTGTCAGTAAGACAGCTGTACAACTCAGTATAGAAGGTGAAAGAAAACTCAGATTCTCACAGAGAACTAACACTGAAGATTATAAGCTTCTTATGTTATATCTTATAATTATTGAATTGATAAAGAATGAAACAGTCTACAATCTTTCAATCTGACTACTTTTGAAATTCATTAATAAGTTACAGAAGAGAGACATCTCTACTACAGCTTAAATTCAGAAGTTGAAGAAGAAAGAATTCAGTTTGAACTTGAAAGAGACAGATTCTGAGTGAGATGATACTGCTAAGAAATCAAGTCACTGATAACTAGAAGAATGTGAACTTCTACTGCTGAATAATTCAGTCTTCATCTCTTATAGCAGAGCAGTGTATCAGAAGTTATTAAGAATTCATTAAAATAATTCTTATACAGAGCACTTCAGGTTAGAGAAGACTGAGAAGCTTCTAAAATATAAATATATTTAAAACAAGCTCTGAGCAGATGTCAAAGAGTATATTGAGACTTATAATATCTATCAAAGAATAAAGATTCTGTGATATAAGTAATACAGTGAGTTGACATCACTGCCTGTTTCAAAGAGCTTATAACAGAATCTATTGATGAATTTCATAGTTGATCTGCTGAAGTTGACAAGAGTCAAAGAATATAACTTAATTTTAGTCATTATTAACTGCTTTATAAAGATGATCAGATATATCTTTACTCATAAAAAGATTAAAGCCTCTGAATTAACTGACCTGTTTTTAGATATTATCATTCATAATCATAATACTCTGAAATTGTTAATAACAGATCAAGAATCTCTCTTTATCAGTAAATACTAATCAGCTTTTTACTATCATCTTATAATAAGATATCTTCTCAGTATTACTTTTTATTCACAGATAGATAATCAGACTGAATATCAGAATCAGACACTAGAATAGCATCTTTAAGCATTCTATTTATATTATCAGAATGATTGACTCAAATATCTTCTGACTGCTGAATTCATATATAACAATATAAAGAATACAATCTTAAAGATATCTTCTTTCTATGCTTATTATGAATATAATTCTTCATTACTCAGTGACATTGTGAACAACATTTCAAAGAAGAGAATAGACAGTTAGAATGTTAAATAGATATAAAGAACAGAGTATTTCTCAGTATTAGAAGTAAAAGTGAGATTGAAACTTTTGAATAAAATTCATGAGAAGACAGTGAAAAGCATTCATCACACTCAGAAGTAGTAGATAGAATACTATAATTAAAAATATCTTTCAATGAAGTTCTTAATAGAGAATTAAGTACTACTTTTAGTAAAGAATATCAAGATAATGAGACTGTGTAAGAAGCTCAGTGAGCAGTGACTAGAATCTTTCTCAGTAATAAGAGTGATGAGTAAGCAGATATATGAGTTGAAATTACTTACAGAATTGAAATCAATTCATTCTGTTTTTTATATTTTCTATTTGAAGCTCTATAAGTAATACTCTGAGACAGAACTGTCTCAGCTGAATAATATTGAGATTGAGAGTAATACTGAATATCTTATGAAGAAAATATTAGATAAGTGAATACATTACAGTAAGCTTCAATATCTTATTAAATAAGAAGATTATTCATTATCAGAGAATTTATAAGAACTGCTTGAGTATTTAAAAAATACTGAGAAAGAGATTGTAAGTTATGAGACAGTTAGTAGAGACTGTTCTATTATATATCAGAGATGTTGAGTAAGAAATACTACTTAAGACTTCTTATTTTTTCTCAAAGAGTTTTTAGAGATAATTTCACAGTAATGAGTTAATGTCTTATAAGCTCTGTAACACTCTTCTTCTATTTTCTTTCAAAGAGTTTTTTAGAAGTTTAATGAGACTACACAAGTGTAAAATTTCTGAAGCAGTTAATAAGAAAAGAAAGAAATATTTAAAATTAACAAAGATTAATATTATTAATCTACAGACTGCTGCTATTCTAATGAGACTGCAGCCTGCTGAAAAAGTAAAAAGAAGAAAATCTCAGAGTCTACTCACTAATAATCACACTCTTATCAAACTCATTCTTTACTGTTAAAGTCTTCAGTATTAATATCTTTGTCTGCTGAGAAGTTAGTACTGCAGCACTGTAGAGAAGCATGCTGTAAGAAGAGTATAAGAAATACTTAAAGTATTAACTTATTAATTTATAAAGTATCTCAGTTATCTACTTTAATTAAAGTGAGATTCTCTTCAATCAGTGATTAATCTTTATAATACTTTTAATAACAGTATCAGTTAATCTCTTCTTAAGATCAGTTATTCTAAGATGTTTTTTCATCTCAGAGATTCACATTTTCATCTTCTTTTATAGATGAGTAAGAGAGATCTCTTCAGTCTTGATAAAATCTGCTAATACTTAAAGCTCTGAGACTCTCACTCTGTACTACTTAAGTATCTAGACTTCTTATCAGAGCTGATACAATGTCTTTCTATGAGATAATACTTACAGAAAGACAGGAGTTATTGTTACAGATGCAATGAAAATAATAGAAGTAAGAGAAGAGATAAATATATAAGATCTTCTTCTTCTTCAGCTGCTTAGCACAGTGCAGATAAGTAATAATACTGATCAGAGACCACACTGAAGCCTTCTCACAGAAAGAAGATAAAGAAACTGTGAGATTCTGCAGACTCAATTCAGCAGTATTCTGAGCAGGGCTCAGACATGCTGCAGAAGAGGAACTATGAATTAAGCTTCTCAGAGTCACTGTCTCTGAAATCAAGCTCTTCTCAGAATCCTCTCTGAATGACTACATAAGATCATACATCACTGTGTTGATTGAGAGAGGGAGCAGTGTTGCAACAGTGATGAGAGGAGCAGAGGAAGAACTGAACATGAACAAACTGACTGGCAGAAGGGATGACATCTCACTGCAAGGCACAGCAACTACCACCGCGGCCGTGAGAGATGCAGAAGAGGGAGGAGATGTGATAATGAGAGCAGTGCTCCCGCGGCTCATTGAAACCACTGTCTCCACCTTCAACCTGGCTTTCTTGATGATCATGGAGGCTGCAGCTGCATCATGAAGATGTTTGTTATTTACTAGAAAACATCAGAATAAGCCCCTTATTATCTCTCAAGAATGATACTCTCATGCACTCACTATTGCAGATGAGAGAGAGAAGAGAAAAATGTATTATAGAAGAAGAAGATCTTTTTGAAAAAATCCTGTCACTACTATTAGCTTTGTCTCTAAAATACATCACTTTTACAGAGAATTTCATATATAGAATAAAATATATTGAGAGATCTGTAAGTCACTTATTAACTATATTTTTCATATTCTAAATTAATATATAAGAAACTTACTTATTACATAATTGATTTGAATGAAGATGAGAAAGAAAGATCTACACAGTCAGTAGAAAAACTCATCTATTTCTTTGTATTATATACAGTACATGTACTATCAATCAGTTGATAACTGTTACTATATAATAAAGATAACTCTTAATCTAGTAATTTTAAGAATATTAGAACTATACTCTTAAAGAGAAGAATATTATTATACTCTCAGTCATGTCAAGACTCTGTTGCAGTTTCACACAGCTCATTACTTTCATGTGAATAATTTTATCTTATTTAAACCAGTTTTCAATCACTCTATAACATTATTCAGATATATCATAGAAAGATCTGATTAATAAATATAAAAATCCTGCTTCTATATAAGATCAGCAGATTACTTTTCCTTAATAGTAAGACACTGCTGAGGTATTACTTCAGCTATTCTCACTCATGAAATAAGAGAAGATATTCACTCATTATCTATATAGAATAGCTAGATGCTGACTTCTTATAAAAGAAGTCAGTGATTTATTTTTCTTCTACTGAAATATATATAAGAGTTACTGTGTATCTTATACAATCTTCTTAGTATACTAAGTATTATATCTGTGATATTCTTGCAATAACTCTGTAGCCTATGAGCTTGCTATTCAAGCAAGATAGTCAAGCTCACTTATATAACTTCTCAAACAACTACTTCTACATAATGCTGCTGACTAGTCACTGCTTCAGTTTCGTTATATTACATGTATATCTTGATAATATTCTCATCTTCACTGATGAATTCAGAAAAGAATACTAAGAATATATGTGAAAGATATTACAATGACTATGAGAAGCAGAACTACTGATAGATATTGACAAGTGTGATTTTAAAGTTAAGAGTATTAAGTATCTGAATTTTATTATAGAAGCTGACAAGGGAATTTGAATGAATTCTGAGAAAGTCTTCATCATTCTTGAATGAGAAGCTTTATATACTGTGAAAGATATACAAAGATTCATTGAATTTACTAACTTTTATCAGTGATTTATATAAAACTTCTTAGATATTACAAGATCACTTACAGAACTCATTAAGAAGAACTCAGTATTTCAGTGATTAGTAGACACTGAAGCTGCATTTACATAGATGAAGAAGATGTTCATTAACATCTCTCTGCTAATAATATTTAACTCTGATTATAAAACAGTTATTAAAGCTGACTTCTCTGACTATGTGATAGAAGAAGTAATATTGTAATATAATAATGAAGATATTCTATAATCATATGTTTTCATGTCTAAGAAACTGAGTTCTGCTGAATGCAATTATGAGATCTATTATTATTATTATTCTTCAATTATAGATGTATACAGTCAGAGACTATGACATCTATCTGAGAACTTTTAGTTCTCAGGGTTTTTCCTATATCTGTAAAGTTAACTATTATACATTCATCAATTTCAGATATGTAAAATCAGAAAATTCCAGCTCAGAATACAAAAACTGTTTACAAATTGCAGTGTTTTAACATCTTCTCATACTTTGAAATCATTTGACAATATCATGACAAAGGAAAAGAGAACACAGTCTTAAAGATAGACACATTAAATAGATAGATAGAAAGAAATTGAAAGAAAAAGATAAAGTAAAGAGAGACTCTAACAAAACAAATTATTAAAAGATAGTATATAGCTGTTTTAACAGACTATATCTGATTGATTTCCTTCTCTTCATATTCAGATAATTCTGAATTTAGTCATTTTCTTGTAGTTGCTTGAGTTTCTGATAGAAAGTCTATTAAGTATTTAATTCCTGTCTCAGTTGAGAATAAGAATCTCATATTTAATTGATTTAAATCATACTTCTTGTTCAATCTGACTCTGAGACTATTGTATAATGCACAGTGCATTATAATATACTCAGAATTCTCATTTGTATTGCAGAATGAGCATTCTATTGAGTCAAATCTATCATCAAATCTTTGTATATAAGATTTGAAATAGTCATATTCTAGTTTCAGCTGTATTATAGATGAGAATATTTTCTTTTTACATTTAATTGAACAAGATTTCCACTTGGGTTTTGTTTCAAATCTTGAATAATGTATACTCTTCTTTTGTTTCTGCCAGCTTTCATTTCACTTATCTAAACAAGATTCTTTTATTTTTGACTTTATAAAAGATCAGGATACAATTTTTTAAATAGATCTGCTTAATTCTGCACTCTTTTTTACAGCTGAATCAGCCAATTCATTGTCATGAATATTCATATGAGCAGAAACTCAGTGTAGATGAATTATCAGCTTTGATATTCTTCTCTTTTGAATTTTCAAAACAGAGTTTAAGATCAGTTCAAGATTCATTTAATTATTATGAATCTGACTATTTCTAAGTCTTTTTAAAGCAGCTTGACTATCAGAGAATATTCATATCTCTTTCAAACTATTTCCTCTTTTATAAGATTTTATTTCAATGAGTTTGAAAGCTTTCACTATTACAAATAGTTCAGCATCAAAGACTTCAGATTCACAGTCTAGATTTCAGAAATCTGAGATAAAATTGATATTATCTTCAGTATAAGCAATGTCTGTATCTAATCTATTCAAATTCTCATTTTTTGAGTCATCTGAATAAATCAGAATAGAGTCTTTTATATTGATTGTAGAAATTCTCTTCAAATCCTGTTTATATTCTTTCTCTTTTGACAGTTCACTTATTTGTAAGTCTATAAGAGATTCAAGCTTTTCTCTTCAGAGAGATAACTTCTCATGATCAACTTTTTCAACATTTAAAGAAGAAAATTGATTTTTAATCAGAGAGCATAGTCTGTACAGTTGAGAAGACATTTTCTTTAAAGAATTATTTTCATTTCAATCAAGAAATCTATTTCAATTCAGTTCATTGCCAGAGTTAATTAATGAAAATGAAGAAGAGACTCTTTCTCTGATGATATAATTTAAGCTCATCTTTATAACTCTCAGAGCATAGTTCATACAGGTCTTTTCAAATCTAATAGCAGCAGGAGAAATTAAAGCTTCAATTTTCATTGCTTTAATAGGAGATGATTTGAATGCTTTCAGAATTCTTCTCAAGGCTCTGTTTTACAGACTTTGAAAGAGTTCAGTAAAATTCTCTTGATTATTTCATCAAACTTGAACTTCATAATCAGCTACTGATGTAATACAGGCTATATATAACTATCTCATAGTCTGAAAGAATAGATCTCTCTCTGTATTTGATAGTCTGATAATGTTGTTCAATAGTCTTTCTGTCTTGACAGTTCTTTGTTAAATGTGATATTTAAAATTCAACTTGAAGTTTAACTATACTTCTAATCATTTGACATTTACACTAGGTTTAATCTCTCTATTTAAAGGAGTTAGAGATAGTTCTTTCTCATTGAATCTAGAATGAAAATGAATTAACTCAGTTTTATTTATATCAAATTGAATTTGATTGATATCTGCTCTAACAAAGATTTTCTTTGCAGCTTCTTCAATCACTTTTAAATTCTCTTTGATAGTTTTTGAGCTGTAGACTAGATCAATATCATTCACATAACTTGAAGATTGCACTATTCTCATATTTCTATTTTTGAATAGATATGCAGTGTATATTACAAATAAAATGAGTGAGATTGAAGATTCTTATGATACTTCTATTTTTATCTTAGTCTTGTCTTATTTTATTTCATCAAAGAATTTTCATCAAAGAAAAGTTGTATAATTCTTTTTAGATAATAAAATTAGAGAAAGTGACAGTTTTAATATCTTCAATGTCTGAATTAACTTTGACTTTGAAACATAATCAAATGCTTCTTTTATATCAATAAAAACTGCAGTTGAGACCAGACTCTTATACTTTGCTATTTAAATATTATAAACAACTGAGACAACAGTGTCAATTGCAGAACACTGTTTTCTATCTCTCATTTATTCACTGAATAAAAGAGAATTACTGATAGAGCTTATAAAAGATAGTTAAGTAGCTATTATCTTTTCTAAAACCTTTTCTAGACAGTTCAATAGAGATATTACTTTATATGACTTAAGAATTGAAGTTTTTCTATTAGGTTTTATAAGAATCACTTCAGTGACTTCTCTTTAGCATTCAGAATGATATTCATTTTTCAAGAGATTGAAAAAGAGCTTAAAATATTCATTCTTCAAGTAGAAGTATGTATTTTGAATAATCAAGTGATTAATTGAATCAGGCCCTGCAGCAGTCTTAACTGAACTTGAGAAGATAGCTAACTCTAATTCATCTTGAGTAAGATCAGGCCATTCTCAGTCATTTTCATCAATATAGTTGAGAAGTGATATATTCTCTTTCTCTGAATCTGAATCTGATGAGTTTTGAAAGAGAGTTCTTATAAAAGCTTGATATTTTTTCTCAAAAGAGTTTGCTGTATATGATTCATTCTGAAACTCATATTCTAAGGTTGAAAGTTTTGCTACACTTCTTGTTTTAGTATAGTTAAAAGCTTTATAAACTTCTTTTTCTTATACTTCTTCAAGAAATTTATTCCAGCAGTCTGTTTTAGCTTTCTTAATATCTGAAAAATATTCATTTCTGACAGCTTTAAACTCTTTATCAGAAATTATATCATTCTTTCAATCTCTTCTAACAGTAGTCAATTGTTTCCTTTTAGATATGATATTCTCATTTCATCAAGGTTTTGAATACTCAGAAGACTTTCTCTTTGAAATATTATCTTTAACACTTACTAGAATAATAGATATAATAAGCTTCACTCAATTCTCAAGCATTTCATTTGAGATATCTTGATCAGAATTTCAATACAGCTCACTCTGTCTTTCAGATTTTAACAGTTTTATGCTTTCTTCAACTATCTTTCAGTCACCTTTTTCAAAGTTAAACTGATTAAAGAGAAGAGGGTTTTCACTCATTTATTTCTCACTCAGTTCAATATTAAATTGAATAATCTCATGACCTGATTCTGATGTCTCATTTGAATTGATAAATCAGTTTACAAGTCTTTTTTCTCTTAGATTTTGTGACATGAAGATTAGATCTATAATAGATTTCTGTTTCATGTCTTTTCTAAAGAATGTTTGTTGATCAGACTTGTTAACTAAATCTATTAAATACTCAAAGATTCATTCAATCAGATTATCAGCTCTTACTGCTCTTTTATATTCTGAATTTCATCAGAGATGATGTGTATTGAAATCTTCTGCAATTATAGAGTTTCTTGATAATGTTATGTTCAGAAATTCTCTATTAATTGTTCAGATGTTATTATTTTTCTTCAATAACTTTTCATTATAGATATTTATGAGCTGTATAGTATTAAACTCATTCTCTTTATCTATAATATCACTCACCAGAATATCAGGGTCAGACATGATATTAAATCTTACATTAAATTGATATCTTGATCTCTTTCTTCCATAGATCACTACTCCAGACTTTATCTCAGACTTTTGAGGTAAAAAGCAGTCGTAGCTTGGAATGAGAATGACATATTTTTGCTCAGCATCAAAATTCAGCTCCTGAAGCAGTATAAAATCAACTTTTTATTCAAATGCAATTTGAAGACAAGAATAAATACAATTTGAGTTTCTATTCACATTATTTTGAATAAATGTGATTTTTGAAGAGTTTTTACACTTTTTTTATTGTTTTTGTTGTATATTCATACTAAAAGAGAGTAGAGAAGAATCTAATCACTATCATCAGATAGTAGATTATAACTATTCTGAAAAGTAGAAATCTCAACTGCTTACATTATATCTAGTTTATTATCAGAGTCATTTCTCAATTCTCTAATCTTAACAGAAGTTTGAGAATTCAAATTCTATTTACATTTAGCTGAAGAATTGAAGTTTGAAGATTTAGATAGTTGAGAGTTTCTTCTTTTTAAGCTTACAGTTATGAGTTTACTGGCTTGACTATTCTCTTCAGTTCTAGATTTGCTTTGAGCTTCATCTTTTCTTCAGTTCTTTTGAGTTCTTGAAGCAAACATACATTCTTTTAAGCTAGATGCATGTTTTTCTTTGCAATTAGAGCATTTAAGCAGAGTGTATTGACATATTTCATCTCTTTTTAAGCATGTTTCACATTTATGCTCACTAGTTTTGTGATCTCTGGCACAGAATGCACATTTTGAGTCTCTGAAACAGAAGATTACAAAGTGTTCATATCTTTGACAGTTTGAATACTGTGTTTGAGCTTTGAGATTCATTCTTGAGTCTTTGAATTCATAAACTCTCATTTTCAAACCTGTTACTCTTACTTCAGAGATCTTTGACTGTTCAAGTGTCTTTATATATACTAGAATAGAGGCATTTCTTCTGCTTTATCTGAACTCAATTGAATTTAGTTATACAGGCTCTTTTCTCAGTTGAATAGAGTTGTATTCTTCTAATTCATTTTTGAGAAGTAGTATTTCTTCTTCACAGTCAAAATTTTCAACTGAAATATTATGAAGAATGAATTTGTCTCACTTTTCATCTCTCTCAGATAGAATTGTTATGTTTAACAAAGATTCTACTGCTGATTTTCAGAGATTCTCATTCTGAATAAGGAATTCTGCACTGAATTCAGGCATTGTAGTCAGAATGATAGAGTTTTCAAAGAAAGATGACTTAATTGAAGTTATAACTGATTTTTGAACTTCAATATCAGTCATTAACTGAGAAAAGAACTGCTGATTAATTTCATTTCTGATTCTGAAAATCAGATTTGAGTTTAGCTTGTTTCTTTGTAAGATATCCTGGTTTGAGACTCTGAGAATAAGTCTTCTATTTCTGGAGATTTGAAAGTTTTTCTTCTTTTATATTTTTTTCTTCACTTTTCTATCAATAGAAGTATGAGTATTATTCTTCTCAGTTTTCTCAGGATTTTAAGCATCTTTTGAGATAGCAGGTTTAGAGACAGCAGATTCAGCTGCTTGAGCATATGTTTTCTTCTGATTCAAAGAAGAAGAAGAAGTAGAAAAGGAGAAAGAAGAGCAAGATAAGAAGTCAGTGATTGTACTAGGAATTTTCAATGTTTTTTGAACTGTGTTTGAAATTCTAAGTTTGAACTTGATCATCTTCTGTAGTTGTCTAGTCTGAGTATGAAGAATTAACAGAATGTCTTCATTTATCTCACTCAGACACTGCTTTTCAAGAATCTTACTTGCTTTTTCAAGTTTCTGTATTTCAAGAACTTGTTGTTTCTCTATTTCTTCTTTCTTTCTTCTCTTCAGAATTTCAATCTCAGAAATAGCATTTGAGAAAGTATCTTTTTCTACATCAACTGAGTGTATTTTTGAACTCATTGTTCTCACTCAATGAAAAGTTGATCAGACTGTTTCAATTGAGATATGTATTGAAATCTTTTTGAAAAGTTGATCAGACTGTTTCAATTAAGAGATTTCTAAGTCTGTTTTCAATTGAAAAGTTGGTTAGACTGTTTCAAAAGAAGAATAAAAGACTTTTGTGTATAAAACACCTGATTTTTTTTCACACTAGTTCAGTAACTAGGTTAGATTTTTGAAGAGAATCTAATAAACTAAAATTGATTTTTGAGATAAATCAATAAAATCTTTACAATCTCTTTCTTGAGATACAGTGAGGAAAAGTATGATATCAATTGATAATAAATCAGATAATATGACAGTTTTTGAGAGAAAAACTGACAAAAAATAAATCAATTTTTTGCAGAGAAATTGATTAAAACTATTCAATTTTATTCTAAATCATTCAATTCTCCTCACACAATAAGTGTGCAACTCAAATCAGTTAATAAAGAGTGTAAAAAAGAATTAAGTATTAATGAAAGCTCTTCAGTCACTGAAAAAGTAATTCTTACTTAAAAGAATATGAAATTATAATAGAAAACAGCTCTGTTTTTAATTCTTTGTAAGAATATTGTGTAAAACTCAGAGAAAAACACCTTACTTTTTCAAGAGAAGTAAAAAACTATTTCTAAGATCTTTTTTTTTTTGCATTAACTGCTGCAGAAGAATGAGATAGAAACTGCTAAGATATGCACTACTGTATACTCTCTATCAAGACTTTCTCTCTTCAGGGTCTTGATATTATAGAGAATATAAGTCTGTTTCTATATGATAATATAAATATTGTCAGCGGGATGTAGAGGAACTGGTTATTTATATCTCAAAATAGAAGACTTTGTCAATGATTATATTAATATAGAGTTAATTCTCAAATTCAATAGAAATCTAGTGTTGCTGTTCTCAATCTCTTGCAGAATCTATTGAATATTGAGGTATTAAAACTAGATTTAATATATCTCACTGTGCAGGGATCAAAGGCTCAGTCAGACCTTGAGGTATACTGATTTTATAGTTGTTGTGTCTGCCGATTATGTATCAAATACAGTTGCTGAGGTATCTTTTTGTACTTTTCTGCCGGGGATGAGCCAGATTGAAAGGAGTGATACGAGGGTGAGACTTGGCGTTGATTATGAGATCTATGATAAGAAACTTCTCACAATTATATACTATCTAGAAGAATGAATGTAAGAGGCCTACGCCGAATAGATTGATATGATATTGATAGGTCTTATATAATAAAAAGAAAAATGTTAAAGAAGGAAAACAAAGAGAAAGTGTAGAAATCAGTGATCAGAGTGAATATTTATACATGTATGTGATGGCGTATATAGTGGAGCTTCAGAGTGGAAGAATCTATACATGTTCATAACGGCCGAGGATCGGTGATTGAGAATGACTGAGAACCAGAGTGTATGTATTCAATAGTGAAATGAAAGAATCTATGAAGTGAAGCAGAAGAATCTGTGAAGTGTAATAAAATAGTCTATATGATTGATCAGGCGCAGCTCATCATATGAGCCCCCTTCTTTCAGAAGCAGTTCTCATCAGTCAAGAGCTGCTGTTTCAGATAACACAGAACTCAGAGTTCAGATCAGTTGATCATAGTTAACTTATTTCACAAGATATTGTCAGCTGCAGTCACAGAGTCTCTTATTAAAAATATTCTCAATCTTTCTCTCAAGCTTATTATCTTCTTCTATGATGTCTGGTGACTGTCAGGCAAAAGTCAGTTGAGAAGAGAACAGATTAATGATGATACAGCAGAGTAACCTTGTATAAAATACATCATAAATCTCTGATAATATGTTAAGATAGTAGTTATGACTATCTAGAACTTCTATCACTTTATACTTGACATGACAGTAATCTAGTGTACAAGATAAACATATGATTTGTATATTCTTAAGATTTAATCACATCAGATCTTCTATCTTATACTATTCAGAAGAGTCTCAGTAAACATTGATTTGATTCTCTTAATCTTATTTCACAGTTGCTATGAAGATCTCTGCTCAATCACAGATATCTCAGAGCTTCATTACTATATTATCAGCAATCTGAATCAGACTGTGAGAGTTCAGTGTGAACTGTGTAATCTCTAGAAGATTCAACACTTTCATATGATATTCATATGTAAGAAAGAATGAGCTTATATCTGTTAAAATAGTATCTTAATCATTGATAGTAATCTCTGCATGTAGAAGAAGATCATGTTAATCATCTTATAAGTGATTACAGAACTTATGAAGATAATTCTTCACAGTCTGAATTATTTATACTGATGTATCATCAGTCTCAGAGTGATAGGTAGTTAATAGATGATATATAATCTTGAGAACTTGACAGATTCTTATTCAGAGTGTACTCATAAATTCACAGTCTTAATCTGATACTATAGATCTCAGCAATTCACACATTTAATAGAATAAGCTCTGTAGAAAAGCTTCAGTGACTTGTTCAGTATTCATCTTATTACAAGATTTCAATATTATATCTTTGCTCAATTGATTCATAATAATCAGAATATTTCTATAATTCTTGCTCTTAGACAGATTGACAGCAAAGTCAATTGCTACATCTTATCAGATTCTATCAGAGATATTGAGTGATTTCAATAGATTCTTTCTACAGTTCTTTTATAAGATAACAGAAGAACAGTAATTGCAGTTTCAGATAAAGTATCTGATACTGTTTAATATCTCAGATCAGTAGAGCTCTCAGAAGATCATTCTATACAGTTATTCACAGCCTGAATAACTGATTATATATAAATCATACATCTCTTATATTATCTGAGTGTGTAAGAGTTCAGAGTGAGAGACTCAGTGTCATTCACAAAATTATAGAGTATTATTATTATTAATTAAATATTCTGAGATATCAGTTCTTATACATAGTTCTGAGAGAAATCAGAGTGCTTTTTAATGTACTGCTTTGATAAGAGTCTGAAGAAATTCATTTATCTAAGCTGCTGTATGCCACAGTTCATTCAGTGTAGAGAAAGTGAAGATATTAATGACAGTTCTAACTGAAGAAGCATGTATAGTTCTAATCAGAGAAGTATGTATAGTGTCATGAACTGTTTCATCTTGATCAACTAGTATCTTCAGGTTCAAGAGCCAGTGCTCTTAATTCATTCAGTGAGTATCTGTTATATCAGATAGTATATCTTACTCTCATTGTGAGAGAGCATCTGTCATCAAGTTCTGACTGTCAGAACAGTAGTGTATTGTAAAATGAAAGCAGCTTAAGAACTCAGATTATCATATCTGTTGTTCAGTGAGTTTACAGATAGTTATAAAGTATTTGAGATTCTTATAATCTGTGATTATCTCAAATTCAGAGATACTTTGAAGTTCAGAGTTTCATTCTTCTAAACAGTGTATAATTGTGAGAAGTTTCTTATCATAGATCTCATAATTACATTCAGCAGAACTCAGTTTCTTAGATATAAAGACACATGATTGTAGAACATCTTTATCATTATATTACAATATCACTTCTTCTGTCATATAGTCAGAGAAATTGATCTCAATAACTATTTTATGATCAGAATTAAATGTTATCAGTAGAGAGATATTAATGAACATCTTCTTCATCTGTGTAAATGCAGCTTTAGCATCTGCTGATTATTAAAATACTGCGTCTTTCTTAGTGAGATCTGTAAGTAGTCTCATGATATCTGAGAAGTTTTGTATAAATCATCAATAGAAGTTAGTGAATTCAATGAAGCTTCATACATCTTTCACAGTATATGAAGCTTCTTATTCATGAATGATAGAGATCTTCTCAGAATTCATTTGAATTCTCTTACTAGCTTCTATGATGAAACCTAAGTATTTAGTACTCTTAACTTCAAAATCACACTTATCAATATTAATTAATAGTTCTGCTTCTTGTAGTTGTTGTAATACTTTTTATACATACTCTTGATATTCTTTTCTGAATTCATCAGTGAAGATAAGAATATTATCTAGATAAGCAGATATAAACTTATTAAGAAAATCTTAGAGTGCTCAGTTGATATACTTCTGAAATGTACTGAGAATGTTAGTCAGTTCAAAGAGTGTGACTATTCATTCAAAGAGGTCATAATGTGTTTGAAATGCTGTAAGTCATTCATCTTCTTCAGTGATACAAATCTTATGAAATACAGTGATGACATCTAGCTTTATAAATCATTGAGCGCACTCAATCCATGCTAGGGTTTCATTGATGAGAGATAAGAGATATTGATCTTTCTTTGTCAATCTGTTCAGATCTCAGTAGTTCATACAGAATTGAAGTTCTTCATCTGACTTCTTTGTAAAGAGAATAGAAGCTGCAGTGAAAGAGTTGTTAACATGTATGAATTTCTTATCTAACAGATTATTGAGTGTCTTTCAGAGAAGAAGAAGTTTATCTTGAGACATATTATAAAGAGAGTCTCATGATGATTCAGAGTTCTTACTGTTCTTCTTTTTCAACTTAATACTGTGATTCACTTCTGAACCTCATAAGAGAGGTAGATTTGTAGCATTATTATCTTGTCAAAAGACATCTAGATATTCATGATATTATTAAGAGAGTTTTATACAAGAATCTATTATTATAATACAGAATAACTTTTCTAGAGCCTTTTTAATATCAGTCAGACTGATGAAATAGATTGACACATGATTCTACTATTAGCAATTCTTTCAGCAACTTCTTTTTCTGAGCATTTCATAGATATTAACAGAGATCTGTGTCAGATTCATAGTCTTATAAATGTCATTCTTATGAATTCTATCATTGTTAGAGAATATCAAGCTTCTGTTTTAAGCATTTAATAAAATGTCTTGTTCAGATAGTTAGACAAGTTCTAACATAAGATTATAATCAAGATTATCAACTTCATATGTGTAGACATCTTCATATTGATATTCTCTCACATCTATGATTAGCTTCATCATATAACAGGTACAAATGTCTTTTGAATCATCAAATTCTGTAAGAAGTCAGAGTCTTGATAAGAAGATATGCTGAAGATTATAATGTCTTATGACTGAAGATTTTATCATTGCATAGTGACATAGATCACTGTCTATCATGGCTTTCATATTATACATATTATCAATCACAGTAGATACAAGAATCACATTTATTATCATTTTCTCTTTAAATTATTATCATCTGATCTCTTCAAGCTTCTGTTTGTAAATTTGAACAGAAGCTAATCTTTTCCCTGTTTCATTAGAGTATTCTTGTAGTTATCTTCTGAATCTTTCTTCACTGCAATGTGATTGACATGAACAGGCACTGATTCATTCTTCAAATGAGAAGACACTAATCTTTCTCTTGATTGAGAAGGTGCCAGTATTTCTCTTGAGTGTGAAGACACATAGGTCAATCAGCAGTTGAAAGTGATGTGTTCTAATCAGTTACAGTTAATGTATACTTCATGTTAACATCAATCAGTGACTTCTTCAGAAGTGATCCCAGAAATTCAGAAGTTTGTTCAGACAGCAGAGATTCTTGCTTATATATAGATATTTAAGTCTACTCAATTCATAACATCTGCATCATTATTATTCCTCAGTGTGAGTGTATAAGTTACTGAGGTGTAACATCTTCTGTCACTGTTCTATATACTCTTGAGCTTGATAAGATAATCATTTATTGTTCAGAGCTGTGTGTAGAAGTCTTCACAAGTCTGGTCTTCATCTACACTTACAAGAGCCTGTAAGAGTTCAAAAGTTAATGTCTTCTTAAGCATACTAATCTTTATTCAATTCTCTCAAGATTGATCACCTGCTTCTAGAATCTTGATGTTGAAGTCAGAAATGAATATTGTAAGAGAAGTGCTTCTCTGTCAGATACTCTGTAATCAATCTAATACTTTCTATTATATAACAGTGTCTCAAAACAGAATATCAAGATATTTTATAATATTATCAGACATTTGTAATGCTGGTTCACATGCTTTCATTCATGAATAAAACTTCTATTTCACATGATCTTTCAATTATTCATTGATATATCAATCTTAATTAATTAATGAACTGATGACATCTTCATCTATACTCAGTTTCATGAGCATTTCCATTCTTCATGATGAGTAGAGAGTGAGATCAGAAGCATTGAAGTATATAAGAGTATCTAAGCATTCTTTCAGCACTTTTGTATTCAATTCTGTAGATGTTGAAATCATGTGAGTTAATCATTGAATCTCTTTATATTGATGTTATTGAGTTGCATGCATATCAGCTATTTATTATTATTGTAGTTTCAACATTACTCAGAGTCACTGTGACACTGTATCTATACTCATGTTCAGAGATTCTCTCATATTATCATTAGACATGATTATATCATTTGTTAAATATGTGATATCTATGAAATCTGAAGAAGTGTAATTATATGAATATCTCATATATCTGAGTATCAGAACTCTCAAGTCTTTCACTGATATTCTCTTTGTAAGATCTTATTACAGAGTCAGAGTGACTGATGAGCAAGCTTCTATCTGAGAACTCAGTGTTTACTTAACTGTTTAACTGTTTCTCTATTTCTTACGCGTTGTTACATGTTCAAATATCTCTTAATGAATAATTATTCCTAATGAGAAGATGATGTGTGAATAATCATTTTCTAATAAGAAAACAATGAATGTTTTTCTAATGTAAGAGGCCTACACTGAATAGATCAGTATGATATTGATAGATCTTATATAACAAAGAGAAAAACATTAAAGAAGTAAAAGAAAGAGAAAGTGTAGAAATCAGCAATCAGAGTGAATATTTATACACATATATAATGATATACACAGTGAAGCTTCGGGGCGGAAGAATCTATACGCGTTCATGGCGGCCGAGGATCAGTGATTGAGAATGGCTGAGAATCAGAGTGTACATGTTCAATAGTGGAACAGAAGAATCTATGAAGTGAAGTGAAAGAATCTATGAAGTGTAACAGAATAGTCTATATGATTGATCAGGCGCAGCCCGTCACAATGAAACTCTGAACTCTGAAGCATCTGTGAATTTGAGATAATTACAGATTATAAGAATCTCAAGTACTTTATAATTATCTATAAACTCACTGAATAATAGATGCAATGATCTGAATTTCTAAGTTACTTTCATTTTATAATACACTACTGTTTTAGTAGTCAGAACTTGATAACAGATGCTCTCTTATAATAAGAATAAGATATACTGTCTGATGTGACAGACATGTATTAAATGAACTGAGAATATTAGCTCTTAGATCTGAAGATATTGATTGACTAAGATAGAATGACTCATAGCACTATACATACTTCTCTGATTAGAACACTCTCTCTCTGAACTGATACTGATATTAATATCTTCACTTTCTCTATATTGAATAAACTGTAACATACAGCAGCTCAGACTGATGAACTTCTTCAAACTCTCACTGAAGTAGTATATTAAGAAGCACTCTGATTCTTCTCAGAACTATGTATAAGAATCAATATCTCAGAATGTTTAATTGATAATAATAACACTCTATGATTTTATAAATAATGCTGAGTCTCTCACTCTGAACTCTTATACACTCAGATAATGTAAGAGATGTATAATTTGTGTATAATCAGCTATTCAGACTGTAAATAACTGTATAGAATAATCTTCTGAGAGTTCTACTGATCTGAGATATTAAACAGTATCAGACACTTTGTCTGAAACTGCAATCACTGTTCTTCTATTATCTTATAAAAGAACTGTAGAAAAGATCTATTAAAATCACTCAATATCTCTAATAGAATCTGATGAGATGTAGTAATTAACTTTACTGTTAATCTATCTAAGAGTAAGAGTTATAGAAACATTCTGATCATTATGAATTAATTAAGCAAAGATATAATATTGAAATCTTGTAATAAGATGAATACTGAAGAAGTCACTGAAGCTTTTCTATGAAGCTCATTCTATTAGATATATGAATTACTGAGATCTATAGTATTGAATCAGAGCTGTCAATTTATAAGTACTCTTTGAACAAGAATCTATCAAGTTCTCAAGATTATATACTATCTGTCAACTATCTATCACTCTGAGACTGATAATATGTCAGAATGAATAATTCAGACTGTGAAGAATTATCTTTATAAGTTCTGTAATTACTTATAAGATGATTGACATGATCTTCTTCTATATATAGAGATCACTATCAATGATCAAGATGCTGTTTTAATAGATATAAGTCTGTTCTTTCTTATATATAGTTATTATATGAAGATGTTAGATCTTCTAGAGATCACACAGTTCATACTGAACTCTCACAGTTTGATTCAGATCACTGATAATATAGTAATAAAGCTTTAAAATATCTGAAACTGAGCAGAAGTCTTCATAACAGTTATGAAATAAGATTAAGAGAATCAAATCAATGTTCACTGAGATCTCACTGAGCAGTATAAGAGAGAAGACTTAGTGTGATTAAATCTTAAGAATATACAGATTATATATTCATCTCATACACTGAATTATCACTATATCAAGTATAAAGTGATAGAAGTTCTAGATAGTCACAACTACTGTCTTAACATATTATTAGAGATTCATAATATCTTTTATACAAGCTTACTCTGCTGTGTTATCACTGATCTGTTCTCTTCTTAACTGACTTCTGACTGACAGCCGCCAGACATCATAGAAGAAGATAATGAGCTTGAGTGAGAGATTGAGAATATTCTCAATGAGAGATCTCACAGCTATGACTGACAATATCTCATGAAATGAGTCAGCTATGATCAACTGATCTGAACTTCAAGTTTCATATTATCTGAAAGAGCAGCTCTTGACTGATGAGAACTGCTTCTGAAAGAGAGGGACTAATGTGACAGGCTGCATCTGATCAATCATATAGACTATTTCATTACACTTCATAGATTTCAACTGCTTCATTCTTGAATGTGTATGCTCTGATTCTCAGCCATTCTCAATCACTGATTCTCAGCCACACATACATGTATAAATATTAACTTCAATCACTGATTCTCACACTTTCTCTTTTCTTTCCTTCTCTAACATTTTTCTCTTTGTTATATCAGACCTATATATTATACCGATCTATTCGGCGTAGGCTTTTTACATCTCACTTCTATCTCTGAAACTTCTGAATATTTAATACTGACACAGAACAGTATATATATAATAATCAAACACATTTTCTATTCTTTACACTTGTGAACAAGAATGTGAAAGTCTATACAGATGATTTCAGCACTAAAGTTGAAGATTATAGAACTGTTAGAACTATCATAATAAATGAAGCAGAAAAGCAGTTCAATGTCAACCTCATTAACACAGCTTACATCTCAAATTTCTATACAATAATATCACATGGAAATCATGTTTCCATATAGAAGGCATCTATTATGATGGAAAAGACTTCAGATTGCAAAAACACACAGATAATACAATCTTTGCATGTATTGAAGTATTTGAAGAGTTGCTAGTTACAGAATATAATAGTGAAAAAGCTGTTTTCTCAACTATCTCAGAAAAATTCATCACTGAAGCTGATGCAGCTATCACACCTATATCTGAAAAATTGATATCTTCAAATTCTTCAACTTCTACAAATCCTTCTTCTAATCTGTCATTACATACTTCAATAAATCATCCTTTCAACCTGTCAATACACATAAAACCTTCTCAAAAACCTAAGATCTCTATAGCTACACAGTCTACATAGTATAAGAGATTAGAACATTCATCAAAAATCGCCAATCAAAAGCTTGCAAATGATGCAACTGGTGTTCAAATCACTCATCTAGAAGCTGCTGCAGATGAGCTTATCACTGAGCTTTGCAACCTCTGCCAGCTATCTAATGTGGAAAATCAAATATCTATACATTCCCATGTTAGATCTTATACACTGTATTCAACACCTGTACCTACGCCAGAGTCAACAGGTCTCAATATTGATATTAATACTCAACCAGCTGTGATAGCTAATCGTACTTGGAACACTGATGTTAATATTAATACTCAATCAGCTGTGATAGCTAATTGTACTCAGAACACTGATGTTGATATTAATACTCATCAAGCTGTGATAGATGATTATACATGAAACATTGCATCTAGAGCTCACGATATCAGTGCTAACTTTGATGAAGATAATATCATTGAAGACTGCAGAACCTGAAAATGCAGAGCTGCTCATCTTGAGACAGTTGCAAATGCCAAAGTCAATTCATTACAAATGATCAAGAAGATATTCTCTCATTCACACTCAGACTTCTACAAGTCTCAAAATTTATTTTCTAATACTGTTTTCACTGTTATCAACAATACATCTATCTCAACAGCATTCATACTGACTTCAAGGATTCATAGATCTCAACTATCAAATCTACTGAAACACTGAACAGATGTTGAAAAACACTCACATTACAAAGAATCTGAGAATGCTAGGCTTTATCTCTATGTCAGAGAATTGCTGCTTCTTCTCAAATGATCAATTAATTGTCTTCTATGTGAATAATATCACCATTCTATCTCAATGAGAGGATTCGAATGAAAGATATCAATCTGAGAACATGTCCAATCTGGCAATATTACAGTTGATTGAGTGCCTACGGCTCAGATGCTAGCGGATGGCCGCACTAAGGCTCTGCTATGCCAGAAACATACAGAATTCATCAAGATACTAGGCCTAGTTGATAGATCAGATATCATCAAGATATAAGCAGAATAATGATATAAATGATCTATCTTGATGTAATCTCTACAGATTCATCTACACTTCTTTTTAATTATTTCCATGCAGCATCATTTACACTTTTTTACATGTTACATTCGCTGAAGAGGGTGTGTCAGGAAGAAGAGGTTATACACTACTGAACGCCATCAACATCATATTACTACTATATTTCTCATCATCATCAGCTTACTACAATGCTTGTCTAATACTCACTTATGCTAGCTCTCTTGGCTCGCACATATATTTTTCTATAAATAGCTCTATCTTTTGTATGAAATAGATATATTAGATAGTGTATGAATAATATAACAAGCAGATCTTAATACACATAAGATTCATATGTCTTCAACATATTCATCCGTGACACTCATTCCGACAATATCTTCACAAAGTGTATGTACTCCGTATGGAAATATTCAATAGAAACCTCGCAGCAGGAAAAGACAAGAAAAGCAAAGTCAAGTAAATGAACTAAAAAAGCAATTATTCCCATTCTCTGATCGCAATTCAACTATAGAGTATAGACTGTACTCCGTACTGAAACTAGAAAAATAAAAATTAAACACCTTCGTAAACAAAAATAGGGGCTATTTTTAAGCTTGAGGCAGGGCCGAGCCGTCGTTACATGATTAGAAACAACGCGGTGTCTTTTTTTTTTTCGGCTCACACTCTCTGTCCTCTTGTTTCCTCTCCTCAGAGGACATATATTACTTATATTTCATGAGTATTAAACTGATTCAGATTAAAATGAAATTTTCATTCAAAAGTATGATTGAAGTTGTGAAATTCAGATAATGTGTTATTTTCATAATTCAGAGAATTTTTAATTTTAATTGAAATGAGTCTACACTGAATGAATCAGTATTAAGATATAGATCTTATATAACAAAAGTGAAAAATGTTAGAGAAGAAAGAAAAAGAGAAAGTGTGAGAATCAGTAATTGAAGTGAATATTTATATATATACAAGATAAAGCTTCAGAGTGAGAGAATAGAAACTTCATAAATTTCTTAGTTAAGAATTAATAACTGAGAATCAGAGCTTTTAACAGAAATCTATGAAGTGTAATTATAATTCAGAAGAATGTATAATTACTGAATAATAATACAACTGCTTCTGAACATACTTATAAATATAAAGAGATAATAGCAGTCACTAATTAATTTAGTATAATATATATAAGAAGCTGATATATGTCTGTAATTATACACTAACTTAAGCAATCTTTGAATCACATCTAATAGCATGTCTAAAAACTGATGAGAAGTATAGACTTCTTCAGAGTATAATAATTTCATCTATGAAGTGATTTATAGTTATCATATCAGTATAATTCTAAAATATCTTAAAAGATAGTGTATAAAGAAGTGATAAGTAAAAGAGTATCTGATTAATACTACTCTGCTTATTAAGAGAAAACTTCACATTCAGATAAATATCACATATATGAATAAA
This sequence comes from Blastomyces gilchristii SLH14081, assembly GCF_000003855.2. Classification (NCBI taxonomy): domain Eukaryota; kingdom Fungi; phylum Ascomycota; class Eurotiomycetes; order Onygenales; family Ajellomycetaceae; genus Blastomyces; species Blastomyces gilchristii. Next base: position 682,412 of record NW_003101679.1, read on the forward strand.
TAAGATATGAGAAAGAGAATGAGAGCAGTGAATCAGATTCAAAGATATTCACTCTCTACTCAGAAGAATAAAAGAGAGATAATTATTATCAGAATTATATAATAATAACAGAATTCATATAATAATATAATAATAGATACTATATAATTAATGAAAAACTACTGAAATAAACATTTTCTCTAATTAATATGAATAATAACACTCTTCTCTGCTATCTGAACTGAAAGATATGCAGAATCTCTTAGAGAGTTTACTTAAAATAGTAAGAAAAGTAACTGAGACTGCTGAACTGAAAGTGAAACTCTGTATATATATAAGAATTCTAAATAAGATTGAGATCTTATATAAACAGTGACAGACTGAGATAAAAGTTAAGTAATAATTGATATTCACTGCAGATTAAGTATTTACTATAAAGAGCTTTGTCAATGTAATTATCATTATTAATAAGAATAGAGAAAATCAGGTTGTAAACCTGCAGTGAGAGATTGAATACTTATACAGTTAGATAACTATATGTAAGAGATCTACACTGAATAGATCAGTATAATATATAGGTCTTATATAACAAAGAGAAAAATGTTAGAGAAGGAAAGAAAGAGAAAGTGTGAAAATCAGTGATCAGAGTGAATATTTATACACATACATAGTAATATACACAGTGGAACTTTGAGATGAAAGAATAGAGGTTTTCATACATGGTGAAGCTTCAGAGTGAAAGAATAGAAATTCTACAGATTTTCAGTCAAGAATCAGTGACTGAGAATCAGAGTAGTAGAAATCTGTGAAGTGTAACAGAATAGTCTATATAATTGATCAGGTACAGCTCACTACATTAGCTCTCTGTCTCTTTCTTCATTGTATATAGCTCTCATTGATCAAGAGCTGTGATCTCAGATAATGCAGAACTCAGAGTTCAGGTCAGATAATTATAGTCAATTCATTTCACAAGATATTATCAGTCACAGCTGTAGAATCTCTTATCAAGAATATTTTCAATCTTTTATTCAAGTTCATTATCTTCTTCTATGATCTCTGACAACTGTCAGTTGAAAGTCAGTTGAGAAGAGAATAAATCAGTGACAGTATGATGAAGTAAGCTTGTATAAAAGATATTATGAATCTCTGATAATATGTTAAGACACTAGTTATAACTGTCTAAAACTTCTATCACTTTATACTTTGTATAATGATAATTCAGTATATGAGATGAGTGTATAATCTGTATATTCTTAAGATTCAATTATATCAGATCTTCTATCTTATATTATTCAGCAGAGTCTCAGTGAATATTAATTTAATATTCTTAATTCTGTTTAGCACTTGTCATGAAGACTTCTACTCAATCACAGATATCACAGAGTTTTATTACTATATTATCAGTGATCTGAATCAGACTGCAGACATTTGATGTGAAATATATAATCTCTAGAAGATTCAGTACTTTCATGTAATATCTATATATGAGAAAGAACAGGCTTATATCTATTAAAATAGAATCTCAGTCATTAATAGTGACTTCAGTGTATAGAAGAAGATTATATTAATCATCTTATAAGTGATTACAGAACTTATAAAGATAATTCTTTACAGTCTGAATTATTCATTCTGATATATTATCAGTCTCAGAGTGATAGACAGTTAACAGATAATATATAATCTTGAGAACTTGACAGATTCTTGTTCAGAGAGTACTTACAAATTGACAGCTCTGATTCAATACTATAGATCTCAGTAATTCATGTATCTGATAGAATAGACTTCATAGAAAAGCTTCAGTGACTTATTCAGTATTCATCTTATTATAAGATTTCAATATTATATCTTTACTTAATTAATTCATAATGATCAGAATGTTTCTATAATTTTTACTTTTAGATAGATTAATAGCAAAGTCAATTACTACATCTCATCAGATTCTATCAGAGATATTAAGTAATTTCAGTAGATCTTTTCTACAGTTCTTTCATAAGATAATGAAACAACAGTGATTGTAGTTTCAGATAAAGTGTCTGATACTGTTTAATATCTCAGATCAGTACAACTCTTAAGAGATTATTCTATACAGTTATTCATAGTCTGAATGATTAGTTATATATAAATCATGCATCTCTTGTATTATCTGAGTGTGTAAGAGTTCAGAGTGAGAGACTCAATATTGTTCATAGAATCATAGAGTATTATTATTATTGATTGAACATTCTGAGATATTAGTTCTTATACATAGTTCTGAAGAAAATCAGAGTGTTTCTTAATATACTGCTTCAGTGAGAATCTGAAGAAGTTCATCAGCCTGAGCTGCTGTATACCACAGTGTATTCAGTGTAGAGAAAGTAAGAATATCAATATCAGTGTCAGTTCAGAGAGAGAGTGTTCTAATCAGAGAAGTGTGTATAGTGTCATGAGTTGTTCTATCTTAATCAATCAATATCTTCAGATCTAAGAGCTGATGCTCTCAGTTCATTCAGTGCATGTCTATTACACCAGATAGCATATCTTGTTCTCATTATAAGAGAATATCTGCCATCAAGTTCTGACTGCTGAAGTGATAGTGTATTGTAAAATGAAAGTGACTTAGAAATTCAGATCATCATATCTGTTATTCAGTGAGTTTACAGATAATTGTGAAGTGCTTGAGATTCTTATAATCTATAATTATCTTAAATTCAGAGACACTTCAGAGTTCAGACTCTTATTCTTCTAGATAGTATACAATCACAAGAAGTTTCTTATCATAGATTTTATAATTGTATTCAGTGAGACTCAGTTTCTTAAATATGAAGACACATGATTATAGAATATCTTCATTATTATATTACAATATCACTTCTTCTGTTACATAGTCAGAGAAATCAGCTTCAATAACTGGTTTATAATCAGAGTTAAATATTATTAGTAAAGAGATATTGATGAATATCTTCTTCATCTGTATGAATACAGCTTCAGTGTTCACTGATCACTGAAATACTGAGTTCTTCTTGATAAGTTCTGTAAGTGATCTTATAATATCTGAGAAGTTTTATATAAATCATCAATAGAGGTTAGTAAATTCAATGAAGCTTCATACATTTTTCACAGTACACAGAGCCTCTCATTCAAGAATGACAGAGACTTTCTCAGAATTCATTCAAATCTCCTTATCAGCTTCTATAATAAAACCCAGATATTTGATACTCTTGACTTCAAAATCACACTTGTTAATATCTATTAATAGTTCTGCTTCTTATAGTTATTGTAATATCTTCTGTACATATTCTTGATATTCTTTCCTGAACTCATCAGTGAAGATGAGAATGTCATCAAGATATATAGATACAAATTTATCAAGAAAATCTCAGAGTGCTCAGTTAATATACTTCTGAAATATACTGAGAGCATTAGCCAGTCTGAAGAAGGTAACTACTCATTCAAAGAGGTCATATTATGTTCAGAATGCTGTAAGTCACTTATCTTCTTCAGTGATGCAGATCTTATGAAACACAGTGATGATATCTAGTTTTATAAATCATTGAGCTTGTTCAATGCGAGCTAGAATTTCATTAATAAGAGATAGTGAATAGCAGTCTTTCTTTATTATTCTATTCAGTTCTCAATAGTCTATACAGAATCAGAGTTCTTCATCTGATTTCTTTGCAAAGAGAATAGAGGCTGCAGTGAAAGAATTACTAATATATATAAATTCTTTATTCAATAGATTATTGAGTGTCTTGCAAAGAAGAAGAAGTTCATCTCAGAACATGTTGTAAAGAAGATCTCATAACAGTTCAGAATTCTTATCATTCTTCTTCTCTAACTTGATACTGTGATTCACTTCAGAATCTCATAAGAGAGGTATATTCATAATGTTATCTTGTCAGAAGATATCTAGATATTTATGATATTATTGAGAGAGTTTCATACAAGAATCTGTTATTGTAACACAGGATAACTTTTCTAGAGCCTTTTTAATATTAATCAGACTGATAGAATAGATTACTATATAACTCTACTATCAGTGACTTCTTTTTCAGAGCATTTTATACACATTGACAGAGATCTATATCAGATTCATGACCTTGTGAATGTTATCTTCATGAATTCTATCATTGTTAGAGAATTTCAAGCTTCTATTTTAAGCATTCAATAAGATGCCTTCTTTAAATAGTTAGATAAGTTCTAATATAAGATTATAATCAAGATTGTCAACTTCATATACATAGGCATCTTCATGTTGATATTCTCTCACATCTATGATCAACTTCATCATATAACAAGTACAAATGTCTTTTAAGTTATCAAATTCTGCACGGAGTCAGAGTTTTAATAAGAAAATACACTGAAGGTTATAATATCTTACAACTGAAGATTTAATCATTATATAATAATATAGATTACTATCTATCATGACTTTTATATTATACATGTTATTAATCACAGTAGATATAAGAATCACATTCATTGTTATTTTCTCTTCAAATTATTATCATTCAATCTCTTTAAGCTTCTGTTTATGAATTTGAATAGAAGCTAATCTTTTTCCTGTTTTATCAGAGTATTCTCATAGTTATCTTCTGAATCTTTCTTCACTGCAATGTGATTGACGCAGACAGACACTGATTCATTCTTTGAGCAAGAAGATACATAGGTTGATCAGCAGTTAAAAGCAATGTGTTCTGATCAGTTACAGTTGATACACACTTCTCATTAACATTGATCAGTGACTTCTTCAGAAGTGATCTCAGAAACTCAGAAGTCTATTCAGACAGCAGAGACTCTTGCTTATATGTAGACATTTAAGTCTACTCAATTCATAGCATCTGTATCATTGTTGTTATTTCTCAGTGCAGATGTATGAGTGACTGAGTTATTTCTCAACACAGGTGTGTAAGTGTAATATCTTCTACTACTGTTCTATATACTCTTGAGCTTGATAAGATGATCATTCAATGTCTGAAGCTGTGTGCAGAAGTCTTTATAAGTTAAGTCTTTGTTTACACTTATAAGAGTCTGTAAGAGTTTAAAAGTTAATGTCTTCTTAAGCATACTAATCTTCATTCAATTCTCTCAAGATTGATCACCTGCTTCTAAGATTTTAATATCAAAGTCAGAAATAAATGTTGTAAAAGAAGTATTTCTCTGTCAGATACTCTATAATCAATCTAATACTTTCTGTTACATAGCAATGTCTTAGAACAGAATATCAAGATATTTGATGATATTATCAGATATTTATAACACTGATTCACATGCTTTTATTCATGAATGAAACTTCTGTTTCATATAATTCTTCAATTATTCATTGATATATCAATCTTAATTGATTAGTGAACTGATGATATCTTCATTTACACTCAGTTTCATAAGCATTTTCATTCTTCATGATGAGTAGAGAGTGAGATCAGAAGCATTAAAATATACAGAAGTATCTAAGTATTCTTTCAGTACTTTTATATTCAGTTCTGTAGATACTGAAGTTGTATGAATTCTCTGTTAAGTTAATCATTGAATTTTCTTATATTGAAGTTATTAAGTTATATGCATATCTGCTATCTATTGCTGTTGTAATTTCAACATTACTTAGAGTCACTGTGATATTACTTCTATACTCATATTCAAGAGTTCTTTTATATTATTATTAAACATGATTATATTATTTATTGAATGTATGATATCTGTGAAATCTGAAGAAGTGTAATTATATGAATATCTTATACATCTGAGTGTCAGAACTCTCAGGTCTTTCACTGACATTCTCTTATAAGATCTTATTACAGAGCTAGAATGACTGATAAGCAAGCTTCTATCTGAGAACTCAGTGTCTGCTTAACTGTGTTTCTCTTTCTTATATATTATTATGTGTTCAGATATCTCTTAATGAATAATCATTTCTAATAAGAAGATGATATATGAATAATTATTTCTAATAAGAAGATGATGAATGTTTTTCTAGTGTAAGAAGCCTACACTGAATAGATTGATATAATATATAGGTCTTATATAACAAAGAGAAAAACATTAGAGAAGAAAAGAAAGAGAAAGTGTGAGAATCAGTGATTGAAGTGAATATTTATACATGTACATGGTGATGTACGCGGTGGAACTTCAGGGCGGAAGAATAGAGGTTTTCATACACAGTGAAGCTTCAGAGTGAAAGAATAGAAATTCTGTAGATTTTCAGCTGAGAATCAGCGACTGAGAATTGAAGCAGTAGAAATCTGTGAAGTGTAATGAAATAGTCTATATAATTGATCGGGCGCAGCCCGTCACACTATACTAAATCTGAAGATCTTATTATAATTATTCATAATCTCTTCAGAAGTGTACATATCATCTAAGACTGCTGCATATAATAAGAATCTGAGTATGAAATATATCAAGTCAGAAGATCTGCTGAAGTTATTAAGCTTTAATAAAGACTGAAAAAATAATGCTGTAATTAGTTGACTAAGTCAGATGCAATAATATTATTGAATTGAATATAAACTCATAGACAGATAGTTAACAGAATTTTAACAAGTCTTAAAATCTACAGTATTTCTACATAGAAAAGTAAAGTTATTATAAATAGCTAATAAAAAGATAAATCTCACAGATCTAAAGTGATATTCATTTTCATAAATATAAAATGAGTTTTTCAAATGAATCTTGCATAACTTTGAGAAAGTGAATATATAAGATAAGTGTTATAAATACTTTACTGAGTGTAGATAAGTAAGTGATTTTATATTATATTTTATATACTTCAGCTTATACTATCTTATATTGAATGAAGAGCTTTTAATATCTTTCTATTTATAGATCTTTATTTATAATCTTACATCTGAGTTAAGAGTGAAATAAAAATGCTTACTCTTATAATCAGATATAGTGAAAGAAGTATATAATATTCTTATTATATAGAAACAAATAAGTCAGCTGTGATAGAAAATACTATAATTAAGTATATCTTAGCAGAGAATAAATAATCAGACTTCTATAACATAAGTCATATACTTAGATATAATAAATCTAGATTTAAATACTATTACTAAAGTGCTGAATTCTCTGAAAAAGAGATTCTTTAAGTGAAAGTCTTGATATTGTGAGTATTGAGCTTGCTTCAACTGCAGATACTAAAATTATAATATAAACAATTGCATACAGTGTGTGCAGTTAAGAAAAACAAGAGAGTTAAAAAACTAGCAGAATCAGTGAGCTCAGAAACACTCACTGATATTCTATAAAATGTCTTCAAAGTGAAAGAGATATCTGTATTAGATAATTCTCTAAATTCTATAAATATCAAGAGAAAGCAGGCTTCTGAATGAGATGCAGATGAGAATGAAGAAGTAAATACTTATCTTAATATCTTAGAGTCTGAAATGTTAATGTATAGAGAGCACTTAAGTAAGAATTAAGAGATGACTGTAAAAGTATTAGCAGACACAGAAGCTTTAATATAATATATTAATAATTATATAATTTAAAGACTGAAAGAAATCTGCTGAGTGAAGAATTCTCAATATATAAAATTATCTGATAACTAATATTTAGTATTATCTGCAAGAGTAAGAGTTTTCTTATACTTTGAAGAATGATCTTGCTATATTTGAGTGTGAGAGCTGCAGAATGTAAAATATGATTTTATTCTCAGACTTGATTAATTTCAAAGATTCAATCTACAGATTCAATAATGTACATGTGGCGGGCTGCGCCCGATCAATGATATAGACTATTCTGTTACACTTCACAGATTCCAACCACTTCATTCTCGAACACGTACGCTCCGATTCTCAGCCATTCTCAATCACTGATCCTCAGCCGCTATGAACGCGTATAGATTCTTCTGCCCTGAAGCTTGACTGTGTATGTCACCACATACATGTATAAATATTCACTCTGATTGCTGATTCTCACACTTTCTCTTTCTTTTCTTCTCTAACATTTTTCTCTTTGTTATATAAGATCTATATATTATATCAATCTATTCAGTGTAGACCTCTTACACTAGAAAAATGTTATCATCTCCTTATTAGAAATGATTATTCATGCATTGTCTCCTCATTAGAAACAATTATTCATTGAGAGATATCTGAACATGTAACAATGTGTAAGAAAGAGAGACACAGTTAAGTGGACACTGAGTTCTCAGATAGAAGCTTGCTCGCCAGTCGCCCTGGCCCCGCAATAAGATCTTACAAGAGGACGTCAGCGAAAGACCCGAGAGTCCTGACACCCAGACGTATGAGATATCCATACGATTACACTTCTTCAAGATTCCACAGATATCATAGACCTGCGCCGAAGAATAACAATGATGCAGATGCCATGAATTGGGTAGACTCGAATGTCTACGCACAAGCAAGAGTTTCCGCCGTTTGAACAGGCTTCTGAGTTCCTGGGATCACTCCCGAAGAAGTTGCCAATCAATGTCAATGTGAAGTATGCATCAACTGTAACTGATCAGAACACATCACTTTCAACTGTCAATTGACCTATGTGTCTCCTCAATCAAGAGAAAGATCAGTGTCTTCTCATTCAAAGAATGGATCAGCATCTGTTCACATCAATCACATTGCAGTGAAGAAAGATTCAGAAGATAACTATAAGAATGCTTCAGTGAAACAGGGAAAAGATTAGCTTCTGTTCAAATTTATAAATAGAAGCTTGAAGAGGTCAGATAATAATAATTTGAAGAGAAAATAATAATAAATGTGATTCTTATATTCACTGTGATTAATAACATGTATAATATGAAAGTCATGATAGACAGTGATCTATATTACTATACAATGATTAAATCTTCAGTGTATCTTCTTATTAAAATTCTGACTTCTTGCAGAATTTGATGATTCAAAAGGTGTTTTCATCTGTTATATGATGAAACTAAATATAGATGTCAGAGAATATCAGTGTGAAGATATCTATATATATAAAGTTGATAATCTTGATTATAATCTTATATTAGAACTTGCCTGACTATCTGAACAAGATATCTTATTAAACACTTGAAATAGAAGTTTAATATTCTCTATTAATAATAGAGTTCATGAGAATGATATTCATAAGACTATGAATCTGACACAGATCTCTGCTAACATCTATGAAATACTTAGAAAAAGAAGTTGCTGAAAGAATTACTGATAGCAGAATCATATATCAATCTATTTCATCAGTCTGACTGATATTAAAAAGACTCTAGAAAAGTTATCTCATATTATAATAATAGATTCTTATATGAAACTCTTTCAATAATATCACAAATATCTAGATGTCTTCTGATAAGATAATACTATGAATATACCTCTCTTATAAGACTTAGAAGTAGATCACAGTATCAAGTTAGAAAGAAAGAATAATAAGAATCTCAAGTCATCATAAGATTCTCTTTATAATATATCTCAAGATGAACTTCTTCTTCTTCAGAAGACACTTAATAATCTGTTAAATAAGAAATTCATATATATTAACAACTCTTTCACTGCAGCTTCTATTCTCTTTGTAAAGAAATCAGATAAAGAACTCTGATTCTGTGTAAATTATCAAGAATTGAATAGATTAATCAAGAAGAACTGCTATTCTTTATCTCTTATCAATGAAACTCTAGCTTGCATTGAACAAGCTCAATGATTTATAAAACTAGATATCATCACTGTGTTTTATAAAATCTGTATTACTGAAGAAGATGAATGATTTACAGTATTTTAAATATATTATAATCTCTTTGAATGAATAGTTACACTCTTTGAACTGATCAATACTCTCAGTATATTTCAGAAGTATATCAACTGAGCACTTCAGAATTTCCTTAATAAATTTATATCTATATATCTTGATAACATTCTCATCTTCACTGATAAGTTCAGAAAAGAATATTAAGAACACATGTGAAGAGTATTATAATAATTATAAGAAACAGAACTATCAATAGATATTGACAAGTGTGACTTTGAAGTAAAGAGTATTAAATATCTAGGTTTTATCATAGAAGCTGATAAGAGAATTCAAATGAATTCTGAGAAAGTCTCTGCTATTCTTGAATGAAAAGCTTCATATACTGTGAAAGATATATAAAGCTTCATCAGATTTGCTAACTTCTATCAGTAATTTATATAAAACTTCTCAGATATTATAAGATTACTTACAGAACTTATTAAAAACAACTCAGTATTTCAGTGATTAGTAGATACTGAAGCTGTATTCATATAGATGAAGAAGATGTTTATTAATATCTCTCTACTAATAATATTTAATTCTGATTATAAAACAGTTATTGAAGCTGACTTCTCTGACTATATTACAGAGAGAGCTATATTACAATATAATAATAAAGATGTCTTATAATTATGCATCTTCATATTTAAGAAACTGAGTCTCACTGAATGCAACTATGAGATCTATGATAAGAAACTTCTTACAATTGTATACTATCTAGAAGAATGAGACTTTGAACTCTGAAGTGTCTTTAAATTTGAGATAATCACAGATTATAAGAATCTTAAGTACTTTATAACTATCTGAAAACTCACTTAATAACAGATACAATGATCTGAGTTCTTAAGTCACTTTTATTTTACAATACACTATCATCTCAGCAGTCAGAACTCAATGACAGATGTTCTCTTATAATAAGAGTAAGATATGTCTTTCAATGTAACAGATATCTGTTGAATAAACTGAGAATACTAGCTTCTAGATCTGAAGATATTAGTTGATCAAAATGAAATAACTTATAACACTATATACACTTCTCTGATTAGAACACTCTCTCTTCAAACTATCATTAACACTGATACTGACACTGATACTGATATCTTGACTTCTTCTGAATCTACACTGAATGAATTATAGCATGTAACAGCTCAAACTGATGAACTTCTTCAAACACTCACTGAAGCAGTATATTAAGAAGCACTCTAATTCCTCCCAGAACTACATATAAGAACTGACATCTCAGAATGCTCAATTGATGATAATAACACTCTACAGTTTTATAAATAATGTTAGATCTCTCACTCTAAACTCTTACACACTTATATAATACAAGAGATGTATGATTTGTATATAACTGATTATTCTAATTGTGAATAACTGTATTAAATGATCTCTCAGAAGTTTTACTGATCTGAGATATTAAACAGCATCAGATGTTTTATCTGAAACTGTAACTATTGTTTCTCTATCATTTTATGAAAGAACTGTAGAAAAGGCCTGCTGAAACTGCTTAATATCTCTGATAGAATCTGATAAGATATGATAATTAACTTTGCTATTAATCTCTCTAAGAGTAAGAACTGTAGAAATGTTCTAATCATTATGAATCAATTCAGCAAGAATATAATATCAAAACTCTGTGATAAGATGAATACTGAATAAGTTACTGAAGCTTTTCTAAGAAGTCTGTTCTATTGAATGTATGAATTACTGAGATCTATAGTATTGAATCAGAGCTATCAATTCATGAGTACTCTCTGAACAAGAATCTGTCAAGTTCTTAAGATTATACACTATTTATTAACTGTCTATCACTCTGAGACTGATGATGTATCAGAATGAATAATTCAGACTGTAAAGAATTATCTTTATCAGTTCTATAATTATTTATAAGATAATTGACATGATTTTCTTCTACACACAGAGATCTCTATCAATGATTGAGATACTGTCTTAACAGATGTAAGCCTGTTCTTTCTTACACATAGTTATCACATGAAAGTGTTAAATCTTCTAGAGATTATACAGTTCATACTGAACCTCTGAAGTTCAATTTAGATTGCTGATAATATAGTAATAAAACTCTGAGACATCTGTGATTGAGTAGAAGCCTTCATAGCAAGTGCTAAACAGAATTAAGAAGATTGAATCAATGTTTACTAAGATTCTGCTGAATAATATAAGATAGAAGATCTGATATAATTGAATCTTAAGAATATACAGACTATATACTCATTCTGCACACTGAATTATTATCATATAAAGTATAAAGTGATAGAAGTTCTAGATAGTTATAACTACTGTCTTGACATATTATCAGAGATTTATAATATCTTTTATACAAGCTTACTCTGTCATGCTGTCACTGATCTGTTCTCTTCTTAACTGACTTCTGACTGACAGCTGCCAGGTATCATAGAAGAAGATAATGAGCTTGAGTGAGAGATTGACAATATTCTCAATGAGAGACTCTGTCACTGTGACTGATAATATCTCATAAAATAAGTTAGATATAATTGGCTGATCTGAACTCTGAGTTCTGTATTATCTGAAACAGCAGTTCTTGACTGATGAGAACTGCTTCTGAAAAGAGAAGACTAATGTGATGAGCTGTGCCTGATCAATGATATAGACTATTCTGTTACACTTCACAGATTTCAATCACTTCATTCTTGAATACATATGCTTCAATTCTCAGTCATTCTTAATCACTGATTCTCAGCTGCTATGAACATGTATAAATTCTTCCGCTCTGAGGCTCCACCATGTACATCATTACATATGTGTATAAATATTCACTTCAATTGCTGATTCTCACACTTTCTCTTTCTTTTCTTCTCTAATGTTTTTCTCTTTGTTATATAAGACCTATATATTATACCAATCTATTCGGCGTAGGCCTCTTACAGTACATATTATATACAGTTAACTGATAGAAAGAAAATAATTCATATAATTCTATCAACTGATATGAGAACAACATTTCATACTTCTGATATAGAAGAATTAAATCTGCTTATACATTAATAAGTAAAGAAAATGATTTATAAGACCTCATTCAAAAGTATTCTGTATATTATATAAGACTCAGAAGCAGAGAAAATCAAGATAAAGAATATATAAGAGAATAAGTGTATGAAGAAACTGCTGAAGAAGTATGAAAAGATCTTCTGAACAGATCTCTTACTGAAATTACTGCTGAAATGAGAATTTGTACATGAGATTGACATGAGAGATGTGAAATCAGTCAATCAAAATATGTATTCTCTGTTGCAAATGTATCTTGAAAAACAGAAGTATCAGATCACAGACCTTCTAGAGTATAATCTCATACAATTCTTATTAAGTGTTTAAGACTTCTCAGTTCTATTCATGAAAAAGACAGAAGAGAAGTGATGAATGTGTATCAATTATTAAACACTTAATATAAGAGGCCTACGCCGAATAGATCGGTATAATATATAGGTCTTATATAACAAAGTGAAAAACATTAGAGAAGGAAAGAAAGAGAAAGTGTGAGAATCAGCAATTGAAGTGAATATTTATATGTGTACACGGTGGCGTACGCGGTGAAGCTTTGAGACAGAAGAATAGAAATTTCATAGGTTTTCAGGCAAGGATCAGTGACTGAGAATCAGAACAGTAGAAATCTGTGAAGTGTAATGAAATAGTTTATATAATTGATCAGGCGCAGCCTGCTACATTAGCCCTTTCTTTCCAGAATTGATATAGAGTCATGAGTGCGTAGTTTTCATCAGTCAAGAGCTGCTGTCTTGAATAACATGAAGCTCAGAGTTCAGATCAGATGATTATAGCTGACTCATTTCACATGATATTATCAGCTGCAGCTGTGAAGTCTCTTATTAAGAATATCTTCAATCTCTCACTCAAGTTCATTGTCTTCTTCTATAATTCCTGATAACTGTCAATCAAAAGTCAGTTGAGAAGAGAACAGATCAGTGATAGTGCAGTGAAGCAAGCTTATATAAAAGACATCATGAATCTCTGATAATATGTTAAGATAGTAATTATAACTGTCTAGAACTTCTATCACTTTATATTTAATATGATAATAATTCAGTGTACCAGATGAGTGTGTAATTTGTATATTCTTCAGATTCAATCATATCAGATCTTCTATCTTATATTGCTTAATAGAATCTTGATAAATATTAGTTCAGTCTTCTTGATTCTGTTTAGTACTTGCTATGAAGACTTCTGCTCAGTTACAGATATCTCAGAGCTTCATCACTATATTATTAGTAATCTGAATCAGACTGTGAAGATTCAGTGTGAAATGTGTGATCTCTAGAAGATTCAATACCTTCATATAATATCTGTATGTGAGAAAGAACAGACTTACATCTGTTGAAACAGCATCTCAGTCATTGATAGTGACTTCAGTGTGTAGAAGAAGATTATATCAATTATCTTATAAGTGATTACAGAACTTATAAAGATAATTCTTTACAGTCTAAATTATCTGTTCTGATGCATTATCAGTCTCAGAGTGATAGACAGTTAATAAACAGTGTATAATCTTGAGAACTTGACAGATTCTTATTCAAAGAGTACTTATAAATTAACAGCTCTGATCTGATACTATAGATCTTAATAATTCATGTATCTGATAGAACAGACTCTGTAGAAAAGCTTCAGTGACTTGTTCAGTATTCATCTTATCACAAGATTTCAATATTACACTCTTACTTCATCAGTTCATAATGACCAGAATATTTCTATAATTCTTACTCTTAGAGAGATTAACAGTGAAGTTAATTATCATATCTTATCAGATTCTATCAGAGATATTGAGCAGTTTCAGCAGGTCTTTTCTATAATCTCTTTATGAGATGATGAAAGAATAATAGTTATAGTTTTAGACAAAGTGTCTGATACTGTTTAATATCTCAGACTAATAGAATTCTTCAGAGATTATTTAATACAGTTGTTCACAGCCTGAATAACTGATTATATATATATTATACATGTCTTGCATTATTCAGATGTGTAAGAATTTGAAATGAGAGACTTAGTATCATTCACAGAATCATAGAGTGTTATTATCATTGACTGAATATTCTGAGATGTCAATTCTTATACATAGTTCTGGGAGAAATTGAAATGCTTTGTATTATACTGCTTCAGTGAGTACTTGAAGAAGTTCATCAGTTTAAGCTGCTGTATGTCATAGTTCATCTAATATAGATTCAGAAGAAGTTAAAATATCAGTGATAGTTCTAATCAGAGAAGTATGTATAGTGTCATGAGCTGTTTTATCTTGATCAATCAATATCTTCAGATCTAAGAGTCAGTGTTCTCAGTTCATTCAATGAGTATTTATTATATTGAAAGACATATCTTGCTCTTATCATGAGAGAGCATCTATTATCAAGTTCTGACTATCAGAATAATAGTGTATTGTAAAATAAAAGCAGCTTAAGAACTCAGATTATTATATCTGTCATTCAGTGAGTTTACAGATAGTAGTGAAGTACTTAAGATTCTTATAATCTGTGATTATCTTAAATTCAGAGACACTTCAGAGTTCAGAGTCTCATTCTTCTAGATAGTATATAATAGTAAGAAGTTTCTTATCATAGATCTTATAATTGTATTCAGCAGAACTCAGTTTCTTAGATATAAAGGTATATAATTGTAAGATATCTTTATCATTATATTATAATATAGCTTCTTCTGTGATATAGTCAGAGAAATCAGCTTCAATAACTGTCTTATGATCAGAATTGAATGTTATTAGTAGAGAGGTATTAATGAATATCTTCTTCATTTATATAAATACAGCTTCAGTGTTCACTGATTATTAAAATACTGAGTCTTTCTTAGTAAGTTCTGTAAGTAATCTTTTAATATCTGAGAAGTTCTGTATAAATCACTGATAGAAGTTAGTGAATCTGATGAAGCTTTGTATATCTTTCACAGTGTGTGAGATCTCTCATTCAAGAATAG
This sequence comes from Blastomyces gilchristii SLH14081, assembly GCF_000003855.2. Taxonomy (NCBI): domain Eukaryota; kingdom Fungi; phylum Ascomycota; class Eurotiomycetes; order Onygenales; family Ajellomycetaceae; genus Blastomyces; species Blastomyces gilchristii. The sequence goes on from NW_003101679.1 coordinate 698,054, forward strand.
CAGAGATCTTCTCAGAATTCATTCAGATTCTCTTATCAGCTTCTATGATAAAGTCTAGATATTTTATACTTTTAATCTCAAAATTATACTTGTCTATATCTATCAGTAGTTTTACTTTCTGTAGTTATTATAATATCTTTTGTATATATTCTTTGTGATTCAAAGGTTCCTCGAGTCAGTGTACGATTACAGGTGTACACCGGCTTCTTATATATATTATCTAAATTAATTAGTGGCCGCTAGAGTCTCTTTACATTTGTAAGCATGTTCAGAAGCAGCTGTGTTATTATTCAGTGATTGTATATTCTTTCAAATCATATTCTTCTTCATCAGATTCAGTCACACTCATGTGACTGCAATATAAGCTCTAGCCTCATGCAGATTAACATGCTGCTAGTATTCATGATTGTACAGTCTATCTCTGATTCAGCTAGCATCTCTTATACACTCTTATAAAGAAACTTTCACTATATTACATCACTCATTTACTAACTTTTTTCATTCTTCAATCACTAATCAATCAAGATTAATATATTAATGAATGATTGAGAGATTATATGAAACAGAAGTTTCATTCATGAATAAAAGTATATGAATCAGCATTGCGAACATCTGACAATATTATCAAATATCTTAATATTCTGTTTTAAGACACTGTCATGCAATAGAAAGTATTAGATTGATTATAGAGTGTCTGACAGAGAAACACTTCTTTTATAACATTTATTCTCAACTTCAATATCAAGATTCTAGAAGCAGGTGATTATTATTATTATTATTATTCTTCTTTCATTATACTCATATGCAAGCGGAGCTTATGATAAGTTCTTGCATAATGTTAAATACAGATCAAGTGTTAGTTATACAGAAGGAAATACAGGTGTTGATAGACTGACTGTGTGACTGTGTCTGAGACCAGAACCAGATTTTTTGATAGTCTCATTATCAATTTGACTGATCTCATTACACAGTTTTAACATTAGATAGTAGTTTTATACTGTCTCAGTGAGACTTACTGTCTACTCTTATCACATTTTTCAAATGAGATCATGATTTTCACTTCTCAATTTAAATTATTTTTATTACTTTAAATGACTTTAAATCTCATTTGAGCATTATCAAAAAGTGTTACTTTTTAAAAAATTAAAAATAGTCTAAAAAAAACCTTAAAATGTCTAAAAATTGTAACTTTATGTCAAGAATGAAACTAAATGAGATTAAATGAGATCACTTTCTTATTTTTTTCAAGTCATGATTTCATTTTAAGATCTGATATATAGTCACTTTACATGTTTTTTTGATAGCCAGTCCCAGCGGGATTCACGCCAAGAAATGTATGAGACCAGACCAAATGGAACCAAATGTGAAATTCATGGTCCCGGCGGCCAGTCTAGGTGTTGAGATCATGTCAAGATAACAAGAACATAGGAAAATACAAAGAAGTGACAATTAGATACATGCGATAATAACTTCCCAGCTCAGAAACATAGAGCGATTCATTGAAGCGATTTGTACACCTCTGTATTTATTAGAAACCTGAGGTGCTTGAGTTCCGGATTTAATGTATCCCCTGCGGGTTTCGAACCCACGCGTCTTGGTTTCCCATACCAAGGCGCTACCAGGTGGCCGCATTAACCATTCGGCCACCGGGGGGAAGCAGGTGATTAATCTTGAAAGAATTGAATGAAGATTAGTATGCTTAAGAAGATATTAACTTTTAAACTCTTACAGACTCTTATAAGTGTAGACAAAGATCAGACTTATGAAGATTTCTATATACAACTTCAGACATTGAATTACTGTCTTATCAAGCTCAAGAGTGTACAGAACAGTGATAGAAGATGTTATATCTCAGTTACTTATACATCTGTACTGAGAAATAACAACAATGATACAGATGTCATGAACTGAGTAGACTTAAATATCTATATAGAAGTGAGAGTCTCTGTTATCTGAACAGACTTCTGAGTTTCTGAAATCACTTTCAAAGAAGTTACTGATTAATGTCAATATAAGATATACATCAATTGTAACTAATCAGAACACATTACTTTTAACTGCTAATTAATCTATATATCTTCTTACTTAAGAGAAAGATCAGCATCTTCTCACTTGAGAGAAAGATCAGTGTCTTCTCACTTAAAGAATGAATCAGTGCCTGTTCATATTAATCACATTATATTGAAGAAAGATTCAGAAGATAACTATGAGAATATCTTAATAAAATAGAGAAAAGATTAACTTCTGTTCAAATTTGTAAACAGAAGCTTGAAGAGATCAGACAATAACAATTTAAAGAAAAGATAATAATAGATGTAAATCTTATATCTACTGTAATAAATAATATGTATAATATGAAGATTATAATAGATAGTAATCTATATTACTATGCAATGATTAAATCTTCAGTTATAAAATATTATAATCTTCAGTATATTTTCTTATTATAACTCTGACTTCTTACAGAATTTAATGATTCAAAAGACATTTGCATCTGTTATATAAGAAAACTAAACATAGATATCAGTGTAAGAATAAGTACTCGCAGGCGATTATTCAGGTGTTTGCAGCTTGGCGTGATATGTACTGTTAACTACTAGAAGTATTCACAGTAGAAAGATAAAATGTAGAGATTAAATATATAATAGTATTCAAGCTGAGTGATAAATAGTATTCATAAACTTCAGTCTATATAGTTGTGTGTAGTCAAGAGCTGCTAACTTTATTAATTATATAAGAGATAGAAATAGAAGTAAAGAATCTGTGAGAAGTGAGATTTCTTACATATCTCTCTCTCTCTAAGACTTTGTCTGTGAAGCCTTTCACTAAGTGACTTTATAGAATCAGCTCAGCACTGCAGTAATACTCACTAAAAATTCTTCATATCTATAAAAAATCTCAGTGAGACAAAATTCCTTGTTACTGTGAAGAGAAAAGAGTCTATCACTCAGTTTCTTATTTTATAAGATTCTTTATAATCTACAGATTCTTCTCTGACTATCACACAGATTCATCTCATATCTTTTATATAGAAGAGTTTCAGTTAACTCTTAATTATTTTCATAAGATTCTTATATAATTATTACATAGATTTATCTCACAGATGAATCACTCTCTGTGAGATCACTCTTATTAAAGAGAAGTATTTACAAGTTAATCTTTCACTCATTCTCATAAATCATTGTTCTTTAACACTGTAGAATTGTGAGGAATTTTCCATTCTTTTATTAACTCTATAGAATTGTAGAATTAAGATATCTGCAGTCTGCAATCACTCTTTATAGTTATATAGAAAGATTCAGACCTGTAATTCATAATTACTCTTTATTTACTATAGTAATCTGACTGTTCTGCAGAATCACTTACAGTGTAAGTAAATCTCTCTAGAGTAGTATAAATATCTCACATCTGTCTACAGAATCTTATCTTCTTTTCTCTTTTTTTATAACAGCTTTCATTCTTATAAACTATAAGTATTCTCATTCATCTGTGAAGTGTTTTCACTCAGATAATAGAGAGAGAGTATTTCTAACAATGTCTGTATATTGATTCAAGAACTTCTTAAGAATAAAAAACTTTTCAATTTTAATATCTTTATAAATAATATCTGACTGCTACTGAGCTTCTTATAAGTGTCTCTGTAACTTCTCTGATCACTTTTTATCAGCTGATGAAGCAGAGATATCACTACTCATGACAGTATCTTCATCTCTCTCAGTCTTATCACTGCACTCAATTTTTAGATCAGTAATCAATCTCATATCTCTCTTAGATCAGTCTCTGACTTTAAGCAGTGCAGTCTCTTTCTTTACTGTAAGTCTTCTCATAAGTAATTTCTTACAGACTCTAGCTAACAGTTCTTATAAAGCTTCTAGTATTGTCAGTGTCCTCTACAGCTCTGTGAGTATATGATTATCTCTCTTCTACCTGCATAATCTCTGATCAGATATATGCAAATATGTCTAGATTCTCTATCAATGATTCTCATGCTGCAGTGCATTTTCACAATCTCATTATCAATAAGAGATGAGTTCTCAGATACTCACAAAATCTGAGTAATCAAGATAATGTGAATATTATAAGTTCATGACAGAAGTTGATCTGAGCAGATGAGTCTTCTCTTCACATCTTAATTATTTTCAGGCTGAATACTTCAGCATAACTGAGAAAGTGAACACAGCTTTATAAGAAGTATCTAGTTATACATATAGATAGTCAGTCTTTAAGACTCTGCTGTAACTGTATACACTCTGATATCTGACTTCTCTGAAGTCTGTGCATTTCTGACAGTCTTCACATGAAATGTAATAATTGTCTGTATCATGAGCATAATACTCTCTGCTTCATTGAAGAGAGAAATTGATAGTTGTGAGAGAATTGAGTGTCACAAGTGTTAAGAATATAAGTATGAATTTTCTTTATTTGTTTTTTTTTTTTCTTTGTTAACCGTGTCATGCTTACTCACTCTCTGTAGTGAGTGCGCCACAGCGTATGAAAAACCACACTGTAAAGAAAATATTTTCAATATCTTCATTCTTCATCTTCAAATAATCATCATTAATTATAACCATGTCTAAATCTTCTAATTACACTGAGAAGCAGTTGCAAAGAGCTGTTGACATGTACAAAAGCAATTCAAAATTAAAAATCATGTCTCTGTCGCGAGAATTCAAAGTCTCATATACCACCTTGTATGGGAGGATCAATGAGAAGAAATCAAGGACTATGAGAGTTCCACTGAATCGAGCATTGAATGACAGCCAGGAAGAGGCAATTAAGATATGAATTCATCAATTGAACATTAATTTTTGCCCATTCATCATTGAGCATATCGAAGCTGGTGTGAACTGCATGTTGAGACAGCATTATACAGATTCAGAGACTGCACCTCTCACAGTAAGCAAGATGTGAATATATTGATTCATCAAACACCTGTCAGATTACAAATGAGTCAAGCAAAAACCCATGAATTCAAAACAAGTGTCTTGTGAGGATATAAGCTTTATTATCAACTGATTTGATTGATATGAAGCTGTCTTCAATTAATATCAATTTTTTTGCTGTGATATCTACAACTTTGATGAGATTGGATTTCAAGAAGGAGAAGGATGTGGACAGTGAGTTATAACTGTCTTTAAAGACACAAATTCTGTCATACAGTCATCATACTTCTACGGGTTAATAACAGTGATGAAGTGTGTCAGTGCAGATGGCACAGTATTGAATTCATTGATTATAATGAAATTGAAGGTTCATCTAGAGAATTGATATACATACTCCAACTTATCTGACAACTACATCATCACTGCATCCGAGTCTGGCTTTACAAATGATGAGATTGGATTTGAATGAATCAAGCAGTTCAATAAGATGACAAAAAAGTGTCAAATGAGCAGTCATTGACTGCTATTAATGAATAATCATGGTTCTCATCTCACAGAAGAATTCATTCAATACTGTGATCTTCATAAGATTATTCTGTTCAGATTCTCATCTCATACAAGTCATATTCTACAATCTCTTAATAATGTACCTTTTCAGCAGTATAAGCATTATCATACAAAGGCAGTTAATGAGGCTGCCTGCTACAGATATGAGCAGTATGATGGCAGACAATTCCTTGCTAATCTGAAGAGCATCTGACTGCAAGCATTCAAACCTGACACTGTGAGAGCTGGCTTTGCTGATCATGAAATGTATCCAGTTAATCATGATATAATTCTCAATCAATTGAGACCTCTTACCATTGATGATGCCCCGGATCTCAACATATATGATGGTGATGGTGATGTATGTGATCACTTTACCCCGCCACCTGCAGATTGACTGTCAACTGCCTCCTTGCAATTAATCTCCCCAGAGATGGTTGCAAAACTACATCACCAAATCAATGCAGCAGCCAAGGCCTTAGAAGATGTGAAGGATACTCTTACATCTGGTTTGACAAGGCGGTTGAACAAGATCTTCAAGGATAGCATGGTCCAGGTGGAATTGAACGCGCACTGTGAGAGTGAACTTGCAGATCATTATCAAGCAAATAGATGTCAGGTTGTCAAATCCTCTCACAGGCAGGTGCAAGTAGGTGAAGTCCTCACTATTAAGAATGCCAATCACAAGATCGCGACCTGTAGAGCAGATGAGATGAAAAAGATGTTCAATAAGACTCTTCAATTGATTGAAATCAAACCTACAAAATCTACAGCCACTCAACCACAACAAGATAATTCTATAGAATCTCAACTTACAGTGGATTCTACACCTTCTAATGAGTATATAGATAATCTTTATGTTATAGATAGATGTGATGATGATTATTAATTAATTTTTGAAGATTACTATATTCAAAATATTTTCTTTATGGTGTGGTTTTCTGTACGCTGTGGCGCACTCACTACAGAGAGTGAGTAAGCATGGCACGGTTAGTCTCTAAGTTGTGTTCACAGCCCTGTTTTTATTTTCTTGTTTTTTAACTTTAATAAGAACATAATTTCTTCTTCTCTTTGCATACACTGCAGACTGTTCATCACAGTAAAAACTCATCATCTTATAGACTAGAGTTTGTAAATAACAGTGTTAATATCTTTATTACAATCAGATTCTTAGTGAAGATCACATTATTCTGACTTATCAGAATTTATAGTATGAAAGTCATATCTCAGCTTCTGCAGATATCTTATCTGCTTAGATAATTCTCAAATGAACTTATTCATTTTATCAGAATACTCTTACTACTGAATCTTGAATCAGAGCTTGTAATCTCACTTCTCTGAGTTAATAATTTCTTTAATCTGATATTCTCTTTCACTCTCTAGTATCTCATGAATAGAGTGATGAGTCACAGAGTTCTCTTCTGAGAATTTCTTATATGTATAAAGTAAAGAGATATGAAAAATATTATATATCTGTAACTCAGATAACAGTTTTAATCTGTAGAACTGTAAGCTAACTTTCTTCATAATCTTACAAGACTCTGTTTATAAGAGATTCAGCTTCTTACTAGATCTCTGTATAATGATGTTTTCTAGACTCAGTCAGACTCTATCATCTTTCTTGAAACTCTTTGGAATATGCTTGAAGTCATAGTATCTTTTCTGATACTCTTGAGTCTTTCTCAAGAATTCACAGACTTTCTCCTGAATCTCCTGAATTCTCTCAGCCTGTTCACAGGCATTACCACACTCTATAGTGTACTCTCGCGGGTTCATCAAGATCATTCACAGATGAGTCTCAGTAAGCATCTCAAAGAGAGTTTTATCTGTGCTAACATGCTTTAAGTTATTGTATATAAACTTCATAAGTGATAATTAATACACTCAGTCATTTTAATTATAATTGACAAAGCACTGCAGATACTGTTTTAATATACTTATCAGATATTCTATCTGATCATCTGTCTGTTAATAAAAAGTCATGCTTAGATCTCATAAGATCTTCAGTATAGTTATCAGATTAGATCAGAACTTCTCTATAAAGATTGATTCTCTGTCTGAGACAATGTTCACAGATAATTCATGCAATCAGATCACATCACAGATGAAGATATGAGTTAAATTCTTTAACTTCAAGTTCTTGCAGATGAGTATAAAGTGTGTTATCTTAATGAAGCAATTCACTATCATCAGCACACTGTCAAAGCAGGTATTATATATGTTCTTGCTTTCAGAGAGACTTATAAGAGCATTTATTTCTAGCTATTCTGAAGATTTCTGTGAGATGAGTAGAGAAGTAAGTTCTTCATATAATCTGAACTATACTACTCACAAATTCTGATAAAAAGTATAAGAATTCACTATCTTCTTTACAAGTTCTCACATCTTCAGTCAGAAGTATTTTCTTGTAAGTAACTCATGAGTTCTAGTATCTGTAAAATAACCTGCTAGAGAAGAGTTATAATATCTTTTAATGAGTTCTATACATAGAAACTCATTCACAGATATATAAATCCAGCTCTCTCTTCATAAGAGATTATTTAAGTCTCTTCAATTTTTTATTTCTGCAGGGTTGATCTCTGCTGTGAGCAGTTTTCAAATATACTGAGTATATTTATTCTTCAGTTACAGTTCAGACAATCTGAATAGAAGATTTTATAAAGACTTATACTCTGTTTTCTCTTACATCAGGTCTTTCACAGCACTTTTCAAAGCCTGTAAACTCTTCAGATTATAGATATTCTCTTCAAGAATTCTCATAGAGATTCTCAGAGTGTTAACTCTCAGTGTTATAGAGAGTAATTGTACAGACTTCTTCTCTCTCTTCTCTCTCTTCTCTCACAGAGGATTGAAAGGCTCTTCAGTTAATCTCTTTATAACACTCAGTTTAAGTATTCTGTAAAGCTTTTCTATCTTCTCTAGTCTCTCTATATCTGTTATTCTGATCTTCTTAATATAGTCTGATCTGCAAAAGAGTCTGTCTGCTGAGTTCTTAGTTCTCTTGATATATTCTATCTTGAATCAGAACTCACTCAGTCTCTGAGTTCAGTGAATCTGCTGTTGTAAGAGTTTCTTGATTGAAGTAAACTATTATAAGCTGTTATAATTAGTTCTAACAGTTATTATTATTATTATTATTATTCTTCAATTATAGATGTATGCAGTCAGAGACTATGACATCTACCTGAGAACTTTTAGTTCTCAGGGTTTTTCCTATATCTGTAAAGTTAACTATTATACATTCATCAATTTCAGATATGCAAAATCAGAAAATTCCAGCCCAGAATACAAAAACTGTTTACAAATTGCAGTGTTTTAACATCTTCTGATACTTTGAAACCATTTGACAATATCATGACAAAGGAAAAGAAAAAAAGACACAGTCTTAAAGATAGACACATTAAATAGATAGATAGAAAGGAATTAAAAGGAAAAGATAAAGTAAAGAGAGACTGTAACAAAACAAATTATTAAAAGATAGTGTATAGCTGTTTTAACAGACTATATCTGATTGATTTCCTCCTCTTCATATTCAGATAATTCTGAATTTAGCCATTTTCTTGTAGCTGCTTGAGTTTCTGATAGAAAGTCTATTAAGTATTTAATTCCTGTCTCAGTTGAGAATAAGAATCTCATATTTAATTGATTTAGATCATACTTCTCTTTCAATCTGGCTCTGAGACTATTGTATAATGCACAGTGCATTACAATATGCTCAGGATTCTCATTTGCATTGCAGAATGAGCATTCTATTGAGTCAAATCTATCATCAAATCTTTGTATATAAGATTTGATAGTTCTAACAGTAATCACTGTTACAAGGCTCTTAAAATAGTGATATCAGTGATAGAAGAATTTCACTATTATAAGAATCTTCTAATTATAAATGTCATAGTTAATCTCTGCAGATTACATCTTCTATGAGAAAAAGATCACTGAAACTCAGTTCTCATTTAACTGTAGTTATATGACTATTTCTGAAATTATAAAGAAGAAGACATCTATCTTCAATCTAATTAAGAGTAAGAGATTAAAGTGAAACAGTATCACTGTATTCATAAATATCTGTTTTAATCTTGTAAAGACTCTGTAAGCTTCTGAGATAAGAAAGTTCTTACAGCTCTTTCTTCTTAACAATCTTTTCATTCTCTGTTTATAGAATAACTTCTTCTTATTTTCACTCTTCAGTATGTCTGTAAGAGTTAAGAAGATTCTCATAAATATAAAGATAAATCATCTACAGAAATTCACAAAGCTCAGAAAGATCTGAATCTCATAAATACTAGTTAACTTCAGTTATGATAGAATAGTCTTAATTTATAAAGATTTCATCTGAATATCATCTGTAGTAATTACATATTCTAGAAAATTAATCTAATAAGTACTGAAGTTGTACTTTATAAGTTTAATATACAGTTCTATCTCATCTAAGATCTTCAACACACTTTGTATATACTCAGTGTGTTCTTTCTTCTTTATAAAGTACATTATCATATTATTCAGATATATTATTATAAAGACATTCAGATATACACAAAGTGTTTTATTAATGAAAGACTGAAATATCATAGAAGTATTAGTCAGATTTAAAGATATCACTAGATATTCAAATAATCTCAGTGCAGTTCTAAAGACAGTCTTTCATTCATTCTCAGACTGTATTCACAGCTATATATATACATTAATTATATTCAGTTGTATAAATATGACAGCTTCTGTGAGATAGTTGATTATATTCTCAATCAGAGATAGAGAATAGTGACTCTTTATTATCTTGAAGTTCAGATTGTAATAGTTTACACATAATCTGAAATCTTTATTCTTCTTCTTCATGAATATTACAGAGACTTCTGTGAAGGCCTGTGAAGATTAGATAAAGTCATTCTTCAGATTCTTCTTCATATAGATCTGTAAGATCTCTGTTTCATAATGAAAGAGTTTATAGATTAATTCTCAGAAGAATTTCTATTCTTCTATCAAATCTATTATCAGATTCTTCTCACAGTGAGAAGAAAGCTCAGCTGTCTTTACTGAGCTGAATATCTCTGCAAGATCTCAGTATTTCTCTGATATCTGAAGCTCAGTTTTCATGACTGTGAAGTTCTTAGACATTTATAAAGTCATTATATAGATAAGCTTGTCTTCTCTAATCAACTCTACAGCATTAACTGATTTTATCTTTATAAGTAAGTCTGTCAACACTGATCAGAAGTATAAACCTGACTTATAGACAGCTATATATGAATTGTGTCTTTGAAGTTATACAAGTCTCAAGTACATGTTATCTGTAATATCTATAATAATCACAGTTTCTGCAAATTTTCTCCAGATTCTGAAGAGATCTTACAATTCAAAGATAACTCTTATAAGTCTCTCAGCTCTCAGATCTGAGTTCTCATACTCTGCTTATTATAAGAGCAGATTCTCAGTTTTCATTATTCAGTTCATTCACTCTATGAGCTTTAGAGACACTACAGTGATCTGAGATTCTGAGTTTATCAATGCTTTTCATGCTTACAGAACAGCAGTACTGCAGTGCAGTCTCTTTTCATAAGTAAGTATTTTTATCAGAGAAGTAACAGATTCAGATATCAGTTTCAAGACTCTTAAGAAGGCTGTTACTGACTCTGTCTGTAACTTCTTAAATTTCTATTTTAATTTATCTGAACAGTTTGTATAAAGATATTCAGATTTAGAACAGATAAAGCAGAGTTTCTTTTTCTTAATCTCTCTATTATATACTCTGTTTATAGAAGCTTGTGAAGCTCTCTCTTTCTACTCAGCAGTCAGATATAAATCTCTCTATATTTTATCATCTTTCTCTGATAAATCTGTTCTCTGTTGTTCTGACTCTTATAGAACTGATTAGTGATTCACTCTCTGCAGATCTGTGACTCTCACAGTGATCTGTAAGTAGTGAATAAGAGTTATCAGTTTCTTCAAAGTCAAGAACTTAGAGTCTTACTTAATGAGCTTGTTCTATATGTCTTTATTCAGTCTCTTTATAAATATCATTATTCAGATCTTATTTCAGAGCCCTGTTTTCACAGATTTCAATTCATATCATAATTTTATAAAGCACTGTGAGTAGTCTTTATCAGATTTCTCATCTCTTTTTCTAATATTGATAATTACAGTTCAGATGTTCTCTATTCAGCTTGTGAAGTTCTTTAACTTGTTCTCTAGATAGATCTTGAGAACAGATCAGTAGAATCTCTTGTAATCATTCTCTAGATAATTTAGTCAGTTCTTGACTTCAGTGTAGTAGTCTAGTAGAGGCCTGTCATTATATAGATAACAGCTTCTTCATCTTTCATATCACACAGTCAGACTTGTAAGTCAATTTCAAATACAAACTTATAAAAGCTTTTATAGATTGTGATTCAATAAGTGATCTTAAGTAATTATAGCTTAAGAAAGTTTCTTTTCAGTTTATAAGTATCTCTGAAGATCATGTCTAGAGACTCAGTTCAAGAGTGTTTCAAGACAGTAAGTATTTCTTATAGAAAAATAGCTTGATTTCATAGAAGATGCTCAAGAATGTTCTTCACTGAGATTGATTCATTTATGAGTTCAGAGAGTTTCTCTATTACAGATATAGAGAATAATGTTCTGTAAGTAATTGATAAGTTCTCTGAGACTTCTTTTATAAGAGTTATTCATAATTCAGATGACTGCTTCTGAGTGTCTGCAGTAGAGTTTACAGAGATTGAAGTATATGAGTTTCTAGTTCTTTTAGTTATAACAGACAGTTGCTGACTGACTGAGCTTGAAATGTAAGATTAAGTGCTCACAGACAATTATTCAGGTGTTTACAGCTTGGCATGATATGTACTGTTAACTACTAGAAGTATTCACAGTAGAAAGATAAAATATAGAGATTAAATGTATAATAGTATTCAAGCTAAGTTATGAATAGTATTCACAAACTTCAGTCTATATAGTTGTGTGTAGTCAAGAGCTGCTAATTCTATTGATTACGTGAGAGATAGAAATAGAGGTAAAGAATCCGCGAGAAGCGGGATTTCTTACAATCAGAGAATATCAACATGAAGATATCTATGTATATAAAGTTAATAATCTCAATTATAATCTTATATTAGAACTTGTCTGACTATCTGAATAAGATATCTTATTAAATGCTTAAAACAGAAGCTTAATATTTTCTAACAATGATAAAGTTTATAAAGATAATATTCACAAGACTATAAATCTGACACAGATCTCTGTCAACACTTATAAAATACTCTGAAAAAGAAGTCACTGAAAAGATTATTAATAGTAGAACTATATAATAATCTATTTCATCAGTCTGATCAATATTAAAAAAGCTCGCCAGCGTGACTCAGTTGATAAGACTGGTAATCAAGGCCGCACACATTAGAGATGCATGGGTTCGAATTTCATCGCTGGCATCTGCCACTTCTTATCTATGAAAGCCCTCATGTAATAGAGGCTGAGCTTAATTAGTAAGGCTTGATGCAGGGTAGAACACTCTACTGCAAGCTAAGTCACTAGTTAAGTGAGATTCTGTGAACACTTATCAGAGCTAATATAGAATATTAATATCTCACTATTCTACTATGCATCTGTCAAGGTTCTAACAATATAGAGTTAAGTTTAATGTAGTGATTATACACTACTTAAGTAAGTCTCTAACTAGAGCTGTCATCAGAGCCTAGCTCTCTCTCAAATACAAAGAATGATTTTGAAAATCACTTAACTAGCAGATCTAGACACATATCTAGGCTCTAGACAGAGCACTCTGATAGGTTAGAGTCTGTAAGCTCACTATCAAGCTCTAATACTGACAGAGAGAACTGCAGTTATCAAGTCTATAATTAGTTCTTAACACAGAATGAGATCACAACAGGTGATTGATAGATCTATGAGTATCTAATAAGGCCGAGATCAGCAATCAGAAGCTTGATGTGTACACTATTAAGTAAGCAGTGACAGTCACTAACTAACATCTCTGGAAATTAGTGGCTGGCCTGAGAGAACAGACACGGTAGTCAGTTAATTATAGAGAGTTAAATGTAGTTAGCTTAAGATGCATTCTGCAGGTGACTAGCATCTGTAGTCTTTGTCAGAGAAGATATCAATCAAATTCAATGTAATATGAATAAAACTGAGTTAATTCATTTCTTTTCTAGATTCAATGAGAAAGAACTATCTCTAACTCTTTTAAATAGAGAGATTAAACCCAGTTTAAATATTAAATAATTAGAAGTATGATTAAACTTCAAGTTGAATTTTAAGTATTATATTTAACAAAGAACTGTCAAGACAGAAAGACTACTGAATAACATTATCAGACTATCAAATACAGAGAGAAATCTATTCTTTCAGACTATGAGACAGTTATATATAGCCTGTATTATCTCAGTAGCTGATTATGAAGTTCAAGTTTAATGAAATAATCAAGAAAATTTCACTGAACTCTTTCAAAGTCTGTAAAACAGAGCTTTGAGAAGAATTCTGAGACCATTCAAATCATCTTCTATTAAAGCAATGAAAATTGAAGCTTCAATTCTCTCTTCTGCTATTAGATTTGAAAAGACCTGTATAAACTATACTCTGAGAGTTATAAAGATGAGCTCAAATTATATAATCAGAGAAAGAGTCTCTTTCTCATTTTTATCAGTTAACTCTGAAAATGAACTGAATTGAAATAGATTTCTTGATTGAAATGAAAATAATTCTTCAAAGAAAATATCTTCTCAACTGTACAGATTATACTCACTGATTAAAAATCAATTTTCTTCTTTAAATATTGATAAAGTTGATCATGAGAAGTTATCTCTCTGAAGAGAAAAGCTTGAATTTCTTATAAGACTTATAAATAAGTGAACTATCTAAAGAGAAAGAATGTGAACAGTATTTAAAGAGAATTTCTACAATCAATATAAAAGACTCTATTCTGATTTATTCAGATGACTTAAAAAATGAGAATCTGAATAGATTAGATGCAGACATTGCTTATACTGAAGATAATATTAATTTTATCTCAGATTTCTGAAATTTAGACTGTCAATCTGAAGTCTTTGATACTGAACTATTTATAATAGTGAAAGCTTTCAAACTTATTAAAATAAAATCTTATAAAAGAGAAAATAGTTTGAAAGAGATATGAATATTCTCTGATAGTCAAGCTGCTTTAAAAAGACTTAGAAATAGTCAGATTTATAATAATCAAATGAATCTTGAACTGATCTTAAACTTCATTTTAAAAATTCAAAAGAGAAGAAAATCAAAGCTCATAATTTATCTGCACTGAGTTTCTGCTTATATGAATATTCATGATAATAAATTGACTGATTCAGCTGTAAAAAAAGGTTCAGAATTAAGCAGATCTATTCAAAAAATTATGTCCTGATCTTTTATAAAGAGAAAAATAAAAGAATCTTGTTTAGATAAGTGAAATGAAAGCTAACAGAAATAAAAGAAGAGTATACAGTATTCAAGATTTGAAACAAAACTCAAGTGAAAATCTTGTTCAATTAAATGTAAAAAGAAAATATTCTCATCTATAATACAGCTGAAATTAGAACATGACTATTTCAAATCTTATATACAAAGATTTGATGATAGATTTAATTCAATAGAATGCTCATTCTGCAATGTAAATGAGAATTCTGAGTATATTGTAATGCACTGTGCATTATACAATAGTCTCAGAGTCAGATTGAAAGAGAAGTATAATCTAAATCAATTAAATATGAGATTCTTATTCTCAACTGAGACAGGAATTAAATACTTAATAGACTTTCTATCAGAAACTCAAGCAGCTATAAGAAAATGACTGAATTCAGAAATATCTGAATATGAAGAGGAGGAAATTAATCAGATATAGTCTGTTAAAACAGCTATATACTATCTTTCAATAATTTGTTTCACTACAGTCTCTTATTATTTTACTTTACTTTTTTCTTTCTATTCTTTTCTATCTATCTATTTAATGTGTCTATCTTTAAGACTGTGTTCTCTTTTCTTTTATCATGTCAAATGATTTCAAAGTATCAGAAGATGTTAAAATACTGTAATTTGTAAACAGTTTTTATATTCTGAGCTAGAATTTTCTGATTTTGCATATCTGAAATTGATGAATGTATAATAGTTAACTTTATAGATATAGAAAAAACCCTGAGAACTTTTAGTTCTCAGGTAGATGTTATAGTCTCTGACTGCATACATCTATAATTGAAGAATAATAATAATAATAATAATTAAAAAAGCTCTAGAAAAGTTATTTCATACTATAATAACAGATTCTTATACTAAACTCTCTTAATAATATCATGAATATCTAGATGTGTTCTAACAAGATAATATTACAAATATACTTCTCTTATAAGACTTAGAAGTGAATCATAGTATCAAGTTAGAAAAGAAGAATGATAAAGATCTCAAATCATTATAAGATCTTCTTTATAACATGTTTTAAGAGAATCTTCTTCTTCTTCAAAAGACACTTAATGATCTATTAAATAAAGAATTCATACATATTAGCAACTCTTCTGCTACAGCCTCTATTCTCTTTACAAAGAAATCAGATAAAGAACTTCAATTCTGTGTGAATTATTAAGAACTGAACAGATTAACAAAGAAAGACTGCTATTCTTTATCTCTTATCAATGAAACTCTAGCTCATATCAGATAAGCTCAATAATTCACAAAACTAGATATCATCACTGCATTTCATAAGATTCACATCACTGAAGAAGATAAGTGACTTACAGTATTCTGAATACAATATAATCTCTTTGAATAAGTAGTCACACTCTTCAGACTGACTAATGTTCTCAGTATATTTCAGAAGTATATCAACTTAGCACTCTGAGATTTTCTTGATGAATTTATATCTGTATATCTCAATGACATTCTCATCTTCACTGATAAGTCTAGAAAAGAACATCAAGAATATGTATAAAAGATATCACAATAACTACAAGAAACAGAACTACTGATAAATATAGATAAGTATGATTTTAAGATTAAAAGTATAATAATCAAGGAAATTTCACTGAACTCTTTCAAAGTCTGTAAAACAGAGCTTTGAGAAGAATTCTGAGAGCATTCAAATCATCTTCTATTAAAGCAATGAAAATTGAAGCTTCAATTCCTTCTTCTGCTATTAGATTTGAAAAGGCCTGTATGAACTATGCTTTGAGAGTTATAAAGATGAGCTCAAATTATATAATCAGAGAAAGAGTCTCTTCTTCATTTTCATCAATTAACTCTGAAAATGAACTGAATTGAAATAGATTTCTTGATTGAAATGAAAATAATTCTTCAAAGAAAATGCCTTCTCAACTGTACAGACTATACTCACTGATTAAAAATCAATTTTCTTCTTTAAATGTTGAAAAAGTTGATCATGAGAAGTTATCTCTCTGAAGAGAAAAGCTTGAATCTCTTATAGACTTACAAATAAGTGAACTATCTAAAGAGAAAGAATATGAACAGCATTTGAAGAGAATTTCTACAATCAATATAAAAGACTCTATTCTGATTTATTCAGATGACTTAAAAAATGAGAATTTGAATAGATTAGATGCAGACATTGCTTATACTAAAGATAATATTAATTTTATCTCAGATTTCTGAAATCTAGACTGTGAATCTGAAGTCTTTGACACTGAACTATTTACAATAGTGAAAGCTTTTAAACTTATTGAAATAAAATCTCATAAAAGAGAAAATAGTTTAAAAGAGATATGAATATTCTCTGATAGTCAAGCTGCTTTAAAAAGACTTAGAAATAGTCAGATTTATAATGATTAAATAAATCTTGAACTGATCTTAAACTCTGTTTTAAAAATTCAAAAGAGAAAAATATCAAAGCTGATAATTCATCTGCACTGAGTTCCTGCTTATATGAATATTCATGGCAATGAATTGGCTGATTCAGCTGCAAAAAAAGGTTCAGAACTAAGCAGATCTACTCAAAAAATTATGTCCTGGTCTTTTATAAAGAGAAAAATAAAAGAATCTTGTTTAGACAAGTGAAATGAAAGCTGACAGAAACAAAAGAAGAGTATACATTATTCAAGATTTGAAACAAAACTCAAGTGAAAATCTTGTTCAATAGAATGCTCATTCTGCAATGCAAATGAGAATTCTGAGCATATTGTAATGCACTGTGCATTATACAATAGTCTCAGAGTCAGATTGAAAGAGAAGTATAATCTAAATTAATTAAATATAAGATTCTTATTCTTAACTGAGACAGGAATTAAATACTTAATAGACTTTCTATCAGAAACTCAAGCAGCTACAAGAAAATGACTGAATTCAGAAATATCTGAATATGAAGAGAAGGAAATTAATCAGATATAGTCTGTTAAAACAGCTATATACTATCTTTTGAGAATTTGTTTCATTACAGTCTCTCTTTATTTTACTTTATTTTTTCCTTTCTATTCTTTTCTATCTATCTATTTAATGTGTCTATCTTTAAGACTGTGTTCTCTTTTCTTTTGTCATGATATTGTCAAATGATTTCAAAGTATCAGAAGATGTTAAAACACTGTAATTTGTAAACAGTTTTTGTATTCTGAGCTGAAATTTTCTGATTTTGCAAATCTGAAATTGATGAATGTATGATAGTTCTCTTTATAGATATAGGAAAAACCCTGAGAACTTTTAATTCTCAGGTAGATGTCATAGTCTCTGACTGTATACATCTATAATTGAAGAATAATAATAATAATAATAATAATTAAAAGTATAAAATATCTAGACTTTATCATAGAAGCTGATAAGAAGATTCAAATGAATTCTGAGAAGGTCTCTGCTATTCTTGAATGAGAGATCTCATACACTGTGAAAGAAGTACAAAACTTTATCAGATTTGCTAACTTCTATCAGTAATTTATATAAAACTTCTCAGATATTATAAGAATACTTACAGAACTCACTAAGAAGAACTCAGTATTTCAATAGTCAGCAGACACTGAAGCTATATTTACACAGATAAAGAAGATGTTTATTAATATCTCTCTGTTAATAATATTCAATTCTGATCATATGATAGTTGTTAAAGCTAATTTCTCTGACTATATTACAGAAGAAGCTATATTGTAATATGATAATGAAGATGTCTTATAATCATGTGTCTTATGTCTAAGAAACTGAGTTCTGCTGAATGCAACTATGAGATCTATAATAAGAAACTTCTCATAATTATACACTGTCTAGAAGAATGAGACTCTGAACTGTGAAATATCTTCAAATTTGAGATAATCACAGATTATAAGAATCTCAAGCATTTCATAATGATCCGTAAGCTTACTGAACATCAGATGCAATGATCTGAGTTATTAAGTCATTTTCACTTCACTATACACTACTATCTCAGCAGTCAGAACTCAATGATAGATACTCTCTTATAATAACAGTAAGATATGCCTTTTGATGTAACAGATATCTGTTGAATGAACTGAGAACACTGACTTCTAGATTTAAAAATATTAGTTGATTAAGATGAAACAACTCATGACACTATACATGCTTCTCTGATTAGAACATCTTCTCTCTAAACTGTCACTGACACTGACACTGATATTAACACTAATATTAACACTAATATCTCAACTTCTTCTAAGTCTACACTGAATGAATTATGACATATAACAGCTCAAACTGATGAACTTCTCTAAGTGCTCACTAAAGCAGTATATTAAGAAGCACTCTGATTCTCTTCAGAACTACATATAAGAACTAACATCTCAGAATACTCAATCAATGATAATAACACTCTATAATTTTATAAATAACACTGAGTTCTTCACTCTAAACTCTTACACACTCAGATAATACAAGAGATGCATGACTTGTATATAATCAGTCACTCAGATTATGAATAATTATACTGAATAATCTCTTAAGAGTTCTACTGATCTGAGATATTAAATAGTATTAGATGTTTTATTTAAAACTGCAATCATTATTCTTTCATTATCTTGTGAAAGAACTGTAGAAAAGATCTACTGAAATTACTTAATATTTCTGATAGAATCTGATAAGATGTAGTAATTAACTTCACTATTAATCTCTCTGAGAGTAAGAGTTGTAGAAATATTCTGATCATTATAAACTGATTGAGCAAAGATATAATATTAAAATCTTATAATAAGATAAATACTGAACAAGTCACTGAAGTCTTTCTACAGAGTCTGTTTTATCAGATACATGAATTACTGAGATCTATAGTCTCAGATCAGAGTTGTCAATTCATAAGTACTCTCTGAACAAGAATCTGTCAAGTTCTCAAGATTATATATTATTTGTCAACTGTCTATCACTCTGAGATCAATGATATATCAGAATAAATAATTCAGACTGTAAAGAACTATCTGTGTAAGTTCTATAATTATTTATAGAATGATTGATATGATCTTCTTCTACATGCAGAGATCACTATCAATGAACAAGATATCATTTCAATAGATATAAGCTCATTCTTTCTTGCATATGATTATTACATGAAAGTGTTGAATCTTCTAGAGATTACACAGTTCACACTGAATCTTCACAGTTCAATTCAGATTACTGATAATATAGTAATGAAGCTCTGAGATGTCTGTGACTGAGCAGAAGTCTTCATAACAAGTGTTAAACAAGATTAAGAAGATCAAATCAATGTTTATCAAGATCTCACTGAATAATATAAAATAGAAGATCTGATGTGATTAAATCTTAAGAATATACAGATCACACATTCATCTTGTATACTAGATTATCATTATATTAAGTATAAAGTGATAGAAGTTCTAGAGAGTCATAACTATCATCTTGACATATTATCAGAGATTTATAATATCTTTTATACAAACTTACTCTGCTGTGCTGTCACTGATCTATTCTCTTCTCAACTGACTCAGTTGTTCATGATATTCAAATAGCAAAGCATGAAGGTCTGGTCTCAACTGCAGTTTTTATTGACATAAAAGAAGCATTTGATCATGTTTCAAAGTCAAAGTTAATTCAGACTTTGAAGATGTTAAAACTGCCACTTTCTCTAATAAAATGAGTTAACTGTTTTATATCTAAAAGAATCATACAACTTTGCTTTGATGGAATGAAATAAGACAAGACTGAGATAAAAATAGAAGTATCACAAGGATCTCCAATCTCACCTATTTTATTTGCAATATACACTGCATATCTATTCAAAAATAGAAATATGAGAATAGTGCAATCTCTGAGTTATGTGGATGATATTGGTCTAGTCTACAGCTCAAAAACTATCAAAGAGAATTTGAAAGTGATTGAAGAAGCTGCAAAGGAAATCTTTATTAGAGCAGATATTAATCAAATTCAATTTGATATGAATAAAACTGAGTTAATTCATTTCTTTCCTAGATTCAATGAGAAAGAACTATCTCTAACTCTTTTAAATAGAGAGATTAAACCCAGTGTAAATGTCAAATGATTGAGAGTATGGTTAAACTTCAAGTTGAATTTTAAATATCACATTCAACAAAGAACTGTCAAGGCAGAAAGGCTATTGAACAACATAATCAGACTATCAAATACAGAGAGAGGTCTATCCTTCCAGGCTATGAGACAGTTATATATAGCCTGTATTACATCAGTAGCTGATTATGAAGTTCAAGTTTGGTGAAATAATCAAGGGAACTTCACTGAACTCTTTCAAAGTCTGCAAAACAGAGTCTTGAGAAGAATTCTAGAAGCATTTAAATCATCTTCTATTAAAGCAATGAAAATTAAAGCTTCAATTCTCTCTCCTGCTATTAGATTTGAAGAGGCCTGTATGAACTATGCACTGAGAGTTATAAAGATGAGCTCAAATCATATAATCAGAGAAAGAGTCTCTTCTTCATTTCCATCAATTAACTCTGGAAATGAACTGGATTGAAATAGATTTCTTGATTGAAATGAAAATGATTCTTCAAAGAAAATGCCTTCTCAACTTTACAGACTATGCTCTCTGATTAAAAATCAATTTTCTTCTTTAAATGTTGAAAAAGTGGATCATGAGAAGTTATCTCTCTGGAGAGAAAAGCTTGAATCTCTTATAGACTTATAAATAAGTGAACTATCAAAAGAGAAAGAATATGAACAGCATTTGAAGAGAATTTCTACAATCAATATAAAAGACTCCATTCTGATTTATTCAGATGGCTTAAAAAATGAGAACCTGAATAGATTAGATGCAGGCATTGCTTATACTGAAGATAATATCAATTTTATCTCAGATTTCTGAAATCTAGGCTGTGAATCTGAAGTCTTTGATGCTGAACTATTTGCAATAGTGAAAGCTTTCAAACTCATAGAAATAAAATCTCATAAAAGAGGACATAGTTTGAAAGAGGCATGAATATTCTCTGATAGTCAAGCTGCTTTAAAAAGACTTAGAAGTAGTCAGATTCATAATGATCAAATGAATCTTGAACTGATCTTAAACTCTGTTTTAAAAATTCAAAAGAGAGAAATATCAAAGCTGAGAATTCATCTGCACTGGGTTCCTACTCATATGAATATTCATGGCAATGAATTGGCTGATTCAGCTGTAAAAAAGGGTGCAGAATTAAGCAGATCTATTCAAAAAATTGTGTCCTGGTCTTTTATAAAGAGAAAAATAAAAGAATCTTGTTTAGACAAGTGAAATGAAAGCTGGCAGAAACAAAAGAAGAGTATACATTATTCAAGATTTGAAACAAAACCCAAGTGGAAATCTTATTCAATTAAATGTAAAAAGAAAATATTCTCATCTATAATACAGCTGAAACTAGGACATGGCTATTTCAAATCTTATATACAAAGATTTGATGATAGATTTGACTCAATAGAATGCTCATTCTGCAATACAAATGAGAATCCTGAGCATATTATAATGCACTGTGCATTATACAATAGTCTCAGAGCCAGATTGAAAGAGAAGTATGATCTAAATCAATTAAATATGAGATTCTTATTCTCAACTGAGACAGGAATTAAATACTTAATAGACTTTCTATCAGAAACTCAAGCAGCTACAAGAAAATGGCTAAATTCAGAATTATCTGAATATGAAGAGAAGGAAATCAATCAGATATAGTCTGTTAAAACAGCTATACACTCTCTTTTAATAATTTGTTTTGTTATAGTCTCTCTTTACTTTATCTTTTTCTGTATCTTTTCCTTTCAATTTCTTTCTATCTATCTATTTAATGTGTCTATCTTTGAGACTGTGTTCTTTCTCTCTTTTCTTTTGTCATGATATTGTCAAATGATTTCAAAGTATCAAAAGATGTTAAAACACTGCAATTTGTAAACAGTTTTTGTATTCTGAGCTGGAATTTTCTGATTTTGTATATCTGAAATTGATGAATGTACAATAGTTAACTTTACAGACATAGAAAAAACCCTGAGAACTAAAGTTCTCAGGTAGATGTCATAGTCTCTGACTGCATACATCTATAATTGAAGAATAATAATAATAATAATAAAGCTTGCTATTTAAGCAAGATAGTCAAGCTCACTTATACAGCTTCTCAAACAACTATTTCTATATAATATCACTGACTAGTCACTGCTTCAGTTTTATCATATTACAATTTGAATCACTTAATCTGATTATAAGTTTGAATCAGTTCAGCTCTAACAGACTGATATAATCTTATACACTTATACTGAAACTGATTCAATCTCACTCTCTGAGAAAAACTCTACATCATTCTCTAGAGTATGTACATCTCTATCTCAGCAGAAATCTGAGATTTCTGAACCTGCTGTACATTTTAATATGAGCTCTTCAACTGCTTTATCACTGCCACAGTCTCTATACATCTACATCTATTATGAAGATAGAGAGATTAAGATTAAAGATTCTCTGAGATATAAGAAAAAAATATTATCTGAATTTCATAGCTTTATTTGTATTCTTGAACAGAAATTCCACCTTAATCTGAGTCAGTATAATACTCATGAGATATAAGTAATATACATTACTAATCTTCTTGAAGACATCTCTGTGACTACTTAAGTTATTAAGAAGAGAGAGCTTGAGTATACTAATACTGTAATAACTTAAGAAGAATTCAAGAACTTTCTACTGAATTAAATTGAAGATTACTGTAATTATAACTTCATAGTAGTACAGCAGTTCAACTTATTATATTAATAAGATAATAAGAATTCTTTCAATTTCAATATAAGATTTAAAGAATATTAAAAGAAATTGACTGATAATTTAAATTAATTAAAAACATAGCTTTATCTCATGAAGCTGACTTATAAGATGTAGATAATAATATCACAGTATCAGAGTTCATTAATCAATTACACTGAGCTTGTTAATCTGACTTCTCAGATCTATTTAAATAATCAATTCTTTAAGAAAAAGATTAATAAGACTTCTTCTAAGTAATCAATGACAGAATCTAAACAGTGCTGTGATAGCTTCAGTGTAGAGAAAGTAAAGAAGAATTCTAAGTATTCTAATTCTTCACTCACTGTGAAGAAATGTTAAAAAAGATTTAATAAAGATCTCTATTTTAACTGTAGAGCTGATGAACATTATATCAGTAATTATAAGAAGCTGAAGAAGAGAAGAAACTGAGAAGATATCTTTTTAAAGTTAACTTCTCTTCTAGCAAATGTATCTGTGAAAGATAAAGAAGAGAAAGAAATAAAGAATTAATAATTCTTATATCTCTGAGTTTATATTATAATTACAATGCATACTCTGTATTCTGGGCTGGAATTTTCTGATTTTGCATATCTGAAATTGATGAATGTACAATAGTTAACTTTACAGACATAGAAAAAACCCTGAGAACTAAAGTTCTCAGGTAGATGTCATAGTCTCTGACTGCATACATCTATAATTGAAGAATAATAATAATAATAATAACAATGCATACTCTGAATGAGAAGATATCAGTGAGATACCTACTTGACTTTAAGATAAATATTAACTTCATATTCTATTTCTTTTCTTTAATAAAGAGTTGAAAGAAGATAGATCTGTCAGATCATATGAAATTTACTGATAAAATAAAATGTCATTATTTTAACATAATTCAAGTGAAGTATGTGATCACAGACTTAGAAGAAATTTTCAAGAAGAGCAGTCTGCTTCTTCACACAGTTAACATCATAGATGAGAATATTATTCTAGATCTTCTGTAATTGAGAGAAAACAATTCTCTCATTAACTGAGTTATTCAGATGTGACAGTACTATCTCACTGATGAAGAGACAGTAATAGAGAAATCTGAAGAGTTTCATCAGAAGAATCTTAAGAAAAAGATAGAGTTGATATACTGTATAGTAGATGATTAAGACTTGAGAACAGATGAAGAAGTCATCACTCTCACTGCAAGATTAGTAGCAGTATCTGTTATTGAAGATAGATATATATAATATCTCTTTACAGATTATAAGAATGTCTTTTTAGAAAGAGAAGCAGCAAAGTTTTCTGATATCAAGATATAATATAAGATTTATCTTGAAGACAGTGTAACAACACTGTACAGACTTCTTTACAACTTGTCTGTAAAGAAATTGAACATTCTGTATAAATATCTTGAGAAAGTGTAATTCAAGAACTGAATATACTTATTAAAAAGTCTGACAGAGATGTCTATACTCTTTGTACTCAAGATGAACAGTAGACTATGTCTATACATAGACTACAGAGGTCTTAATAAGATGATAGTTAAGAATTGCTATTCACTATCATTAATTAATGAGATAATCAATTGATTATCTGAAGCAAAGATGTTCTCAAAGATTGATATACAGAATATCTATCATAGAATCAGAGTTAACAAAGATGATATTTGAAAAATGACTTTTCATATTAAGTACAGTAATTTTAAATATCTTGTTTTATCTTTTAGTCTTTATAATGCTTCAGTCATCTTTCAGACCTATATAAATGAGATGCTGTGAGGCCTTGTCAACATCTTCTATATAGTATACTTGAATGACATTCTAATCTTCTCAAAAACAGAGAAAGAACATGATACTTATATTCAAGAAGTGTTGAGTCACTTGAGACAGCATTAACTCTATACAAATACTGAAAAATACTCATTCTACATGCAGGAGATTGATTTCTTAGATTATATTATTGAGATGAATGACATTTCAATGAACAGAAGCTGAGTCTTCATCATTGAGAACTGATCAGTGTCATGAATGTACTGTGAGATGTAGATGTTTCTAGAATTTACAAATTTCTACAGATAATTCATCTATACATATTCACAGATTACTGTTTCTCTTACAGATCTGTTAAAGAGAAGTGTGAAAGACAGAAAAATAGAACTGTTTATTCTCACTCAAGACACTGTACAGATGTTTGCAGAATTGAAATAAGCTTTTACAGATGTCATAATACTAAATCACTTTAATCTTAACTTACTCAGTCAGTGTGAGACTGATATATCTGAGAATGAAGTCTGTGAAATCTTTTCACAGTTGATACTGAAGATCTTTCAACATTGAAAGAATTAGAGAATAATTACTTCTGAGAATATAGATAATAAATTGTCTGTGAGAGAAGACTTTTTCACAGAGTCTATAAGATACTGTGAATAGAGATCAGTGACTTTCTTCTCTAAGAAGTTATCACTCACATAGAGAAGATATGATACTCATAATCAGAAAATGTTAGTAATTGTCAAATTCTTTAAGATCTGATGATATTATCTTCAGAGTAGTAAGTACTCAGTGCAAGTTCTCTCTAATTATATAAATCTGCATTACTTCTTGACAATAAAGAGCTTGACAGAATATTAAGTCAGATGAGCAGAGCTGCTTTCAGAGTATAATTTCTATATCTAATACTGTTCAGATCAGCTTAACTCTGCTGATACACTATTTAAACAGTCTGATTATAATATCATTAATATGAAGAAGAATTCTATAAAAGAACCTCTGTCATCACTGTAGAAGAAGCTGGCTGCAGAGGGTTAAGATTCTCTGAAGCTCAGAAACAGCACTGATAAAACAGCTATATAACTTAGTATAGAAGGTGAAAGAAAACCTGAGTCTCTGTAGAGAACTGATACTGAAGATCATAAGCTTCTTATATCATATTTTACAATCATTGAATTAATAAAGAATAAAATATTCTACAACCTTTCAATCTAACTACTTTTAAAATTCATTAATAAGTTATAGAAGAGAGATATCTCTACTGCAGCTTGAATTCAGAAGTTGAAGAAGAAAGAATTCAGTTTAAACTTGAAAGAGACAGACTCTGAGCAGAACAGTACTGCTAAGAAATTAAGTCACTGATAACTAGAAGAATGTGAACTTCTACTGCTGAATGATTCAGTCTTTATTCCTTGTAGTAGAATGATGCATCAGAAGTTATTGAGAATTCATCATAATAATTCTCATATAAGATACTTCAGATTAGAGAAGACTGAGAAGCTTCTAAAATGTAAATATATTTAAGAAAAGCTTCAGACAGATATCAAAGAGTATATTAAGACTTACAATATCTATCAAAGAATAAAGATCTCACAGTATAAGCAATACAGTGAGTTAGTATCACTGTCTGTTTCAAAGAGCTTATAACAGAATCTATTAATGAATTTCATAGTTAATCTACTGAAGTTGATAAGAGTCAAAGAATATGACTTAATTTTAATCATTATTGACTGCTTCATGAAGATAGTCAGATATATTCCTACTTATAAAAAGATTAAAGCCTTTGAATTAACTAATCTGTTTTTAGATATTATTATTTATAATCACAGTGCTTTGAAATCATTGATAACAGATTAAGAATTTCTCTTCATCAGCAAATACTGATCAGCTTTTTACTATCATCTTATAATAAGACATCTTCTCAGTATTACATTTCATTCACAGACAGATAATCAGACTGAATATCAGAATCAGATACTAGAACAGCATCTTTAAGTGTTCTATTTATATTATTAGAATGATTAACTCAAACATCTTCTAATCACTGAATTTATATATAACAATGCAAAGAATGCAATCTTAAAGATATCTTCTTTCTATACTTATTATAAATATAATTCTTTATTATTCAGTGACATCATGAATAACATTTCAAAGAGAGAAATAGATAGTTAGAATATTAAATAGATACAGAGAATAGAGTATCTCTCAATATCAGAAGTAAAAGTAAGATTGAAACTTTTAAATAAAATTCATGAGAAGGCAGTGAAAAGCATTCATCATACTCAGAAGTGATAGATAGAATACTATAATTAAAAACATCTTTCAATAAAGTTCTTAATAGAGAATTAAGTACTACTTTCAGCAAAGAATATCAAGATAATAAGATTATATAAGAAGCTCAGTGAGTGATGACTAGAACCTTTCTTAGTAACAAGAGTGATAAGTAAGCAGACATATAAGTTGAAATTACTTACAGAATTGAAATCAATTCATTCTGTTTTTCACATTTTCTATTTAAAGCTCTATAAGTAATACTCTGAAGCAGAGCTGTCTCAGCTGAATAATATCAAGATTAAGAGTAATACTGAATATCTTATGAAGAAAATATTGAATAAGTAAATATATTACAGCAAGCTTCAATATCTTGTGAAATAAGAAGATTATTTATTATCAGAGAATTTATGAGAATCACTTGAGCATTTGAAAAATGCTGAGAAAGAGATTATAAGCTATGAGATAACTAGTAGAGATTATTCTGTTATATATCAGAGATATTGAGTAAGAAATACTGCTTAAGACTTCTCATTTTTCTTAAAGAGTTTTTTTTAGAGATAATCTCACAGTGATAAGCTGACATCTTATAAGCTCTGTAGCACTCTTCTTCTATTTTCTCTCAAAGGATTTTTTTTAGAAGTTTAATGAGACTACACAAGTGTAAAATTCCTGAAGCAGTTAGAGAAAAGAAATATTTGAAATTAATAAAAAAGATTAATATTATTGATCTGCAGACTGCTACTATTCTAGTGAGACTGCAGTCTGCTGAAAAAGTAAAAAGAAGAATCAGAGTCTACTCATTAATAATCACACTCTTATCAAACTTATTCTTCATTCTTGAAGTCTTCAGCACTGATATCTTTATCTGCTAAGAAGTTAGTACTGCAGCACTGCAGAAGAGTATGAGAAATGTATAAAATATTAATTTATCAACTTACAAAGTATCTCAGTCATCTGCTTTAACTGAAGTGAGATTCTCTTTAATCAGTGATTAATCTTTATAATACTTTTAACAGTAGTGCTGACTGATCTCTTCTTAAGATTAGTTATTCTGAGATATTTTTTCATCTCAGAGATTCATGCTTTTATCTTCTTTTATAGATAAGCAAGAGAGATCTTCTCAGTCTTAATAGAATCTGTCAATACTTAAAGCTCTGAGATTCTCACTCTGTACTGCTTGAGTATCTGAGCTTCTTATCAGAGCTGATATGATATCTTTCTGTGAAATAATACTTACAGAGAGATAGAAGTCATTATTACAGATATAATAGAAATAACAGAAGTAAGAGAAGAAGTAAGTACATAAGATTTCCTTCTTCTTCAGCTACTTAGTATAGTGTAGATAAGTAGTGATATCAGTCAGAGACTGCACTGAAGTCTTCTCACAGAGAGAAGATAAAGATACTACAGAATTCTGCAGACTCAACTCAGCAGTATTCTGAGCAGAGCTTGAGCATGTCACAGAAGAGAAACTATGAATTGAGCTTCTCAGAGTCACTGTCTCTGAAATCAAGCTCTCTCTGAGATTCTCTTCAAATGATCACACAGGGTCATATGTCACTATGTTAATTGAGAGAGAAGACAGTGTCACAACAGCAGTGAGAAGAGCAGGGAATGAATCAGATGCAGATGAATCAGCTAGCAGAAGGAATGACACCTCAGTGCAAGACACAGCTACTACTACTGCAGCTGTAAGAGATGCAGAAGAGAGAGAAGATGTGATAATAAGAGTGATACTCTCACAGCTCATTGACATTGCTGTCTCTGTCTTCAATCTGACTTTCTTGACAGTCACAGAGGCTGCAGCCACATCACAAAGATGTTTACTCACTAGAAAATGTCAGAATAAGTCTCTTATTGTCTCTCAAGAATGATGCTCTCATGCACTCACTATTACAGATAGAAGAGAGAGAGAAAAATATATCACAGAGAGAGAAGATCTTTTCAAAAAATCCTGTCACTACTGTTAGCTTTGTCTCTAAAACACATCACTTTTACAGAGAATTTTATATATAGAATGAAATATGATGAAAGATCTGTAAGTCACTTATTAACTACATTTTTCATATTTTAAATTGATATATAAGAAACTCACTTATCATACATTTAATTTGAATAAAGATGAGAAAAGAAAGATCTACACAGTCAGTAGAAAAACTTATCTATTTCTTTATATCACATGCAGTATATACACTGTTAAATCAGTTAGTAACTGTTACTATATAATAAAGATAATTTCTAATCTAATAATCTTAAGAGCATCAGAACTATGCTTTTAAAGAGAAGAATATTATTATACTCTCAGCTGTGCTAAGACTCTACTGCAGTTTCACACAGCTTATTACTTTCATATAAATAATTTCATCTTATTTAAATCAGTTTTCAATCACTTTATAATATTATTTAAATATATCATAAGAAGATCTGATTGATAAATATAAGAACCTTACTTCTATACAAGATCAGCAGATTACTCTTTCTTAACAGTGAGATGCTACTGAGGTATCACTTCAGCTATTCTTACTTATGAAATGAAAGAAGAGTATCTGCTCATTATCTATATAGAATAGCTAGATGCTGACTTCTTATCAAAGAAGTCAGTAATTCATTTTTCTTCTACTGAAATATATACAAGAGTTACTGCATGTTTTATATAATCTTCTTAGTATACTAAGTATCATATCTGTGATATTCTTGCAATAACTCTGTAGTCTACAAGCTCACTATTTAAGCAAGATAATTAAGCTTACTTATACAGCTTCTCAAACAACTACTTCTACATAACACTGCTGACTAGCCACCGCTTCAGTTCCGTCATGTTACAGTAAATTTGTAATATTATCTTATTAGAAAATATCTAGATATTCATGATATTATTGAGAAAGTTTTGTATAAGAATCTATTATTATAGTATAAGATAACTTCTTTATAGCTTTCTTGATATTAGTCAGACTGATGAAATAGATTGATATATAATCTTACTATTAATAATTTTATCAGCAGTTTTAATAACTTCTTTTTCAGAGCATTTTATAAGCATTGACAGAGATCTGTGTAAGATTTATAGTCTTGTAAATATTATCTTTATGAATTCTATCATTGTTAAGAAATATCAAGCTTCTGTTTCAAGTATTTAATAAGATGCTTTGTTCAGATAGTCAGATGAGTTCTAATATAAAATTATAATCAAAATTATCAACTTTATATATATAGACATCTTCATGTTGATGTTCTTTAATATATATGTTTAGTTTCATTATATAATAGGTGCAAACATCTTTTGAATCATTAAATTCTGCAAGAAGTCAGAGTTTTGATAAGAAGATACACTGAAGATTATAATATCTTACAACTGAAGATTTTATCATTGTATAGTAGCATAGATCACTGTCTATCATGACTTTTATATTATACATGTTATCAATCACAGTAGATACAAGAATTACATTCATTGTTATTTCTCTTTAAATTATTATTATTCAATCTCTTCAAGCTTCTGTTTATAAATTTGAACAGAAGCTAATCTTTTCTCTATTTCATTGAGACATTCTTATAGTTATCTTTTAAATCTTTCTTCACTGCAATGTGGTTGATGTGGACAGATACTGATTCATTCTTTGAATGAGAAGACACTGATCTTTCTCTTGAATAAGAAGATGATGATCTTTCTCTTAAGTGTGAAGATACATAGATTGATCAGCAGTTGAAAGCAATGTATTCTAATCAGTTACAGTTAATATATACTTCACATTGACATTGATCAGTGACTTTCTTGAAAGTGATTTCAGAGACTTAAAAGCCTGTTTAAACAGTGAAAACTCTTGCTTATGTATAGACATTTGAATCTATTCAGTTTATAATATCTGTATCATTGCTGTTACTTCTCTTCAGCATGAGTGTATAAGTAGACTGATCACCGGGACCATGAATTTCACATTTGATCTCATTTGGTCTGGTTTCATACATTTCTTAGTGTGAATCCCGCTGGAACTAGTCATTAAAAAAACATGTAAAGTGACTATATATCAGATGTTAAAATGAAACCATAACTTGAAAAAAATAAGAAAGTGATCTCATTTGATTTCATTTAGTTTCATTCTTGACATAAAGTTACTATTTTTAGACATTTTAAGGTTTTTTTTAGACTATTTTTAATTTTTTAAAAAGTAATGCTTTTTGATAACACTCAAATGAGATTTAAAGTCATTTAAAGCAATAAAAATAATTTAAATTGAGAAGTGAAAATCATGATCTCATTTGAAAAATGTGATAAGAGTAGACAGTAAGTCTCACTGAGACAGTATAAGACTACTATCTAATGTTAAAACCATGTAATGAGATCAGTTAAATTGATAATGAGACTATCAAAAAATCTGGTTCTGATCTCAGACACGGTCACACAGTCAGTCTATGTATAAGTGACTAAGATATAACATCTTCTATCACTGTTCTGCATACTCTTGAGCTTGATAAGATGATTATTCAATGTTCAGAGCTGTGTGCAGAAGCCTTTATAAGTTAAGTCTTCATTTACACTTATAAGAGTCTGTAAGAGTTCAAAAGTTAATGTCTTCTTAAGCATGCTAATCTTTATTCAATTCTCTTAAGATTGATTATCTGCTTCTAAGATCTTGATGTTGAAGTCAGAGATAAATGTTATAAGAGAAGTGTTTCTCTGTTAAGTACTCTGTAATCAATCTAATATCTTCTATTATATGACAGTGTCTCAGAACAGAATATCAAGATATTTTATAATATTATCAGATATTTGTAACACTGATTTACATGCTTTCATTCATGAATGAAACTTCTGTTTCATATAATTCTTTAATTATTCATTGATATATCTAGACTGGCTGCCGGGATTATGAATTTCATATTTAGTCTCATTTGGTCTGATCTCATACATTTCTTGGTGTGAATTCCGCTAGGACTGACTATTAAAAAAACATGTAAAGTGACTATATATCAGATCTTAAAATGAAATCATGACTTGAAAAAAATAAGAAAGTGATCTTATTTAGTCTCATTTAGTCTCATTCTTAGCATAAAGTTACTATTTTTAGACATTTTAAGGTTTTTTTTAGACTATTTTTAATTTTTTAAAAAGTAACACTTTTTGATAACACTTAAATGAGATTTAAAGTCATTTAAAGCAATAAAAATAATTTAAATTGAGAAGTGGAAATCATGATCTCATTTGAAAAATGTAATAAGAGTAGACAGTAAGTCTCACTGAGACAGTATGAGACTACTATCTAATGTTAAAACTGTGTAATAAAATCAGTCAAATTGGTAATGAAACTATCAAAAAATCTAGTCCTGGTCTCAGACACGGTCACATAGTCAGTCTAAATATATCAATCTTGATTGATTAGTAAACTGATGATATCTTCATCTATACTCAGTTTCACAAGCATTTTCATTCTTCATGATGAGTAGAGAGTGAGATTGAAAGTATTAAAATATGTAGAAGTATCTAAGCATTCTTTCAGTGCTTTTATATTCAATTCTGTAGATGTTGAAATTACATGAGTTCTTTGTTGAGTTAATTATTGAATTTCTTTGTATTGAAGTTATTAAGTTACATGCATATCAGCTATCTATTACTGTTGTAATTTTAACATTACTCAGAGTCACTGTAATATCACTTCTATACTCACATTCAAGAGTTCTCTTATATTGTCATTAGACATGTCATTCATTGAGTGTATAATATCTGTGAAATCTTGAAGAAGTATAATTATATAAATATCTCATATATCTGAGATGTCAGAACTCTCAGATCTTTCACTGATATTCTCTTATAAAATCTTACTCTCTTTATAAGATCTTGTTACAGAGTCAGAGTGACTGATGAGTAAGCTTCTATCTGAGAACTCAGTGTTTACTTAACTGTTTAACTGATTCTCTATTTCTTATATGTTGTTACATGTTCAGATATCTCAATGAGTAATTATTTCTAATAAGAAGATAATATGTGAATAATTATTTCAAATAAGAAGATAATGAATGTTTTTCTAGTATAAGAGATCTATGCTGAATAGATCAGTATAATATATAGATCTTATATAACAAAGAGAAAAATATTAGAGAAGAAAAAGAAAGAGAAAGTGCAAGAATCAGTGATCAAAGTAAATATTTATACACATATGTAATGATGTATACTGTATACAGTGAAGCTTCAAGGTGAAAGAATCTATATATATTCATAGCAGCTGAGAATCAGTGATCAAGAATGATTGAGAATCAGAGCATATATATTCATGAATCAAGCAGTTGAAATCTGTGAAGTGTAATAGAATAGTCTATATAATTGATCAGACACAGCCCGTCACAACTATGTATATTATTATATTCATGTATAAATATTCACTCTGATTGCTGATTCTCATACTTTCTCTTTCTTTTCTTCTTTAATATTTTTCACTTTTATATTATAAGATCTATATATTATACTGATCTATTCAGTGTAGACTTCTATATTATCTCTTCTTCTTTATTTTAAATATTATCTTCAGATATTTTATCTGCTGATCTGATATTAATAATTATCTTATCTGAATAATAAATACTTAAGTATCTGTTATTCTCATCATGAGAATCAGCTTTATTAAACTGTTAAGTAGATCAGAAACTTAGCCTGACTATATCAAAAGCTGTATTCAAATCAGCTTTAAATCAAGAGAGTGTTTCAGAGTATTTATTAATGAAGCTATTAAATACTTCAGAAAAATATTCACTGATAGAGTATAAGTATAAAGAATTATTATTAACTGAATCAGTGAGTTGAATATAAGATTATGAATATATATATAAGTAAGATTGTGATAAATCTATTATTTTAATATTTATTTATTAAATTCTTATCAATATTATTCTCTTTTTCTTACTTTTTTTTTTTTATAATATGATATGTTTTCTACAAGTTAAGTAAGTAGTAGTATTATTAATTAATAAAATCTTAAACATATTAATACTGATAGAATAAGACAATTTTAACATCTGATAAGTGTATCAAATGAAGTAGTAGTTAAAATAATAATTATATTAATAAGAAATTCTGAATTGGCAGCAATTTTACACAAAACAGGTCTCATAACCTGTGGAGGTGTAAAGCTTGCTTGATTGAAAATGTTGCTAGCTTGTGGGAAGTTATATGGTGGAAGGATTAGTAAGCCAGATCACGTGACCTGACATTTTTCACATCATTTCTGAAAAGAATGATTCATTTTCAGATTTTTTGATGCTTGGTCCTGAAGACCAGACTAAATAGAATCAAATGTGAAATTCATGATCCCGCCGGCCAGTCTATCCACAGCTTATTCACCATTATATTAAGATTTACAATTCAGTGATGGTGTCACTGACTGGCACAGTTGAACAACCATAACCCGGTTGTATAATAAGCCCGGACATGCTAGCTTGATCCAACCTGTTGTATTTTTCACCAACTTTTTGCACCGCTCCTGGAACTCTGCCAGTACTGCTTTTGTGCACCCTGCTTCCCCGGAACTTCGGGGGTACATGGGAATCGTCCCTGCACGGTTCCAGGCACACAAGGAAGAGAAGAGTGAATAAACTAGAATTTATTTTGTACGGAATAAAAAATATTTTTTTAAGAAAGACGTTTGTAGCCTTCAAGCATGAGTAAGGCACCAACCATCCTCCCTAAATGAATTAAATAAATGACAACAATCAAGAAAAATACAATTCCAAGAAAATATTATCAAATTCTCCCAACCAGCCCCAACGCCGAGTCTCACCCAGGGCTAAAATCCCAAAAAAAAAGAGAATACACATAAAGCCATCCCGTGGGAGAATAAATAAAAGAAAAAGACGTAAAAAGAATACAGAATCCAACCAACATTCTCCCAGGCTGTCTGTAACACCACCATAAGAATCGAAATCCCAAGTACCCAAACCACCGCTCCCTAAACACCATTTTGCGCATTCTGCTGCTGCACACCTACCCCAACCATCTTCCGCAATTCATACTCCTTCGTAAACTCACGACTCAGCGAACCTAGATCCTTGACAAGTTCGTGGCAGGCTGTGATGACGGCTTCCTTAGGTGTGATTTGACCATCGGTTTGTACGCGCAAGATGAATTTGGGGACTAGGGGATGTGGGACCTGCGGCGATATTAATATACGTTAATTTCATAACAATGATTGTTCAAAGGCAATAGAAGACCTGGGGGCGCGGAGAGGGAATATATATCTACATAGATGAACAACATACCTTATAGCCTGAGAAAAGAACGTGGGAGCTATTAATGAGACGCGAGCGGATCATGTTGCCAAGAGTGTGGTCTTCTTTGTGGAAGGTGAAAATAGCGGTGGACGGGATACCTGATGGGCAAATAAAATAGTTGAGTCACGTCGATTAGCCATCGCTATTCTGTGGGATGAATATAACAATGGGGTGGGAAGGAAAAGGCAAAAAGAGACTCACGGGTATCCACCTCAACCTCGACCTTCTTCTCACCCGGGAGAAGAACGAAGGATTCAAATCTACGCGCGAAGTAGAGTGTTAGCTTCAATAACGCGATGTTCGAGAATAACATGAACAGAATATCAAAGACATAGAAGTGTATCTAGCCAAGACTAGCAACCGAAAACGTAGAAAAAGGAGAAGGATCCGAGTGCAAAACGTGAAATTGACAGCAGAGCAGAGCAAGCCACCCGAACCTAGGCACCATATCCAGATGCGGACGGACTTTGGTCTTGCATGGGTTGTGACGGTAACTAGCCGCCGAGGAGTCGAAGAACGTCATGGCGCGTTCCCGCTCTGGATCAAGCGTTTTGTGGTGTTGGGTTTCCATCATGAACGCTTAGGGCCGATAAAGCTATTGAAAGAGATGAACGAAGAATGAAATTCGGGATATGAGGGGGACTCAGGGCTGAGGATAGAACAGAGCAATGATATAAGAGAGCATAACAGATGCGCGGGAGGTAATAAAAGGGGATAATGCAGACATGGAGACGAAGGAGAGGAAGGAGGGATGACAAGACACAGGACACAAACAGGCTCTTTTTGCTGGCTGGGCAACTATGATGGATCCTCCAGCAGCATCGAGCAGAAAGTTGAGAAAAAGATGGAATGTTTCA
Organism: Blastomyces gilchristii SLH14081; assembly: GCF_000003855.2. NCBI lineage: Eukaryota > Fungi > Ascomycota > Eurotiomycetes > Onygenales > Ajellomycetaceae > Blastomyces > Blastomyces gilchristii. The sequence goes on from NW_003101679.1 coordinate 734,772, forward strand.
TTCATTCCTCTCCAACTGCATGCTTGTATTCTTGCTCTGTGTGCTTCTCTGTTTTTTCTGTCTCCTCTGTTTCCTCTGCTGCTTTCTCATGTTTCTTTCAACCACAAGCAGAAAAGTATGTTGAACATGACATGAGCTGGGTCTGTTCAAGGGGAAAAAAATATAGAAATATCTCACCTTTCAGGGGCATTCATCTTGAATCAGAGCAGTTGCAGCCAGAAATATTCCCAGATGACGACACACCTCCTGGTGCAAACAGTAACAAAAGTATAGATAAAACCACTCTGCTTGGGGCTGTTTGTCAAGAACAGTTCAGGAACTTCCCCTCCCCTCTTCTTTTATGTGTGTAATGGGAGTGAGTGTAGAATACAAAAAGAAAGCACCTCCTGCTTCAAAGAAAACAGAAATGCGGGTATCCAAAAACATACAAAGAAAATGAAAAGGAAAGTAAGAGGTGGATTTCAAACCAGAAGAGTGAAATGGATGAAAAGCGAAAATGAAGAATGTAGGGCGTATTCAAGAAGGGAGGAATACGTTACTGCAGCACGGTACATTAAAAGTGGAATAACACGGCCGGGGTATAGCTATTGTATAAAATGTCTTAATATTATCAATTTGATATCGAGTTGAAGTTTCTCTCTGCGGCTCTGGATGCGGCGAAATTGCAGATCACGTGGGGTGACTAATTTGGAGCTCCACAGAGACTTCTTGACACTCGGATTAATATATTCTCCGTATTAAGTTACTAGCTGAAGCATAATTACGTCTTTTGATTTCCCTCGGCCGACCCGCAGCTTCAATATTTCCCCTTTAGGAAATTCGGATTCCAGAAGCAGAATAGATACTGTGATCTGTGATACCTATCTATGTAACAAAACATCTCACAGGACGGAAGAAAAAGGGCTCTCTTTCTCCAATCTTAAAGTTGCTTGGATACGAACACTTCTATCTAACATTGGTCAATTGGCAAAGATCCATTTGCTCCCCAGTTAAGAGCCCGGCCTAGATCCGGAACCAACCAGCAGGGCCACCGCCTCAGCTGCAGGCCGCCCCGCTCATTGAGTTCCCGATCATCGTGGAGCGTGAAGAGTTGAGTCAGATGTAGGCTACTGGGGCAAAAGAGCTCAATCACCACCAGCGCCTGCTGGTAGAAGGGCCGACCAACCGCGGGACCCCCAACATCAGAGACCCCCGGGGCATCCGTATTATTAATACCATTATCAATCGCTGACTGAACGGCAGAAGCATCCGAACGTTGCTCCCTCTGCTCTCCTCCCCTGCGATATGCCCCACACTTACACACGTTCCAATACTCCATGAGGGTGCCGAAGTGTATATAAACGGGGCACGCGTCCGCTCTCCCCGGTTTCCAGTCTACACGTATCAAAACCCCTACATAAAACGCAGGCTTCATACCAGAGACCAATACAACGAAACCGAAGAAACCAAAACAAAGGGAAGTGATACTTTTACTCGACTATCTAACATGCCGACCCTTCAAGACCTCCACCCCACCCTCCCCGCCAACTGCCCCGCTATAATTAGCGCGCCAATGCTCTTCATCGCCTCCCCCAACCTGGCCATCTCCGTTACCCGTGCCGGAGGCCTCGGCTTCATCGGCGCCGGCTTCGACGTCTCCAAGCTGGAGAGCCTCCTCACCCAAGCCGCCGAGCTCGCCTCGGCCTCCTCCTCCCCACCCATCCCCAACTATAACAAAGACGACCCCGCCACCTCCCCGATCCCCATCGGCGTCGGCCTGCTAAGCTGGGGCGCAAGCCTCGACCAGGCCCTCCCCATCCTCGCCAAACACACCCCGGCTGCCCTCTGGCTCTTCGCCGCCCACGACCCAGACCCCGCAGCCAACTACGCAGCCTGGGCGCGCGAGGTGCGCCGCGCCACGAACAACCGCACCCGCATCTGGATCCAAGTCGGCTCCGTCGCCGACGCGCTCGAGGTGGCCGACAAGGCCCAGCCGGACGTGCTGGTCGTGCAAGGCAGCGATGCGGGCGGCCACGGCCTAGCGCGCAGCGCGAGCATCGTCGCGCTCGTGCCGGAGGTGAAAGACGCGTTGACGCGGGCTGGGCATGGGGGGATACCCCTGGTGGCGGCGGGTGGGATCGCGGACGGGCGAGGAGTGGCGGCGGCGCTGTGCCTGGGCGCTGCGGGGGTGGTGATGGGGACGCGGTTCCTGGCGTGTGCGGAGGCGGCGGTGGCGCGGGGGTACCAGGCGGAGGTGTTGCGGGTTGAGGATGGCGGGGTGAACACGGCGCGGACGACGGTGTATGATACCGTGCGCGGGTATAATGAGTGGCCTGCCCGGTATGATGGGCGCGGGGTGGTGAATGACACGCTGCGGGATAATGAGGCTGGGATGGATGATGCGGAGAATCAGCGGTTGTATAAGGAGGAGATGGCGAAGGGGGATGAAGGGTGGGGGCCTAAGGGTCGTATGACGACGTATGCGGGGACTGGGATTGGGTTGGTCAGGGAGGTTAAGAGTGCGGAGGAGATTGTGAAGGGGGTGGTGACGGAGGCGAGGGGGATTTTGGAAAGGGTTAGGGGGAGGTTGTAAACCCTGAATTTGCTAGCTATTAACTAACTATATTTAATCATCATGACGCATTTATGCATGTGTCTGTTCGTGTGTTGTCAGAGCTGTGAATAATTCCAATTATAATTACCTATAGTTATGTATATGATGATATATATGATCCAAATTAAGAGGAAAATGAAGCAGAGAAAATAAGCAATGCCATCTTCAGAAAGCCAAAAATAAATAAATGGAATAAAATACGCAGCAATCGAACGACAAAACAACAATCCCTTATTGTATAATTCCCTCAACAACGAAATCAGCAAGCAACCAGGAACAGAAAATAAACCCAAATTGACGAAAAACGGAGAGGTACCAGAAAGGAAACCAAGATCCGTGCACAAACTGAAAGAAGGGGGGGAGAGCATAATTACACCAAGATGTCATTCGCAGCAAAGCGAAAGAAAAATAACATAAAAATCAAGGAGGGCGCAGAGAACGAAGACACCAAGCAAGCTAGATCATCCCAAACGCGCAAGAAAGGGATATTAAATAGGTACGTAAGTTATGTGTGTATGTGTGTGTGTGAAGGGGATAGATGTAAAGCAGAAGATCAAAATCCAAGGTGGGTAGGCAACGTAGGTAATGCAGGTAACTCAGCTTCGTCCTCATGGAAATACACCACTCCTTTTTGTCTTTTCTCCCGCATCCATTCACCAGCTTGTACTTATCCGCCCGTTCGTGATTATTCTCCCGATACCTCACATTGCAAGCCATGCCATATCATCACGTACCATTGTCGCATCCACCACATATTCATTCCCCATTCCAATTCCAATCACGGGGAATTCGGCCCTGAACCAGGAAACAAATCCCCCAACCCTAACCCAGACGAGCCTGTCTTCTTAAACCGCCACCCACTCTTTTTCTTCTCCCGATTCTTCATCATCTCCGCCCAGGCCGCTTCCTCCTCCTCATCATCATCATCATCGTGATGATCTTCATCCTTCCCACCTTGCCCACCGTTCACACTCGCATTCGTACTAGCCCTCAGCCCGCTAACAGGCCTTAACCCACCGACCACATTCGATCCCTCTGTCGCCACCCGCGGCAGGTGATACGGCTGCTGCATACCCATGCCATTGCCACCGATGTTTGAAGTGAGAGACATCTTCCGCGACTCCGCATCCGCCCACGGCCGCAGCGTCGAGGCGGTGAACGTCGACGAACGCGCCATCGCGTTGTCCTGCGGGGGCTGTTGCATTGTCGAGACGGGGCGGTAGCGGCTTGCTGTGCCGACGTTGCTGCGCTCGGAGGGGGCGACGGAGGGGGTGTAGCCGGGTCCTGGTCCCGGGCCTAGGTGTGGGTGTTGCTGTGGGAGGAAGGAGGATTGTCTGTTATTCCATTTGGGGTCAAGGAGGCTGAGGGTTCTATGGTCGACTTGTGGGGGCCCTTGCGGCTGGGGTTGGTTGAAGTTGAGGTTTGAGAGCATGGAGATGGGGCGGGCCATGGATGGTCCGTTAGGTGGGGTAGAGTTATGAGAGCCAAGACCCATATTCAGTGGCATTTGCATGCCCTGCATCTGCATCATGGATTGCATCCATTGGATCTGCGTCTGCATCATCTGGGTCATCTGCGACATCTGGTCCGGTTGGCCGAACCCTGGCGGTTGGCCTGGTGGAGCGCCAGGAACGTTCAAGAACTGTTGTTGCTGGGGAAGAGGCATGGTATTATTGTGCTGTCCGTTCAGATTCATACCGAGCAAGCTTCCTGGGGGCGCATCATATGGACGAACCGCATTCGGGCTCCCTCGTCTCATCGCCTTGGCGCGCTCTTCATTTGCGATTACTCCCACTAGTCCGCCGGGGGGGAAGCCAGGCGGTGCGCCGTAGACAGATGGAGTCCCTCCACCCATGGCCAGGGATTCCCGGTGCGATGGGTTAACAAGACCAGCGCCGATGTTATATGGATCGCGGGGAAGATTTCGTGCAAATACTGGTAAGCTAGTGCGACCTGTTTGCGTTCCTGCTGTAGGTTCAGCGGCAACGGAGGGCGGGCCTTGAGCGAACGATAGCATCGATGCACGAAGATTAGGATTTGAGATCGACGGGGTGAGATGTCCCGGTGGTCGAGTTTTATTTGGGAAGCCGTGCGCCGCAAGAATGGCAAGAGGAATATCATCATCGTCCTCTCCATCGCTGACTTTCCCGTTGGTCGTGGGCTCTGGTGCCAGGAAGGAGCTCCGGTTTAGATTGTTCAACGAAGCTGCACGGGCTTTGTCCACACCATTCTGGTCCGAATCGAGTGGTTTTATTGTCTCTCCCGTAACCTTCATCATTTGCTGTCTGTAGACTGACAGATGAGCTTCCTGCTTCTTCCTTTGCTTCGCCGCCTCGCGAGCCTTCTCCACCTCATCCTCTTCCTCGTCATAATGATCACTATCGTCATCCGAATGGTGGGTGTCGGAAGCGTTACTATTCTTCCTCGTCATTTCTTTCTGCTGTCGATACCGTTCAAACTGAGCCGGAGTCATGACTTTCGTGGGTAGCTGCCTCTCGGAGTTGTTGGCATTCTCCTCGTATCGTTCAGCCAGACTGGCCTCGGCAGCTAATGCAGCTGCGAGGTGGGATTCTTCGTCTTGTAGAACTGGTCGGCGGGTGATTTGTTTCACGTTATTACGCTGCTGCAGTCTGTTCTCCGAGAACGGTAGAGGATCAGGAAAGTCACCGTCAGGTGAGAATTCGGCGGTCATCCGTCTGTGTGCAGATACTGCATTTTTAACGATCTTTGCGTCCTCATCTTCCACCGCAGCATTCCGGTCAAGCTGTACGGTGTTTCTATAGAACCTAGAGGTTGAACCAGTGTTGTATGTCGGCGAAAGACTGCCGTTAGTGTTTGGCTGCACCGAGGTTCTTACTCGAGAGGCGGGCGGGCGGGATATGATATCATCGTCTTCCCTACTCATTAGGCCGTCTCGTGAATTCTGACTTTCATTTGTGCGCGGGGAGGGTTCAACATCTTTAGAGGGAACAATTCGGAGAGGAGTGGGATGGTTCTGAGTGTCATTTGTAGGTAGTGGCGGAAGTGCTGATGCGGACCCCTATTTTTGGCCGATTTATGTATTAGCACTCTAGCGATCAACCAAATAAATAAAATAAATAAATAAAAAGGATAAAACAAAGAGAAAACCCACCCGGCCAAGCGGACTTGGTGACAATGGTTCTTTCTGGACTTCCTTCTCCTTGTCAAATCCATCAAACATATTCCCGAAACTTAACGAGTCACCCATATCCAATTCTGTATCTGGTAACCTGTGGGGAGTGGCAGTACTCGTAGTACTGGTAGTCGGCGCACGTTCTCTGGCAGTCGCAGTCCCCCTAGATCGAGGTGTGGTGGCCTCCAGGCGTTGTAGCGACTTGGAAGAAGAGGATTTGGTTCCGAAGGAGAATGTCCGACCAGCCGATCGAAAAGAGAAGAAGGAAGAGTCATGCACGGGGGGGGGGGGAACATCTTGGATGGGGATATCGGTGGAGCTGGGTAAGGTAGAGGAGGAACTAAACTTGGCGGAGGAAGCAGAGCTATCGTACAAACGACCGGTCGAGGCAGAATTGTTAGTGCCTCTGCTTCCACTTAAACCAGTCAATTTCGTGACTTGTGCTCCTCCACCACGTAAGGGATCGCTGGGATTCGGGTTGACATACCGGTTGTCCACGGGAGAGGGATGGTCTATGTTTGCAAAAATGTTATTTGCGTAGGGGTCCTCCGACAGACGTTTATTATGGCTGCTGTTGCTGGTACTGGAGTTCAGAGTGGTGGATCCATCGAGGGACTTTCTAGCAGCACCAGGACGCTCAAAGACCCTGAACGAGGGCTGGGGCGTCTCATCCAAGGCTTCCAAGGCATTTCCAGAAGATTTCCGCCGAGCAAAGCCCTTGGGGAGCTTGATCGGCATGGAGAAAAAGGGATCCGGAAATGCAAGTACAACAACAACACAACAACAACGGCGGCTCTCTTGAGGTCCTGGATGGCCTTTTGGGGTGGCTTGGAGTTGTAGATCTATCTATCCTTCGTTCCTGGTTCCCAACTCAATTCGCTTGGGACAGGGTCAACAACCCACGCCCGGGACAATAAGAAAGTTACTTTATCACCACGACATGGAACAAAGAGAGCACTGTCAAGAGGGGAATCTATGCACAAAGGTATGATAATAGCAATGGCTGTTAGATAGAAATGTACCGGTTAGAAATGTAAGGGTTGAGAAATATTAAAAATAGAAACAGACAAACAAGAAAAAAAAAAAAGAAAAAGAAAAAAGAAACCGCACAAAACGTAGGTGTTAACGAGGACTTCGAGAATATGCCAGCTTATTTTTATTTCTTTTTATTTTTTTTTTAGGGAGAGAGAGAAGAGAAGGATGATAGAGAAAGTCAACAGCATCGTCTATACACACCTCTTATCAATCTTATTTATTGCTGCCCTCCCAGCAGACACAGACCCAGCACCAAAAATAACAAGACAACCAGCTTCCCACAGGTATTCACGTGCCTGCAATGTACACAGTCAGATGAACAGGTCTGCAATGTAGCAAAGCTTTGTTGCACACGGATGAGGGAAGAAGGTAGGACGAGGGCGCCGATCGAAGAGTCGAGGGAGTCGAGTTGGGGAGGGGACGATTTATTTGGCTTCGTGTACCTGCGAAAGATCGTGATTGGGGGAACGCCAGCAGCCAATGGGAGGGAATGAGAGGGTGAATTAAGAATGAATATACACAGAGAGAAGAGGGGATACGGATGGAGGGAATGAAGGAGAGATGAAGACGAAGATGAAGATGAAGATGAAGATGAAGATGAAGATGAAGATGAAGATGAAGATGAAGATGAAGAGAAGAGAAGAGGAGAAGTGAAGAAGTCGGAGAGCAGGTTGGCGATGTTTGTCTTTCGCAGGCGATGCTTCTGGCCCGATCGATCCTGCAGCGGCGGCGGCGGCAAAAGGGCTGGCTTAGCTGGACAGTGCACAACAGATAAGTTTGGAATTGAAGGCTGAAATAAATAAAATAAATAAAATCAAATAATCAAATAATCAAATAATCAAATAATCAAATAATCAAAATAATCAAAATAATCAAAATAATCCAACAAATCGGTGAATTCAATCAATCCATCCGCGTGTAAATGTTTTATATAAAATTTATGAAGGTCCTCTCCTGCCTTTTCTCTCTCTCTCTCTCTCTCTCTCTCTCTCTCTCTCTCTCACTCTCTTCTTCTGCATCATCTCTTCTTCTTCTTGTTCCTCTACAAGGTGGCGATGTCTCTGCCCAGTCGAGCTGCCGCCGTCCCTCTCATCGCCGACTAGGCTCCATCTAGCCCCGTCCGCTAAGCAGGGCCAGCACCACGCTACCAGCATCCTGCACCATGGCAGCGTAACTCCTCGATTCCTGGCTTGATGACTCTCTATATTATTCCAACCGAGTTCCCCACCCACCACAGAGAGACACAAACCATATCCAGAGACATCAGTATCCGCGCAACCCTCCCTCCGATGAGAATATGATCGCCGGGCCGGGCTGTCTCAGAAAAATACTCTGGTTCTCGTCCTCGCTGAGCCTCCCATCCCATCCATCCATCCTCTCCTCGACAAATCGGTTGGTGGGTGCTCCGGCTACTGCAGTCACGTGTTCCCCATTCCAACCTCGCTAGCTCGATTAATATAAATAGATTGCATAACTACGTAGTTAGTTAGTGTAGTGACACTAAAAGGTTATTATTATTTGTTGGCCCTTACGGCCGTTGCGGTTAGCGATCTCACTAGATCACATGACCCATCACTATATTATGTTCTTGTAGATAGATCTATCAATACAATCTTCAACTATTCTACAGATTATAGCCCAGATGACATATTTTTCTTTTTAGAACATTGTATCAACATTTTTAACATGAATAGTTTATCTTTTTTGAAAAGACTCTCACTCTTTATTAGAGATATTTCATTTTCTCTGAATCTGTCAGTCAGCAGATTTATATACTTTATATTTTTAAGAAAGCATATTCTTCATTGTGAAGAATATCACTTTTTATTTTTTTTTTTTTTATATATCTAGAAGAAGCAGAGTTATCTTGATATAAGTGATATATCTATTACTTCAGAGTTCAGCTTAAGACTCAGAATTACACACTTCACTAGATGACTCATTGATAGAATAATCACTTATTATGAGAAGACTTCTAACTTATAAGATGAGACTGAGATCAGTTTTTATCAGAGTATGAAATTTAATAATGAGATAACAGAGAAACTTCAGAATAAAGAAAAGCAGAGTTAATATTTATCTGCAGAATCTGTTTATTTTAATTCATTAAATTCTTTATTATTTCTCATTCTCAGAATGCTGATTTTTAATAATAATTCAAATCAATCTATTTATTATATCACAGATAATCTTATAAATCTTATACAGATAATACTACAGAACTAAATAACTATGACTGAAATTACTTAATATCTCACTATATCTATCTCTGTATAAAGAGACACTATAAGAAATAAGTTACAGAAATATCAGAAGAAAGTCAAATATATACTAAATATTAAATCAGTAATCACATTTGATGACTCTAATTATAAAGTCTGATATATTGATATATTAGCTGATATGAAAGTTATTAATGAAACTGATATTCTATTAAGAACTTAATAAGAATTCTCTTTTATATATTATATTAACTTTAAGAAGTGAAGAATTCATTTCAAGTCTCTATATAGATATATACTATTAAGTCTTATTAAAAATGTTTAAATTACTATTAAAATCTTGAAAGCTGATAATACTATAACTCTGTAAGATAAGATTAATATTGAATATATAATATCACTGATTGAAGAATAAGTTAATATCTTTAAAAAATTAATAAAATTATAAGTTAAGAAGAATGATTATCTCACTTTTCAGAGATATTTCTACTATTTTATTATCTATTATAAGAAGCTCTGTCAGAGTACTGAGAATGTATATTATAATCTTTTTCTCAACAATCTATAAGATTATCAAAGACTGTTTATTAAGATATATTTAAATGAGTTTTTCTTCACTGATCAGAGACTTATTATCAATATTAATATTAATAATTTAATAAAGTAACTGATTAATTATATATTTAAGAAGATTATCACTAAGTGAAAAAAGCAGTCTCAGACTGATTCTATGACTGTGAAAAAGAATAAGAATAAAGATGAGAATAAAAACACATCTGTATAAAAGTACATTCACTGTAGAAGATATGAATATACTGTTAACAGATGTTTCATCTTACACTCTGATAAAAAGAAAAAGAAGAATGATAAGAAGAAAGAGAAGAAGAATGACTTAATAAGTTCTTAATCAGCAGTAAATACAGTAATTACAAAGATTAAGTTCTATTTCTCTTTTACAGTTACTGAAAAATTATTCTCTAGATCTTGATATTTGAATACATGTGTAAGTCTGAATATAACAGATAAGCTTTATTCTTTTTCAAATATTAAATCTTTTAATGATAACATCTCTGTCAATTCTGCAACTGAGAGAACTGAGTTTGTTAAGAAGATTAAAACTATTATCTTGAAGATTGAGAGTAATAATGTTAACTTACAGAATGTTCACTATATTTCTAATATTACAGTTAATCTGCTCTTATTCACAAAGCTTGAAGATCAGAAATTTCAATTTATATTATCTTTCACTATTTCTTCATTTTTTATTTGCAGAGCTCTGAATAGTATTATTTTTCATACAGTTCAGACTGCTCAGAACAATATATATAAGATTAATAAATAAGAGTTCAATGAGAATTTCAATCATTTAAACAAGGCAGTCAAGTATATTATAATATTATATAAGTATAATTTTAATTAAAAAGTTAATCTTTCTGTGACTGCTATTACTACTGTTAATAACATTGATTCTACAGTTCTGAATACAGGTCTTAAGAATACAAGAATATCAAAGACTCTTTTGAACTGATACTGTAATCTCAGTCACATTCACACTGATACTATAATTACTATGACTAAGAATTCTCATACTGAAGTCACAATTAAAGATTCTAAGACTAAGTTCTTTTATAAGAAATATGTCAAGACAGATATAATATAAGATTATTTGAAAACATTAATATCTAGATCTATTCAACTTATTGAGAAGGTTCATATTAATCTTATAGATAATAAATGTACATTGAAAGATCTCTCTGATTATCTCTTAGAGTTCTGTCAGAGAATCAAATACTGAATGCTTATTATCTGTAATGTAACCTGCTATCTGTAAGAAATCCCGCTTCTCGCGGATTCTTTACCTCTATTCCTATCTCTCACGTAATTAATAGGGCTAGCGGCCCTTGACTACATACAACTATATAGACTGGAGTTCATGAATACTATTCATAACTCAGCTTGAATGCTATTATATATTTAATCTCTACATTTTATCTTTCTACTGTGAATACTTCTAGTAGTTAACAGTACATATCATGTCAAGCTGTAAACATCTGAATAATCATCTGTGAGCACTTATTCTTACATTTCAAGCTCAGTCAGTCAGCAACTGTCTATTATAACTGAAAGAACTAGAAACTTATATACTTCAATCTCTACAAACTCTACTGCAGGCACTCAGAAGCAGCCACTTAAATTATAAATAACTCTCATAAAAGAAGTCTCAGAGAACTTACTAATCACTTATAAGATATTATTCTCTGCATCTGTGACAGAGAAATTCTTCAAACTTATAAATAAATCAATCTCAGTGAAGAACATTCTTGAGCATCTCTTACAGAATTAAGCTATTTTTCTATAAGAAATGCTTACTGTCTGTAAACACTCTTGAACTGAGTCTCTAGACATGATCTTCAGAGATACTTATAAACTGAAAAGAAACTTTCTTAAGCTGTGATTACTTAAGATCACTTATCAAATCACAATCTATAAAAGCTTTTATAAGTTTGTATTTGAAATTGACTCACAAGTCTGACTGTGTGATATAGAAGATGAAGAAGCTATCATCTATATAATAACAGATCTCTATTACACTGAAGTCAAGAACTGACTGAATCATCTAGAGAATGATTATAAGAGATCTCACTAATCTGTTCTCAAGATCTATCTAGAGAATAAGTTAAGAAACTCTATGAGCTGAACAGAGAACACCTGAACCATGATCATCAATATTAGAAAAAGAGATGAGAAATCTGATAAAGACTACTCACAGTGCTTTATGAAATTATGATATAAACTGAGATCTGTGAAAACAGAGCTCTGAAATAAGATCTGAATAATAATATTTATAAAGAGACTGAATAAAGATATACAGAATAAGCTCATTGAGTAAGACTCTAAGTTCTTGACTCTGAAGAAACTGATGACTTTCATTCATCACTTACAGATCACTGTGAGAGTCACAGACTTATAGAGAGCAGATCACTGATCAGCTCTGTAAGAATCAGAATAACAGAGAACAGATTTATCAGAAAAAGATGATAAGATACAGAGAGATTCATATCTGACTACTAAGTAGAGAGAAAGAGCTTCATAAGCTTCTGTGAACAGAGTGTATAATAGAGAGATCAAGAAAAAGAGACTCTGCTTCATCTGTTCTAAATTAGAACATGTCTGCACAAACTGTTCAGACAAACTAAAATAGAAATTTGAGAAGTCACAGACAGAGTCAGTAACAGTCTTCTTAAGAGTCTTGAAGCTGACATCTGAATCTGTTACTCTCTCAATGAAAATACTTACTTATAAGAAGAGACTGCACTGCAGTACTGCTGTCTCACAAGCATGAAAAGTATTAATGAACTCAGAATCTCAGATCACTGTAGTGTCTCTAAAGCTTACAGAGTGAATGAGTTGAAAGATAGAAACTGAGAACCTGCTCTTATAATAAGCAGGATGCAAGAACTCAGATCTGAGAACTGAGAGACTTATAAGAATTATCTTTGAATTATAAGATCTCTCTGAAATCTGAAGAAGATTTGCAGAAACTGTGATTATCACAGATATTATAGATAACATGTACTTAAGACTTGTATAACTTCAAAGACATAATCTATATATAGCTGTCTGTGAGTCAGGTTTATACTTCTAATCAGTGTTGATAGACTCACTTATGAAGATAGAATCAGTTAATACTGCAGAGTTAATTAGAGAAGATAAGCTCATCTATATAATAACTTTACAAGTGTCTGAGAATCTCACAGTCATGAAAACTGAGCTTTAAATATCAGAGAAATATCAAGATCTTGCAGAGATATTCAGCTCAGTAAAGATAGCTGAGCTTTCTTCTCATTATAAGAAGAATCTGATAATAGATTTAATAGAAGAACAGAAACTCTTCTGAGAATCAATCTATAAGCTCTCTCATTATAAGACAGAGGTCTTGCAGATCTATATGAAGAAGAATCTGAAGAATAACTTTATTCAATCTTCACAGATCTTCACAGAAGCCTCTGTGATATTTATAAAGAAGAAGAATAAAGATCTCAGATTGTGTATAAACTATTATAATCTGAACTTTAAGATAATAAAGAGCTGCTACTCTCTGTTTCTGATTGAGAATGTAATCAACTGTCTTACAGAAGCTGTTATATTCATATAACTGAATATAATCAATGTATATACACAGCTGTGAATACAGTCTGAGAATGAATGAAAGACTGTCTTTAGAACTACACTGAGATTGTTTAAATATCTAGTAATGTCTTTTGATCTGACTAATGTCTTCACAGCATTTCAGTCTTTTATTAATAAAATACTTCATATATATCTAAATGTCTTCATGATAATATATCTGAATGATGTGATGATGTACTCTACAAAGAAGAAAGAACACACTGAGCATGTGCAAAGTGTGTTGAAGGTCTTAGATGAGACAGAACTGTATATTAAGCTTATAAAGTACAACTTCAGTGTCTGCTGAATTAATTTTCTAGAATATATAATCACTGCAGATAGTATTCAGATGAAATCTTTATAGATTAAGACTATTCTATCATGACTGAAGTTAACTAGTATTTATGAGATTCAGATCTTTCTGAGCTTTGTAAATTTCTATAGATGATTTATCTTTGTATTTATAAGAATCTTCTTAATTCTTATAGACATACTGAAGAATGAAAATAAGAAGAAGTCATTCTATGAATGAAGAATGAAAAGATTGTTAAGAAGAGAGAACTGTGAGAACTTTCTTATCTCAGAAGTTCACAGAGTCTTTATAAGATTGAAACAGATATTTACAGATATAGTAATACTATTTCACTTTAATCTCTTACTCTTAATCAGATTAGAGATAGATATCTTCTTCTTTATAATTTCAGAAATAGTCTTATAACTACAGTTAAATAAGAACTGAGTTTCAGTGATCTTTTTCTCATAAAAGATACAACTTACAGAGATCAACTATAACATTTATAATCAGAAGCTTCTTATAATAGTGAAATTCTTTCATCACTGATATCACTACTTTGAGAGTTTCATGACAGTGATTACTGTCAGAACTGATCATAACAGCTTGTAACAGTTTACTTCAATTAAGAAACTCTCACAGTGATAGATTCACTGAGCTCAGAGACTGAGTGAGTTCTGATTCAAGATAGAATATATCAAGAGAACTAAGAGCTCAGCAGATGAATTCTCTCACAGATCAGACTATGTTAAAAAGATCAGAATGACAGATATAGAGAGACTAGAGAAGACAGAAAAGCTTTATAAAATGCTCAGACTGAGTGTTATAAAGAGATTAACTGAAGAGTCTTTCAATTCTCTATGAGAGAAGAGAAGAAAGAGAGAGAAGAAATCTGTATAACTACTCTCTATAACACTGAGAGTTAACACTCTGAGAATCTCTGTAAGAATTCTTGAAGAGAGTATCTATAATCTGAAGAGTTTGCAGACTTTGAGAAGCACTGTGAAAGATCTGATATAAGAGAAAACAGAGTATAAGTCTTTATAAGATCTTTTATTCAGATTGTCTGAACTGCAACTGAAGAATGAATATACTCAGTATATTCAGAAACTGCTTATAATAGAAATCAACTCTGCAGAAACAAAGAATTGAAGAGACTTAAATAATCTCTTATGAAGAGAGAGCTGAATTTATATACCTGTAAATGAGTTTCTATACATAGAACTTATTAAAAGATATCATGACTCTTCTCTAGTAGATCATTTTATAGATACTAGAACTCATGAGTTACTTATAAGAAAATACTTCTAGTCAAAGATATGAGAACTTATGAAGAAGATAGTGAATTCTTATACTGTTTATCAGAGTTCATGAGTAGTGTAGTTCAGATTATATAAAGAACTTACTTCTCTATTCATTCTGCAGAAACCTTGAAAACAGCTAGAAATGAATACTCTTATAGACCTCTCTGAAAGTAAGAACATATATAATGCCTGCTTTGACAGTGTGCTGATGATAGTGAATCACTTTATCAAGATAGCACACTTTATATTCATCTATAAGAACTTGAAGTCAAAGAATTTAACTCATATCTTCATCTGTGATGTGATTCAGTTGCATGAATTATCTGTAAATATTATCTTAGATAGAGAATTAATCTTTACAGAAGAGTTCTGATCTGATCTGATGACTATACTGAAGATCTTATAAGATTTAAGTATGACTTTTCATTAATAGACAGATGATTAGACAGAATATCTGATGAGTATATTAAAATAGTATCTGCAGTGCTTTATCAATTACAATCAGAATGACTGAGTGTATTGATTATTATTTACAGAGTTCATGTATAATAACTCAAAGTATATTAGCACAGATAAAACTCTCTTTGAAATACTCACTGAGACTCATCTGTGAATAATCTTAATAAATCTGTGAGAGTACATTATAGAGTGTGATGATGTCTGTGAACAGGCTGAGAGAATTCAGAAGATTCAGAAGAAAGTCTGTAAATTCTTGAGAAAGACTTAAGAGTATCAGAAGAGATACTATAACTTTAAGTATATTATAAAGAGTTTTAAGAAAGATAATAGAGTCTGACTGAGTCTAGAAAACATTATTATATGAAGATCTAGTAAGAAGCTGAATCTCTTGCAGATAGAGTCTTATAAAATTATAAAGAAAGTTAGTTTATAGTTCTACAGATTGAAACTATCATCTGAGTTATAGATATATAATATTTTTTATGTCTTTTTACTCTGTGAATATAAGAAATTCTTAGAAGAGAATTCTGTGACTCATCACTCTATCTGTGAAGTACTAGAGAGTGAAAGAGAATATCAGATTAAAGAAATTATTAACTCAGAGAAGTGAGATCATGAGCTCTGATTCAAGATTCAGTGATAAGAGTATTCTGATAAGATGAATGAGTTCACTTGAGAATTATTCAGATAGATAAGATATCTGCAGAAGCTAAGACATGACTTTTATACTGTGAATTCTGATAAGTTAGAATAATACAGTCTTTGCTAAGAATCTGATTGTAATAAAGACATTAACACTGTCATTTATAAGCTCTAGTCTATAAGATAATGAGTTTCTACTGAGATCAACAGTCTGTGATATATATAAGAGAAGAAGAAATCATACTCTTATTAAAAGCTAAAAAATAAGAAAATAAAAACAGAACTGTGAACACAATTTAGAGATTAATAAAGAAAAAACAAAGAAAACTCAAACTTATATTCTCAATACTTATGATATTCAATCTTCTTACAACTATCAATTTCTCTCTTCAAAGAAGCAGAGAGTATTATACTCATAGTACAGATAATTGTTATATTTGATATAAAAACTGTTAGAAATGCACAGACTTCAGAAGAGCTGAACATCAGAGTATACATAGTTGTAGCAGAGTCTTAAGAGCTGATCATCTGTATATGTGATTAGATATCTCTTATAAAGCTGTATCTGCTTTCTCAGTTGTACTGAAGTATTCAGCTCAGAAATAATTGAAATGTAAAGAGAGAGTTCATCTACTCAGATTAACTTTTATTATGAATTTATAATATTCACATTGTCTTAATTACTTAGATTTTGTGAGTACTCAGAGACTCATCTCTCATTAATAATGAGATTGTGAAAATGCACTGTGATGTGAGAATCATTGATAGAAAATCTAGGCATATTCACATATGCCTGATTGAAGATTATACAGATAGAGAGAGAATGATTATAGGCCTGTGAAACTGCAGAAGACACTGATAACACTGAGAGCTTTATAAGAACTATTAGCTAGAATCTGTAAGAAATTACTTATAAGAAGACTTACAGCAAAGAGGGAAACTACACTGCTTGAAGTCAGAGACTGGCCTGGGAAAGGCATGAGATTGACTGCTGACCTGAAGATCGGGTGTGATGATGAGACTGAGAGAAATGAAGACATGATTGTGAGCAGCAGTGTCTCTGCTTCATCAGCTGGTAAAAAGTGATCAGAGAAGTCATGAGAATATTCATGAGAAGCTCAGTAGTGACCAGACATTATTTACAAAGATATTGAAATTGAAAAATTTTTATTCTTGAGAAGTTCTTGAATCAATATATAAATATTGTTAGAAACACTCTCTCTCTGTCATCTGAGTGAAAACACTTCATGAATGAATGAGAATACTCACAGTTTGTGAAGATAAGAGCTGTTATAGAAAAAGAAAAAAGAAGATGAAATTTCACAGATAGATCTGAGATATTTATACTACTCTAGAGAGATTTACTTACACTATGAGTGATTTCATAGAACAGTCAGATCACTCTAGTAAATAAAAGTGATTATGAATTACAGATCTGAATCTTTCTATATAACTATAAAGAGTGATTGTAGACTGTAGATATCTTGATTCTACAATTCTATAGAGTTGATGAAAGAATGGAAAATTTCTCACAATTCTACAGTGTTAAAGAACAATGATTCATAAGAATGAGTGAAAGATTAACTTATAAATACTTCTCTTTGATGAGAGTGATCTTACAGAGAGTGATTCATCTGTAAGATGAATCTGTGTAATGATTATATAAGAATCTTATAAAAATGATTAAGAGTTAACTGAAATTCTTCTATATGAAAGATGTGAGATAAATCTGTGTGATAGTCAGAGAAGAATCTATAGATTATAAAGAATCTTACAGAATAAGAAACTGAGTGACAGACTCTTTTTTCTTTATAGTAACAAGGGATTTTTCCTCACTGAGATTTTTTATAGATGTAAAGAATTTTTAGTGAGTATTACTGCAGTGCTGAGCTGATTCTATGAAGTCACTCAGTGAAAGGCTTCACAGATGAAGTCTTAGAGAGAGAGAGATATATAAGAAATCTCATCTCTTACAGATTCTTTATCTCTATTTCTATCTCTCATATAATCAATAGAGCTAGCAGCTCTTGACTACATATAACTATATAGACTGAAGTTCATGAATACTATTCATAACTCAGCTTAAATGCTATTATACATTTAATCTCTACATTTTATCTTTCTACTATGAATACTTCTAGTAGTTAACAGTACATATCATGTCAAGCTGCAAACATCTGAATAATCGCCTGCGAGCACTTATTCTTACACTATCATTGAGTATATTTTTTAAGATTCAAGAATGAGACTGTTCAATACTTTGAGTTATGACTCAGATTTATGAATAATCTCAGGTATACAGTCTCTACTTTTCTACAGATTAATATTAATAATGTTTTCTAATTCACATATATGCACACAGTTATGAATTCATATAATATCAAATGAGAATCAATAGCATCACATTCATCACATCAGAATGATGTTTCTAAATGTGAAATCCGCACTATTATGAAATGAGTTAGAGCTGCTCTTTTGAAAGATAATCTCTCTTAGACTGACTATCAGAATTATGAATTTCATGTTTGATCTCATTTAATCTAGTCTCATACATTTCTTAGCATGAATCCCGCTGGGACTAATCATTAAATAAACATGCAAAGTGACTATATATCAGATCTCAAAATGAAACCATGACTTGAAAAAAATGAGAAAGTGATCTCATTTAATTCCATTTAGTCTCATTCTTGGCATAAAGTTACTATTTTTAGACATTTTAAGGTTTTTTTTAGACTATTTTTAATTTTTTAAAAAGTAACACTTTTTGGTAACACTCAAATGAGATTTAAAGTCATTTAAAGCAATAAAAATAATTTAAATTGAGAAGTGAAAATCATGGTCTCATTTGGAAAATGTGACAAGAGTAGACAGTAAGTTTCACTGGAACAGTATGAGACTACTATCTAATGTTAAAACCGTGTAATGAGATCTGTTGAATTGATAATGAGACTATTAAAAATTCTGGTTCTGATCTCAGACACGGTCACACAGTCAGTCTAATCTCTCTAAGAAGTTCTGAACAGATGTTCTAGAGACAGTGATTGCAATAATCAATAATACTCTCATATCTACAGTTCTTTACAACTTGAAATTTTGACTCTCTACTGCAGAGACTTCTGTGATTTCAAGTCTGCATAAGATTTCTTGATATGCACTTACAAATATCTCACTGAATGTGAGGCATTTTCACTGATTAAGTGCAGAGGTTTTTGTTCACTTGTATAAATCTCAGTAGTCTGTGAATAAGCTTTCTTTACATGTCAATTTCTATTGTATCATTGAATTCAGTGGCACTTTGATATATCATTTATAGCATCTCAAATCTGACAAGATTATTGTCAGTAGTGATGTGAGATTTCTGATCACTGAAAAATCAGTTGTTACATCTATGAAACTCATTAATCATGTTATTGAATCAGTTATCACATCTGTGACACTCATTAATAATACTAGCAAACTGAAACCTGATATTTATCTGATTGATGATGAAGATACTTCTGATATTGATGATCTGAATTTCACATAATTGCAGCTCACGAAATCACTGACTACATACACTTCAAGCTCTATTACAGGTAATCTTTCAAAGTTCTACAAGAATGTCACATCACAGTCAGAGAAGATAGAAGATTATTGAAAGAAGTTCATACAATGTGAGATTACTGATCTGAAGAGATGTAATACATGAAGTTTAATCTCTAGATCTGATGTTCTAAGAAGTGAACTGATTACTTTAAGTCATTGAGTGTTTCTTGAGAAAGATAGATCTGTAGATCTGAATGTTAATTCTGATGATATTCTTAGAAAATCACATTAAGTGATTTGTGATAACTAACTTAAGAAGAGTTCTAGAGAAGAGATCTACACTTCTGTCATCACTGATACTGTTAATTGTATTCTTTTTACAATAGCAGTATTTTGTAATTGAACACTTTATCAAGTGAATATAGTGATGATATATCTGCATGAGTGTCTTACTAAGAAGGTCTATATAAGATAACTCACTGAATTTAAGACAGGTTCACTGAAAACACTTGTCTGCATAGTTGAGAATAGTCTATACAGTCTAGACTCTGCAGTAAAGATCTGATATAATTACTTAACAGCTCTGTTAAGTAATCTTGAATTTACAGTCAGTATCTATAATCTGATACTCTGATATTATACATTCAGATGTCATCTCTATATAATGATTTACATTGACAATCTTAACATTATATCTGAAGTTTCTGAGAATGCTGATTGACTAGTAAGTATACTCAGTGAGAAATTAAAAGTCAAGAATCTACATCAGTTAACTAAGTATTTAAATATGAAGATCAATTATTCAGACAAGAGAATTGATTTAATACATTATCAATATATTAAATATCTTATCAAAGATTTCTATCTTGATAATACAGCTGTTATCAGAATATTAATGAAGAATGAATTTCATATTAATAATTTCTCTATATCTGAGAAAGAGACTGATTTCATAATTCAGTGATATTAATATGATGTGAGTTACTTATAATATCTTACAGTTAAAACATGTTCTGATATCACTTATACTGTCTCACTACTCACTTAATGAAACATTGATTTAATATCTCAATGTTGAAAGACTCTATTACATGTTATACATTATTTGAAAGAGATTATGAATCTGAGCATTTTCTACAGATGCAGCTTATATAAGAGACTCATTTCTACTGATCTTTTCATTCTCTCTGATTTCTCTGATGATTTCTATCTACTCTTCAGCTACTCAGATTTTAATTAAGTCAGTTTCTTGAATAATGATAGAAAATCAACATTCAGCTACATTTTTAAGCTTGCAGATGACCTGATTTCATGACATTCAGTAAAACAATCTTGTATATCTCTAAGTTTCAATGAGACTGAATATATGACTCTTAGTGAGATGATTCATGAGATAATATGAATTCAGAATCTTATAATTGAGCTTGACTTCATTATTACATCTCTGATACAGATTCTCACTGATAATAAGAGTATCATAGATCTCACAAAGATAACAGTTATTACAGTTTCAAGCAAGTATATTAACACATGTTTCTATTTTTCACATTGACAGTTAAATCAGAGAGTCATTGATTTAGAATACATTCTTACTGCTTAGATAACAGTGAATAAACTCACTAAATCTCTAAACACTGTGATATTTGCATGATTCATAATTTTGCTAGATCTTACAGGTGTAAAAGTTGAGAATATTTAATTTTACATTTGTATTTAATTTTGACAGACTATCTTGATGATTTGAGTGTTTTTGTATGTAATTCTTGTTATCTCAAGAGAAGGTGTTGACCCTTACAGCTGTTGCGGTTAGCAATTCCACTAGATCACGTGACTCACCACTATATTATGTTCTTGTAGATAGATCTATCAATAGTGTATACAGAAAACTTAACCTCACTAAGTGCGTCACTTGACCTCATTATGTAAGCTGACCTTATAAATGTGGCCCGTGTCACTACCTGACCTTGCTCAATACATCTTTTCTTGTAATTTGAAATCACTTAATTATTTATCATCAATTCTACAATCAATTCAAAATCAATTTAAAATCAATTTAATACTGAAATTATTCTTGAATTTAATAATAAAGTAAGTATTTATATAATTTACACTGAATTGATTATTAACTGATTTTCAATCAATTGTTAATTACTTAAATATACAGATTGAATTTATTTTATTACTATAATTAATTAATAATTAATTCAGAATCAATTCAAAATCAATTCAAAATCAATTTAAAATTAATTTAATACTGAAATTATTCTTGAATTTAATAATAAAGTAAGTATTTATATAATTTACACTGAATTGATTATCAACTGATTTTCAATCAATTATTAATTATTTAAATATACAGATTGAATTTATTTTATTACTATAATTAATTAACAATTAATTCAGAATCAATTCAAAATCAATTTAAAATCAATTTAATACTAAAATTATTCTTGAATTTAATAATAAAGTAAGTATTTATATAATTTATACTGAATTGATTATCAACTGATTTTCAATCAATTATTAATTACTTAAATATATAGATTAAATCTATTTTTATTACTATAATCAATTCAGAATCAATTCAGAATCAATTTAAAATTAATTTAAAATCAATTATTAAATATTTTTATCTTAATATATTTTAAAATTCTGTAAAATATCTCTTTATATTCTATATGAATTTATCTATTCATTTAATTAATTATAAATCAGCTATACATGCTTTGATTGATTGATGAGCTGAATGAATGAGACTATGAGTGGATTGAAAGATTGAAAGTCAATTACCAACTGATTATTACTGTATTGTGCGAGGTCGGGGTCATGATTATGTAACGAGGTCAAGTGGCGCACTTAGCGAGGTCAAGTTTTCTGCTTCCTGCTATCAATACAATCTTCAACTATCCTACATTATTACACAATCGCCCGCAAGCTGCTTACTTCATCTCGTGGTCATTCCATTTCATAACTGGGTTAACAAAAATGCCCACCCTTTAGCTTCTGTTCATTCGAGAAATTCACGCGCCATGGGTCGCTCGCTGATGCGGCAGTGACCGGAGATGATGGACTTCCTTGGCTCCTCCTCTTTCGCAAAGCAAACCGCGTCAGAAACACCTTCCAACCCACACTGAGGTTGCCGCGCATTCACCAGATTTCGGTACCGACCCGCGACCCGAGCCAGTCAAGTTTGAACATTAAGACTTAAGCTCATCGTCAAGTTCGGTCCTTGTGTGGTAGTTGAAGAAACCCTATGCCTTCATATGCTGCGAAAAACCGTTCCCGAGAAAGTCCCTGTTCCAGAGGTGCACAGCTAGAGAGTGGAAGAGGGTCGCGTGCTTATTTACATGGAGCTTATTCACGGAGAAACCTTGCATGATCGATGGGATCATCCAGTGACCAAGGGGAAACATTGATTTGTGCTCAACTGAAGGCGATCATTGCGGTGCTGCGGCAGCTTCAGCCAGGCCCTTCAGACTCATTCATTCATTGGCATGTGTTGGATGCCAGGAAATCTATATCACCCAATTTGCCTTTGTTTACTGACAAAAAGTTGTTGGATCCATTACTGGTCGACTTTTACTTGACTGTGTCTTTGAGGCGATGCCATCAGCTGGGCTGTTCATGACTGGTTTTCCACACCACACTGCCTCAACAGAAACTCCCCGGTTAATTGAAATACAATGACCCCTATCGAGAGTTTTGCCTGATGGTGGAACAATCATGCTCACTTACGGAGACTTGCACCGCGGCAACATCATAATTTCCCGCACAGATCCGCCGCGTGTCATGGGCGGTACTCAACTCAACAGTGGATGGTATCCCGACTATTGGGAGTATTGCAAGGCTCTATACCCATCTCATTATAATGGGGATTGGCGCAATACCTGGATACCAAGAATCGTGGAACAGTATCCAGAAGAATTTACTGCGTTCTCGGAATATGTCATGCAGATAGGAGCTATATGAGTAGAAGTTATTATTATTATTATTCTTCAATTATAGATGTATGCAGTCAGAGACTATGACATCTACCTGAGAACTTTAGTTCTCAGGGTTTTTTCTATGTCTGTAAAGTTAACTATTGTACATTCATCAATTTCAGATATGCAAAATCAGAAAATTCCAGCCCAGAATACAAAAACTGTTTACAAATTGCAGTGTTTTAACATCTTTTGATACTTTGAAACCATTTGACAATATCATGACAAAAGAAAAGAGAGAAAGAACACAGTCTCAAAGATAGACATATTAAATAGATAGATAGAAAGAAATTGAAAGAAAAAGATACAGAAAAAGATAAAGTAAAGAGAGACTATAATAAAACAAATTATTAAAAGAGAGTGTATAGCTGTTTTAACAGACTATATCTGATTGATTTCCTTCTCTTCATATTCAGATAATTCTGAATTTAGTCATTTTCTTGTAGCTGCTTGAGTTTCTGATAGAAAGTCTATTAAGTATTTAATTCCTGTCTCAGTTGAGAATAAGAATCTTATATTTAATTGATTTAAATTATACTTCTCTTTCAATCTGGCTCTGAGACTATTGTATAATGCACAGTACATTATAATATACTCAGAATTCTCATTTGTATTGCAGAATGAGCATTCTATTGAGTCAAATCTATCATCAAATCTTTGTATATAAGATTTGAAATAGCCATGTTCTAGTTTCAGCTGTATTATAGATGAGAATATTTTCTTTTTACATTTAATTGAACAAGATTTTCACTTGAGTTTTATTTCAAATCTTGAATAATGTATACTCTTCTTTTATTTCTGCCAGCTTTTATTTCACTTGTCTAAATAAGATTCTTTTATTTTTCTCTTTATAAAAGACTAGGATATAATTTTTTGAATAGATCTGCTTAATTCTGCACTCTTTTTTACAGCTGAATCAGCTAATTCATTATCATGAATATTCATATAAGCAGAAACTTAGTGTAGATGAATTCTCAGCTTTGATATTCTTCTTTTTTGAATTTTTAAAACAGAGTTTAAGATCAGTTCAAGATTCATTTGATTATTATAAATCTGACTATTTCTAAGTCTTTTTAAAGCAGCTTGACTATCAGAGAATATTCATATCTCTTTTAAACAATTTTCTCTTTTATAAGATTTTATTTCAATGAGTTTGAAAGCTTTCACTATTATAAATAGTTCAGCATCAAAGACTTCATATTCAGAGTCTAGATTTCAGAAATCTGAGATAAAATTAATATTATCTTCAGTATAAGCAATGTCTGTGTCTAATTTATTCAAGTTCTCATTTTTTGAGTTATCTGAATAAATCAGAATAGAGTCTTTTATATTAATTGTAGAAATTCTCTTCAAATACTGTTCATATTCTTTCTCTTTTAATAGTTCACTTATTTATAAGTCTATAAGAGATTCAAGCTTTTTTCTCCAGAGAGATAACTTCTCATGATCAACTTTTTCAATATTTAAAGAAGAAAATTAATTTTTAATCAGAGAGTATAGTCTGTACAGTTGAGAAGACATTTTCTTTAAAGAATTATTTTCATTTCAATCAAGAAATCTATTTCAATCCAGTTCATTTTCAGAGTTAATTAATAGAAATGAAGAAGAGACTCTTTCTCTGATTATATGATTTAAGCTCATCTTTACAACTCTCAGAGCATAGTTTATACAGGCCTTTTCAAATCTAATAGCAGGAGAAGGAATTGAAGCTTCAATTTTCATTACTTTAATAGAAGATGATTTAAATGCTCTCAGAATTCTTCTCAAGACTCTGTTTTACAGACTTTGAAAGAGTTCAGTGAAATTCTCTTGATTATTTTATCAAACTTGAACTTCATAATCAGCTACTGATGTAATACAGGCTATATATAACTGTCTCATAGCCTGGAAGAATAGATCTCTCTCTGTATTTAATAGTCTGATTATGTTGTTTAATAGTCTTTCTGCCTTGACAGTTCTTTGTTAAATGTGATATTTAAAGTTCAACTTGGAGTTTAATCATACTTCTAATCATTTGACATTTACACTGGGTTTAATCTCACTATTTAAAAGAGTTAGAGATAGTTCTTTCTCATTGAATCTAGAAAAGAAATAAATTAACTCAGTTTTATTCATATTAAATTGAATTTAATTGATATCTGCTCTAACAAAGATTTTCTTTGCAGCTTCTTCAATTACTTTCAAATTCTCTTTGATAGTTTTTGAGCTGTAGACTAGATCAATATCATTCATATAACTCAGAGATCACACTATTCTCATATTTCTATTTTTGAATAGATATACAGTGTATATTGCAAATAAAATGAGTGAGATTGAAGATCTCTGTGATACTTCTATTTTTATCTCAGTCTTGTCTTATTTCATTCCATCAAAGAAGAGTTGTATAATTCTTTTAGATATAAAACAGTTAACTCATTTTATTAGAGAAAGTGACAGTTTTAATATCTTCAATATCTGAATTAACTTTGACTTTGAAACATGATTAAATGCTTCTTTTATATCAATAAAAACTGCAGTTGAGATCAGACTCTCATACTTTGCTATTTGAATATCATAAACAACTGAGAGAACAGTGTCAATTGCAGAACACTGTTTTCTATCTCTCATTTATTCACTGAACAAAAGAGAATCATCTATAGAGCTTATAAAAGATAGTTAAGTAGCTATTATCTTTTCTAAAACCTTTTCTAGACAGTTCAATAGAGATATTACTCTATATGACTTAGAAATTGAAGTTTTTCTATTAGGTTTTGCAAGAATCACTCCAGAGGCTTCTCTTCAGCATTCAGAATGATATTCATTTTTCAAGAGATTGAAAAAGAGCTCAAAATATTCATTCTTTAAGTAGAAATATGTATTTTGAATAATCAAGTGATTAATTGAATCAGAACCTGCAGCAGTTTTAACAGAACTTGAGAAGATAGCTGACTCTAATTCATCTTATGTAAGATCAGGTCATTTTCAGTCATTTTCATCAATGTAGTTGAGAAGTGATATATTCTCTTTCTCTGAATCTGAATCTGAATCTGGTGAGTTCTGAAAGAGAATTCTTATAAAAGCTTGATATTTTTTCTTAAAAGAGTTTGCTGTATGTAATTCATTCTGAAACTCATATTCTAGAGCTGAAAGTTTTGCTACACTTCTTGTTTTAGTATAGTTAAAAGCTTTAAAAACTTCCTTTTCTTATGCTTCTTCAAGAAATTTATTCCAGCAGTCTGTTTTAGCTCTTTTAATATCTGAAAAATATTCATTTCTGACAGCTTTGAACTCTTTATCAGATATTATATCATTCTTTCAATCTCTTCTAGCAGTAGCTAATTCTTTTCTTTTAGATAAGATATTCTCATTTCATCAAGGTTTTGAATACTCAGAAGATTTTCTTTTTGAAATATTATCTCTAACACTTGTTAGAATAATAGATATAATAAACTTCACTCTATTCTCAAGCATTTCATTTGAGATATCTTGATCAGAATTTCAATATAGCTCATTCTGTCTTTCAGATTTTAACAGTTTTATACTTTCTTCAACTGCTTTTCAATCAGCTTTTTCAAAGTTATACTGATTAGAGAGAAGAGGATTTTCACTCATTTATTTTTCACTCAGTTCAATATCAAATTGAATAATCTCATGACCTGATTCTGATGTGTCATTTGAATCAATAAATCAGTTTACAAGTCTTCTTTTCATTAGATTTTGTGACATGAAAGTTAGATCTATAATAGACTTCTGTTTCATGTCTTTTCTAAAGAATGTTTATTGATCAGACTTATTAATCAAATCTATTAAATGCTCAAAGATTCATTCAATCAGATTATCAGCTCTCACTGCTCTCTTACATTCTGAATTTCATCAGAGATGATGTGTATTGAAATCTTCTACAATTATAGAGTTTCTTGATGAAGTTATGTTCAGAAATTCTCTATCAATTGTCCAGATATTGTTATTTTTCTTCAATGACTTTTCATTATAGATATTTATGAGCTGTATAGTATTAAACTCATTTTCTTTATCTATAATATCACTCACCAGAATATCAGAGTCAGACATGATATTAAATCTTAGATTAAATTGATATCTTGATCTCTTTCTTTCATAGATCACTACTCTTGACTTTATCTCAGACTTTTGAGATAAAAAGCAGTAGTAGCTTGAATGAGAAATGACATATTTTTGCTCAGCATCAAAATTCGGCTTCTGAAGTAGTATAAAATCAACTTTTTATTCAAATGTAATTTGAAGATATGAATAAATGCAATTTGAGTTTCTATTCACATTATTTTGAATAAATGTGATTTTTGAAGAGTTTTTAAACTTTTTTTGTTGTTTTTATTGTATATTCATACTAAAAGAGAGTAGAGAAGAATCTAATCACTATCATCAGATAGTAGATTATAACTGTTCTGAAAAGTAGAAATCTCAACTGCTTATATTATATCTAGTTTATCACCAGAGTCATTTCTCAATTCTCTAATCTTAACAGAAGTTTGAGAATTCAAATTCTGTTTACATTTTGCTGGAGAATTGAAGTTTGAAGACTTAGATAATTAAGAGTTTCTTCTTTTTGAGCTTGCAGTTATGAGTTTACTGGCTTGACTCTTCTCTTCAGTTCTAGATTGACTTTGAGCTTCATCTTTTCTTCAGTTCTTTTGAGTTCTAGAAGTAAACATACATTCTTTTGAGCTAGATGCATGTTTTTCTTTGCAATTAGAGCACTTAAGCAGAGTATGTTAACAAATTTCATCTCTTTTTGAGCATGTTTCATATTTATGCTTACTAGTTTTGTGATCTCTGGCACAGAATGCACATTTTGAGTCTCTAAAACATGAGATTGCAAAGTGTTCATATCTTTGACAGTTTGAACACTGTGTTTGAGCTTTGAGATTCATTCTTGAGTCTTTGTATTCATGAACTCTCATTTTCAAACCTGCTACTCTTACTTCAGAGATCTTTGACTGTTCAAGTGTTTTTATATATACTAGAACAGAGGCATTTCTCCTGCTTTGTCTGAACTCAATTGAATTTAGTTATACAGGCTTCTTTCTCAGTTGAATGAAGTTGTATTCTTTCAATTCATTTTTGAGAAGTAGCATTTCTTCTTCACAGTCAAAAATTTCAACTGAAATATTATGAAGAATGAATTTGTCCCACTTTTCATCTCTTTCAGATAGAATTGTTGTGTTTAGTAATGATTCTACTGCTGACTTTCAGAGATTCTCATTCTGAATAAGGAATTCAGCACTGAATTCAGGCATTATAGTCAGAATGATGAAGTTTTCAAAGAATAATGACTTAATTGAAGCTATAACTGATTTTTAAACTTCAATATCAGTCATCAACTGAGAAAAGAACTGCTGATTAATTTCATTTCTGATTTTGAAAATGAGATTTGAGTTTAGCTTGTTTCTTTGCAGAATGTCCTGGTTTGAGACTTTGAGAATAAGTCTTCTATTTCTGAAGATTTGAAAGTTTTTCTCTTTTTGCATTTTCTTTTTCACTTTTCTATGAATAGAGACATGAGCAGTATTCTTCTCAGTTTTCTCAGGATTTTGAGCAGGTTTTGAGACAGCAGGTTTAGAGACAGCAGATTCAGCTGCTTGAGCATATGTTTTCTTCTGATTCAAAGAAGAAGAAGAAGTAGAAAGAAAGGAAGAAGAAGAGCAAGATGAAGAGTCAGTGATTGTACTAGGAATTTTCAAGGTTTTTTGAACTGTGTTTGAGATTTCAAGTTTGAACTTGATCATCTTCTGTAGTTGTCTAGTCTGAGCATGAAGAATTAACAGAACTTCTTCATTCATCTCACTCAGACACTGCTTTTCAAGAATCTTGCTTGCTTTTTCAAGTTCCTGTATTTCAAGAACTTGTTATTTCTCTATTTCTTCTTTCTTTCTTCTCTTCAGAATTTCAATCTCAGAAATAGCATTTGAGAAAGCATCTTTTTCCACATCAACTGAGTGTATTTTTGAACTCATTGTTTTCACTCAATGAAAAGTTGGTCAGACTGTTTCAATTGAGATATTTCTAAGTCTGTTTTCAATTGAAAAGTTGGTCAGACTGTTTCAAAAGAAGAATAAAAGACTTTTATGTATAAAACACCTGATTTTTTTCACACTAGTTCAGTAACTAGGTTAGATTTTTGAAGAGAATCTAATAAACTAAAATTGATTTTTAAGATAAATCAATAAAATCTTTACAATCTCTTTCTTGAGATACAGTGAGGAAAAGTATGATATCAATTGATAATAAATCAGATGATATGACAGTTTTTGAGAGAAAAACTGACAAAAAATAAATCAATTTTTTGCAGAGAAATTGATTAAAACTATTCAATTTTATTCTAAATCATTCAATTCTTCTCACACAACAAGTGTGCAACTCAAATCAGTTAATAAAGAGTGTAAAAAAGAATTAAGTATTAATGAAAGCTCTTCAGTCACTGAAAAAGTAATTCTTACTTAAAAGAATATGAAATTATGACAGAAAATAACTCTGTTTTTAATTCTTTGTAAGAATATTGTGTAAAACCCAGAGAAAAACACCTTACTTTTTCAAGAGAAGTAAAAAACTATTTCTAAGATCTTTTTTTTTTTTGCATTAACTGCTGCAGAAGAATGAGATAGAAACTGCTAAGATATGCACTACTGTATACTCTCTATCAAGACTTTCCCTCTTCAGAGTCTTGATATTATAGAGAATATAAGTCTGTTTCTATATAATAATATAAATATTGTCAGTGGGATGTAGAGGAACTGGTTATTTATATCTCAAAATAGAAGACTTTGTCAATGATTATATCAATATAGAGTTAATTCTCAAATTCAATAGAAACCTAGTGTTGCTGTTCTCAATTTCTTGCAGAATCTATTGAATATTGAGATATTAAAACTAGATTTAATATATCTCACTGTGCAGGGATCAAAGGCTCAGTCAGACCTTGGGGTATACTGATTTTATAGTTGTTGGTGTGCTGTTGACTCATTGTTCACTGGTTATGTATTGAATGCTGTTGCTGAGGTATCTTTTTGTATTGTTCTGCTGGGAATGGGCCAGATTGAGAGGGGTAGTACAGGGGTGAGACTTGGTGTTGAAGTCTAGATACACTGGCGGCGGACTGTGGAGATTGCACTTCAGAAGAGTCCATTGATTATGTGCTTGATATTATCGCCGAGGTATCTTTTTGTATTTTTCTGCCGGGGATGGGCCAGATTGGGAAGGGCGGTACGAGGGTGAGACTTGGCGTTGGTGTTTTGGAACATCAAAGATGGACAGGGTTTTCGCGGAGGTCGCTCCTCGGATATCTCCACAACTACAGGTCGGGGATCTTCCAAAATCGAGAAGATTGGTGCATATGGCTAGGTCACTTCACCTTACAATTTGTATGGCACTCTGGCCCGGGGTTGTGGTGTGGTAGGGGAGAACGGGGGATAATCCCACACAGGAGCTTCGAACAACGTCCAGTTCACGTTTGGCTGGATAACTCCACCACCACACGGGGTATGCGGTCGGCGATGGGGTCAAAATGCTCGTATGATCGAGGGCTTTTCGATGGATCTATCGGCGGGTTCTTATTCGAAAAATCGAGCGAGTTCGTGGTGGAGCGGTTGACTTGTTATGAGTAGAAGTGAGAGAGGGTAAGAAAGAGCAGGTGGCCGAAAGACACCTTGATCGCCTACGTAATACTCCAGCTTCCCAACAAATGTCCTGAACTGATGAGAAGCATCCATGAAGAAATACTAGCAAAGCACAACGACATCTAGCCGTGCACACTTGATCACTGAAGCCCTCCATGGGATGCTGGTACTAGATGTACTGCACAATCTGGATTGCCCCGTGGTCCAGGTACTGAAGGTGAACAAGGCGATGAACATATTCCATCATCCGCTTCTGGCATTGTTGGCTGGTTGTCTAGGATATCTAGAATTAACACCCTGCGGCAAGCCTAGAGACTAACAAGATAGGGAAACAAGCGCTCACGGCGAGGGGGCCCTGGGTAGGAAAAAGTAACAGGACCTCATGCTTGAGAAACAAGAACCCCGATGTCGACACATTTAGCTGGCAAGCACACTTGAGTTGAATCACCAAAGAATCGATGACCAAGAAAACTTTTTTATTGTTCATTGAAACAATTACTGCACAGATTGAAGAGGACAAAGGGTGATTGACTCCGATGGTGTCTCAAGTCCCCAGGAAGCGCTGGATGCGAGGATTCGGGGGTAGTGGTGTCCTCCGGAAAAAAAAAAAAAAAAAAAAAAAAAAAAAAAAAAAAAAAAGAAAACAGATGACTGACCACTACGCTTTAAAATTAGGCACCTCTCAGTGGTGATATGCTGGGCAACTAAGAATCTAACTGATTGGCCGAGCACTCATATTAAGGTATTCTGTCCTCTGACATTGAGAGAATGGCCAAAAATTTTGTGGCATATAGATCATCAATCGCGATTGCAATTTATTTTATATATTCGAGTCTCTCATACATGGAGTGAAGAGCAGGGTAAGGAACAGAAGGGCTATATTGATTATTGATGGATGGAAGTACTAATAATATTGAATTTCTTAGTTATCAATCAGGATTCTTTCTTACATTCAAGAGAGTGATGTTTGAAAAGAAGAGGGATGGTCGTTGATATTTTGATGAAATATAACGCTACATTTATTGATTGATTGGAGAAGAAGGAATTGTTTGAAACAGGAAACACAGATTTCTTATTGGAAAGTGGATCAGAAAAAAAAAAAACAATTCTTAGTTATACATCAATGATGATGAAATTCCATGAGGAAGTAAGTAACAGGCTAACAACATAACATAAACATAGCATCACAGATGGGCATACATGCATACATGAGGACGAACATACAAACATACAAACACAGATCTCATACTCATCTCATCTCACACATGATTTCACAAAGTACAATCTCACTCATCCACAGGCAAAATTCAACGATAGTACCCGTCAATCATCATCGGAATCCCAAGCTTCTGGTGAATCCTCCTCTTCAAATGCCACCACAGCGAGCGCCTGAACCGCAGCCCCCATTTCCGCACTAGGCGGTCAAACGGTTCGTATTTGTCTCTGTCCTCGCGGACGCTGTCATAATACACCGGGTCCGTGATCAGATGCCCGACCGCCATTCCGAACTCACCCGTCTCGAGCACCGGAAGCCCCGCGGGGAGGAGTGTGTCCCAGTCTTCTTCGCTTTGCTTTTCGATCTCGGCGGCGGTCATGGGCTTGTTCTCATCCGATGGAAAGGTGGAGGCGGAGAGAGAGCCAGAGGTAGAGCGAGCGGTAAAGCCGGAGATGGAGCCAGAGGTAGAGGCAGGAGTAGAGGCGGGGGTAGGCGCAGGGGCACAGGCAAATGCGGAGACAGCGTCATATTCCAACCGGCGTCGCCTCGCCGCCGCGTTCAAGCAGACACCCACATAGTGCATGTCGCGCACGACGTTCGAGCTCTGCCGGTTCAGGAACTCGGGGTACTCCTGGATGATGCGGCAGATTTCCTTCTCGAAGACGGACTTGCAGCCATCGCGGGCCCATTCGCGCAGCGTCTCGCGCCGCATGAGGTCTGCCGTCCTGCTGCCGTCCGCGTACGTCCAGAGCAGCGAGTGCATCCAGTAATATTCAAACGCGTTTCTGCGCTCCAGGTCGGCGCGAGCGGATAGTCTTGATTTGTCGCTGGCTCTGCCTTTGCCTTTGACTTTGAATTTGTCTTTGAGGGACTTGGCTTTGGGTTTGGCTTCGGCGTTGCCGCCTGCGTTGGCGCTCTCGCGCTCGCGCTCGCGCTCGCGGTTGCTATCGCGAACCAGCTTGATCAACCCGTCGATGACGTACCAGTCCATCAACTCCGTGAATTCCTCAGAGTAGGTCTCGACGCGCAGAGCCTTGAGGTTGGGCAGCGTGCAGAAGGGGAGGATGGGGACGTCATAGTCATGTTGACAGGTGGAGCGGGCAGGCGCAGGAGTGTAAGCCGTGCTCGGCCAATCGAGCGTATCGATCCAGTTCTGGCCGTCACTCTCGCGCTCCAGCAGGCGGATGAGCAGACTCTTGATCTGCGTGCCGCCGCGGAACAGGCTGACGAGGTTGCGTACTTTCTGCCACAGGCAGAAGAGCTCGCCCACGTCGTTCGGGTCCGGCGAAGGGATGTTGACGATCACTTGGTCGAACTTGTGGAATGCCATGCTGCCGAAACCGCGCGTTTTGGCGCTGGCGACGCTCTTCAGGGTCCAAGACACAGGCGGGCTTGGGCAGTCCGCTCCACCATGGTCGAGGAGCCGATGTTTGCGTCTGAAGGAGACGGTGCAGAGATCGGCAGTGGGGCGGTAGACTGGGTCGATATCGAACTCCAGCGTACCGCGTCGGTGGATCACCTCATCGATCTCGTCGTGCAAGAAGTGGCTTGCACGGAGGATGCTGAGATCGGTATTGGAGTTGCTCATGTCTTGAGCAGGGGTTGGGACCAGTTCAGCCCAGATCTTCTCGCGCAGCTCGTAGGGCAAGCGCGCGAACAAGCCGAGGTTTGGCATGGTGGCCATGTTTCCGACTTGGATGTTTTTTATTGCTGTACTGAAGTGTACAGTGGATAGTGGATGCTGACGGTGCTTTCAGAGTTCACTTTCAAAATGTTTGTGGATAGCCGATTCGTGGAGTAGCCTTAAATGCTCTTGAGGCCTGGTTGGGGAGATTGTCTTGTTGTGAAGTAGCAAAGCTTCTTTTTATTTATTTTTTTATGGCAAGCAGGCAGTTCAGTTCTATGAGCAGGCTGGTTTGTATGTAGGCTGGTGGAAGGAAAGCTTATCTGATCAAAACTTATGTCTCAGCAGGACAAGAAGCAAGAAGCTTAAAGCAGAATATATGGAGTGGGTTGTAAGATGGAAGAAGAAGAGGGAGCAGACGAGCAGCCGGGAGAGCATTTATATAGCCCGCCGTGGAGTCTATTGCCCCAGGGCTCCATGACTTACCATTGGAATGACGCAAAAATTAAATGTCGAGGAGAGTTCTATATAGATTTAAGCTTGATGGCGTCTGGGGAAGCCGTTGGGCTCCGAAAGCTTCCCCTTAAAGTTACCGAGTTTTGGGCAACTTTATTCTGTTTCCCCCTACGAATTCTCGCAGGGAAAGGAGCAACGACTGGATCCTGCTGGACAGCTCATTCCCCTTCTGGAGCAAACCCGAAGCATGTTGTATTTAGCCTTGCGAAGTACGTTTCTATCGAGGAATATGCAGTCGCCGCTCCCCTAATCGGGATATACAAGGCCGATGATATGCAGGAGAGTGTTTAAGACTATCTAGCCAGTTCGGGCATGTATAGCTGTCAGGTTTCTTATTTCCTCCAGTTCCCTGGACGGTTCAGGGAACGTACTGCCAGATGGGTGGCAATCAGATTGCCCCCGACAGAAATGTCGACATTTTTGTTCCTGTGGCAGAGTGCACACTCCGAGGGCCCCTGGCGGGCAACACAGGTTGGTATAGTAGGAAATGAGATCGCGAGAGATGAGAGAATGGGCAGACGGAACGAGGGAATGAACGATGGGCGGGGAGTAGGAGGGATATATTATCAGTAGAAACGAGTAGAGTAGTGTAGTGTAGTATATCATGCTATATTAACTCCTGCTAGAGCTGTTTTCATCGAAAGAGCGCCATATCCTATACAAAAAAAAAAGAGCCATCTCAACCGCTCCAATGAAGGCCACAGCCCCAGATATCGCACCCAGATAGCCCAAGTAAGGCAAGACATCGACGCTCAGGTAGCAGGAGTAGATGCTGTAACTAGCAGAGTAGGTAGACCGTGTCGTGTCGCTATGGTCAACGTCGAGACATCCTGGTGAAGAAGCCCGCTTCGTCTGCACCCATACGTCTGGTTGTAGAACCCCGGGTAGCCGTGCACGGCTCGATATTGGGGCATTTGGGTTTCTAGGCGCTATAGGAAGTCGTAGCTAGTGAAAGAGTCGCTGTCAGCGAGCTGGCGATCGTATTTCGTGCTGATGCCAGTCATTTTGACCTGCGTATGGCTGTTCGAAGAGAGCGGAGAGACGACGGACGGTATTTTTGCGTCCATTAATGGCGGGATTGAATAGAGGGTGCCTCTCCAAGAGTTGTATATACGATCTTTCGCGGCTATCTAATAACACCCGATATAGTAGGCAGTTTTGACGGGCTTACCCTTGAGGTTGTCGCGGCGTGTTGCTGGAAAACCACCACCGGCGTACTTAGGGAAGCAGCGATCTGAGCTGTCGATGAATGAGCAGGCGATAGGTATAGCCTAGAGAGAACGAATGGATAGTGAGATAGGCTGCGATGGGATAGGGGACGCGCAGTGGGATTGATACAGGCAAAGTTAGGCCCATGTGGAGTGGGATAGCATAGGACACATCCATCCCACAAAAGGGCGAGGGTCAGTCGCTATACATGCTCGGATAGTCGCCAACGATCCCCATCTGCCTCGAGAAGGATGGAGCGTCCACTCCCCTTATCAGGCCTTCACAACAATCCCGCCTTCGTTTGAGAGATGGATGGTACAAAGCTTATATCTATATGTCTGGCTTTTACTCGGCTGAGATGCAGTCTTACGCGCCTCATCATCCCCAATGCAGGAAATGGGAAAGGTATACAGCCAGGCGGGGTCTACTTGCAAGGGATACCGTATAACGCCGCAGCGCGATTGCATGGTCTCAAGACACTGATAGCTACCACACTCTAGGCTATACCAGAAGTGAATGGTATGAATGGACAAGGTCACTTCTGGCGATAACACTAAAGGACAAGCAACGTTTTCCCGGCAAGCATCTGAACGTAGGGTTGGGTATCAAAAGTATTAAACTTGGTAGAATGAGGATAGAAAAAGAACAAGGAAATGGGAAAAACCTGCGAGAGGAGAGGCTCGGAAGACCTTCTCTGGCTTATTTCAATGTAAAAGAATATCATAAGAATCCTAGCAGCTTCGGACGATACATTGATTCATCACTAGGTATTCCAGAATACACAACCTCGAAACATAGCTCATACCGAATACTAGGCAGCGCAGGTAGATCGAATGCACGCACTTACACGCTAGCATATCTTCAAAACATTTGGTCAATAACCTTCATACTATCTTGCTGCAGCGCTGTATGGTGCGCATTCAACCCCCCAATAAGCGCCACGCCAGGCGGAATTCTAACGTCTCGAATGCCAAAGCAAGCAAACGCAATAACCTTCCTTAGGGCAGGACAGGACTTGAAGATGGAAAGAACAAGAAAATCATCCGCAGACGTGTGGAACGACATGTCGAACTCTTTCAAACAGGGGTATTTGTTATGAGTTGCGTCGAAGACGGCAGACATTGACTCGTGCGAAATGTGTCGGCAGGAACAGATGTTGAGCTTTTCGAGGAATTTCCCGGAGTGGTCCATGAGCGCTTGAAAGCCAGCCGAGGCTAGGCCGATGGGGGTTTCGGGGCCGTCGGGATTCTTGTTATCCACATCACGAGTGCTGGAAAGATCCACGTTGGTGAGAGGCGGGTTATCCCAATCCGTGAAGAGGCGAGCGTAGGCTGCATCGGTGCAGATGCAGTTGTCCGCGAAGCGCAGTTTTGAAAGCCTCTTGCAGCGTTGATGAATCATGTCCAAAACGGTGTCGTCGGCGTTTTTGAAGCCGCTGAGCGATAAGGTCTTCAGATTAGGCCCGAGTTTGTCGACTACCACCAGCAGTGCTTCGGAGGATGTCTCTTTGAGCAATTCCAAGGATAGGTGCTCTAATTTCGGGAGTTTTGAGATTGAGCTGAGCGCATCGTTGCCCAGCAGCCAACAGGTTTTTAGCTTCAGGCGGCGTAAGTTCGTACAATGTTCAACCATCACAGCTATCGACTCGTCATCCAACGAGTAGTCCAAGTTGGATAATTTGAGGCTTTCAAGTTTCGAGCCATATGCTTTGAACAATTTCTGCCAGCCTTCATTTGAGATGAGGTTGGATGCGTCAAGATGGATATGTTTGACGTTTTTATTGTGGCCCATCATGTACTCGAGCTGTTTATCTTTTAATTGACCAGCAAAGCGAAGATTGACCCTTTCGAGGAATGGCATGGTAGCGAATATCTTTTGAAAATCATTCTCTTCCAGTTCTGTAGCCCTGTTAGCTAAGTTTTCTATACTCTTTCTTTTCTTTTCTTTTCACTCCTTATACTCTTAATTATAGGAGAAAACGTACTGCCAGAGTCATATATATCAATGACAGTGACGTCACCTCGGAGGAACAGGTCAACCGTTAAAGAAGTCAATGCCCGTCGTTTGGACAAAATGTGGCTAAGCCTCAAGACAAGATCAGGAGGGAGGTCACCAAACTCCTCGATATCTTCGATGTGATTGGCAACTTGCTATATGGTACCACATAAATCAATCTACCAGCCCTGTGGCAAGAAACACGGAGAAAAAAATGGTGCACCAGCATACCTTAATGCAAGCCTCAACAAGGCTCGGAGCGCCAAGCTGTACAATACCATCCAGGATCTTGCTAACATTTTGACGTCGGCCCCGTTTATTCTTATTAGCAAGGGTCTTTCTGCTTTGCTGGTCCCGGAGATCCTCCCGTTTCGAACAAGGGGCGCAGAGAAGACCACCCTTTGCGCCTGCTTTAGAATATGTAGTAACGGTGAAGCGACTTTTGCAATACTCGCAGTTCTCAAGTTGGCCAGGAAGCACGTTACCCGATTTCCTCCCGCTGACCATGGAATTGAAGATTCTTGCATCGTCATTTCGCATGCCTTGCGCTTTCTTCTGCTTCGCGGCGTTCATAGCCTTAAGCGTGGCCTGTGACTTGCGTTTCCTTGTCTTTGCGCTCTCCACGGGAACATCGGGCATTTCTTCATCTTGCTCGGCACCTGCCTGGCTGTTGTTATTGTTGTCTCCAGTGTCATTTGTTTGCTGTTCATCTTGTTGGCGGGCTTCCCTCAGGCGCTGCTCGTAGTTATTGCGGATTTCTGCCGCAGAGATATTGTTGGACTATGGTAGGGGAAAATCAGCTAACCTGTCTTCCAAGTACAGTACATGTCTAGAAACAGATACAATCAGATATGGGTAGAACATACCGCTAGGAAATCTGTCAAGGCAGAATGTCTTCATAAGAAACGGTGAAGTTAGTAATTAATTGGCTCCGGGTGCTGGTCGGGTCAAGGAGTCTATTGTAACCACTTACGGCCCCCGGATATTTGAACGTTGTGGTCTTCGCGCCCTTCAAGCTGTTAGCAACCATTACCAGTGATCTCATTAAGCACATCACCAGTCAGAGGAGTCACATACATGTTGAAAACCGGTGATTAATATCCAGTATTTGCTGTTCTAAGTCTCCTGTCGTCAGGTCGGTGTCTGCCCCTGTCTGAAAGGGGTTTAATTGAAATACTCCCTGCACGTGACTTCGTGCCTCGTGTTCCTCGACCACAACGCGTTGCTTCGGGAACGAATTCAGGCAGCCACGGTGTCTCAAATTGGTCTATTTACGCTCCTTTTTTGTGCTAGATCTATCTGTCTAGTGCAATTAGAAGGAGAGTCGCTGGCGCCGGTACGGTGAGTCATTGGATAGTTCGTATTCAGGTTGTTGCGGACGGGAGGAGAACGAACCAGGTCTTGCCAGTGGAGCAAGCTTCCATTCTGGCCAACTTTGTAGACAGGAGGCTTGCCAAACCTTCGTCTGTCAGATTTCAAGGGGTGAGCGTGAGCCAAGAACACCACCACGGAGACGAGCCTGATTAACACAAGGTCGTGTTGTTATTGAGAAGGTGGATAGATTTCTCAGCGGTTGAAGCCAGTCGTTTCCCCTTTATTCACCTTGCACTGCAGAAGTGGAGATTTTCATCCATACTCGAACGCTTTCAGTTTACAGACCTCCGCGGTACACCGAGCCTTCGAAGCAGTCTCGGCTTCACATTGACAATTCAGCCTCATCCTTAATTCTGTGGACCTGTTGGTGGACGTCATGGCCAACGACCGTCCGCCTAAGGGGGGCATGCCCTTAGGCCTGGCTACAAGTGAGTTCAAGTTTTTGACTTTTTCACGATATGTGCACAGCTAATCATCTGGCAATGTTATTAGATAAATACTCAACCTCATTGAGAAAAAGAGGCCCAAGCCAACAAAGTCGATCCTCCTTGAACCTCTCTGTTGCGGACTCCGCTGCTAGCGAGAGTGACGACTCCATTAACGAACTCCTGAAAGCCCCTCGCAAGCGAGCGAAAGTATCAGATCATGATCGAACCAACGATAATACCAGCAGGCCAGCGGTCATGGTTGCAGTCTCGATAGGACATAAGCCCTCATTTGGCTCCCCTTCATCCTCAACGGATGCAGGTGGAACGAGCACCACAACCGGAGACTCTACTCCTGCGACAACCGCAAATGTTACCCCAGCAGAGCCTATCAACCCTATCAAAAGACGTGTGAACGCAACAGCCCGTTTTCAACAACTGCGGTCAAGTGCATTTGGTTTGATGAGAGGCTCAGGGGGTGCAAAAGGTGCTCCCAATTCTACAAGTACAGATGCTTCACCCGACGAAAGCGCAGATGAAGCCCTCGCTCGTGCCCTTCAAGCGGAAGAGTACGGTGACTCTAACTTGGACGAACCGACATACTCCCTCGATAGTAACCAAACTTTGCGGCCAAGATTAAACGCTACCCGTTTAACTCGAGGAAGGGCTACTCAGCGACCTCTTACGCTGGCCTCGAACCACGTTCATGCGAATATGAGTAGCGCAATACGGAGCGACACTATCCCTGACAGTGAAGAATCTTCTCTGTCGGAACTAGATTCTGATCTAGCCAGTCCAGATATCAGTGACTCTGAAATTGAAAGTGCTTTAAGTGACGAAGATTCCAGTGACGAAGACTCCAGTGATGGGGATTCCGCCCGTAGGACCACCAGACCCCTACGACGTGTAGTTATAGCTCCAAGGCATCGCCGCGTTCTGATTCGGCCGCGGAACGCTGAAGAAGCGCGATTAACTCCACGAGTAAGGAGTTACCTTCCCACATGGAGTCTCGTTTCCAAGCTGACCAAGATATAGGCTCTCAGGGAACGAAGGAAACTCGAGCAACAGCATCCAATTATCCAAACGATTTGGGACGATCTTAAAAGTGCCCCTTTGATAACTCCTACTCCAGCCGCACAGCCATCCGGCATTTCTCGAAACTTGAAATCGTTTCAGCTGGAAGGCTTGAATTGGATGATACAGCAAGAAAAGTCACAGTGGAAGGGCGGGCTCCTCGGCGATGAGATGGGAATGGGAAAAACAATCCAAGCAGTCTCCCTGTTGATGTCTGACTACCCTGTTGGTAAGCCTTCGTTGGTCATCGTGCCCCCGGTTGCTCTGATGCAATGGCAGTCGGAGATCGAAGTACGTTTAAACCTCCAGACCCCTTGCCCGATCCCTGCTAACGTTGGGCTTTGCTCTAGCAATACACGGATGGTAAATTGAAAGTACTTATCCACCACGGTTCTAACTCGAAGGTCAAAAATCTTTCAGCAAAGGAGCTGTTGGCCTACGACGTGATCATGATATCATGTAAGCGCTGTTCATCACCTGCAAGGATTTCTTTTCGTTGCTGATTATTTTTGATAAGATGCTGGGCTTGAGTCCATGCACCGAAAGGAGGTAAAAGGATGGAAGAGAAACGATGGTCTCGTGAAGGAAGATAGTATGTGCTCTGAAGCCCCTGAATCTTCTCATCGGAGTACACATCCTTACAGGTTTAGGTGTCATTCATTCTATTCACTATCATCGCCTGATTCTCGATGAAGCTCATAGTATTAAGGTAAGGAGTCTCCTTGTAATAAGATATCTCAAGTCTTATGACCCGCTAACTTTACCCCAAGCAACGTACCACTAGTGTAGCAAGAGCTTGTTTTGCATTGAAGTCAACCTACAAATGGTGCCTTTCTGGTACTCCAGTTCAGAATCGAATTGGAGAGTTCTTCTCACTTCTGCGGTTCTTGGAAGTCAAGCCATTTGCATGCTACTTTTGCAAGATGTGTCCATGTCAGGAATTGCATTGGTCCCAAGATGCAGAAAAGAGATGTACACATTGTCGCCATAGGTACTTTACTCCAAACCCTTTCATCATAAGCATGTTCGGAATTCTAACATCTCGCAGTGGCTTCAGTCATGTTTCCATCTTCAACCAGGAAATTCTCAATCCAAGTAGGTTATTTCGATCCTTGGAGAAGGTACTGGCTAACATACTTCAAGTCACCGAGTCAAGACATCCCGCAGATCGGAAGGCTGGCCTTGAAAAATTGAGATTCATAACCGACAGGATTATGCTCCGTCGAGTTAAACAAGATCATACAGCCTCGATGGAGCTCCCACCCAAGCGGTATGATAATAACGGAGCCAATCTTAATTATACCTACAACCGGTCGCTAACATGTGCATAATTTAAGGGTTATCCTTCATAACGAATTCTTTGGAGAAATCGAACGCGACTTTTCCTCTAGCATTATGACGAATACTGTTCGGCAATTTGACACATACGTCAGTCGAGGCGTTATGCTCAACAACTACGCGAATATTTTCGGTCTCATCATGCAGATGCGCCAAGTTGCAAATCACCCCGACCTGATTTTGAAGAAACATGCTGAAGGTGGTCAAAACGTCCTTGTTTGCGGCATCTGCGATGAACCGGCGGAAGAACCAATACGGTCTCGTTGTCGCCATGAATTCTGCCGACAATGTGCCAAGGACTACATTCGCTCCTTTGAAGATGGACGAGAACCCGACTGTCCACGCTGTCATATCCCGCTTTCTATCGACTTCGAGCAGCCTGATATTGAACAAGAGGAGGATCAGGTCAAGAAAAA
The DNA here is from genome assembly GCF_000003855.2 of Blastomyces gilchristii SLH14081. Taxonomy (NCBI): domain Eukaryota; kingdom Fungi; phylum Ascomycota; class Eurotiomycetes; order Onygenales; family Ajellomycetaceae; genus Blastomyces; species Blastomyces gilchristii. Next base: position 776,969 of record NW_003101679.1, read on the forward strand.
CTCCATAATCAACCGCATCAAAATGGAAAACTGGACGTCATCGACGAAGATCGAAATGCTGGTCTACGATCTCTTCAAGCTCCGCAGCAAGAAACAGACGCACAAGTCTATTGTCTTCTCTCAGTTTACGTCCATGCTCCAGCTGGTTGAGTGGCGTCTGCGGCGGGTGGGGTTTAACACGGTCATGCTAGACGGAAGTATGACGCCAGCCCAGCGCCAGAAATCCATCGAGCATTTCATGAATAATGTCGATGTTGAGGTGTTCCTCGTTTCTCTTAAAGCCGGAGGCGTCGCGTTGAACCTTACAGAAGCATCGAGAGTCTTCATTGTTGACCCGTATGTATTTCCCGTCGCACCCCGATATTAGTACGCTGCCTTTGCTAACAAATTCTCCCTTTTCTCTAGATGGTGGAACCCAGCTGCAGAATGGCAGAGCGCAGATCGATGTCACCGGATCGGCCAGCGGCGGCCGTGTGTGATAACCCGGCTCTGCATCGAGGATTCAGTGGAATCGCGCATGGTCCTACTCCAGGAAAAGAAAGCCAATATGATTCGGGGTACGATTAATAAGGACCAAAGCGAGGCGCTGGAGAAGTTGACGCCGGAGGATATGCAGTTCCTGTTCCGGGGAACTTGAATGGTATACCCCAATTCTGCGCTGCGTTTAAACCATGGTGTTATTGGAATGAGGTAGTTTGGGATGGATATATGTTCAAAGTAACATTGATCTTTCTTTTCTTGATTTGCATTTAGCTAGCTATACCATTGTTAGGGTATTCAGCCCATTCATTCGTTATTACATTGCAGTTCTCCAACATCACGCGGGCAATAGCAAGCTGCTTTGCGAATCCTCGCGCGCAGCATGGCTTTCTAGCTCCATGCCGATGAAGGCGGAGTTGACATGTTTCCACAGCACGGGTTCATCGTCATCATGAGGCGTGCTTGCTATTGCGACTGGTTTGGCACGGCGATGCTGTTGCTGTAAATGGCTAGTAGCGGGGTTATGTGAGTTCGAGTCTTGTTTTGCGCGTGTGGTGCGGAAGGCGGTGAGGAGGACTGTAAGGCTTTTTTCTCCTGGTTGGGGGTTGGCGCGGGACCGGTGGACGGAGGTTGGCGTGCTTTGGAAGGCGGACTGGTTGTCGATTAGGAGGAGGGTGTGGTGGGAAGGGAGGGGTTGAGCATGATGGATGTTCTTTTGGCTTTCTCTCTGCCTAGTTATTTATTTATTGATCATTTAATTTATTTATGTAGAACTCCCTCCGGAAGTCATCTGGGGAAATTTTTATCAGCACCAGACTAAACTAATACGGAAAGATGTCTATATGTCAAAGTGAGCCGCGATCTTCAAGGTCGAGGCTGAAGGAGCTGTTGAACTCGGCATCCAATTTTGCAACTGCGATAGTTACATACCAGACAGATTCTGGGGTAGAAATCCTTTTTTTATACGTATATATCTTTCTAGCCATTGATTTACTCTCCATGCAGGTTTCATTCACCACCGCAAAAGTTTTTGTCTTATACAGCCTGTCTCCTTAATTCTTAAAATAGCGTGCAATTGGCATATATATATATATATATTAGGTTGTAGGGGGGGGGAGGAACAGAAAAAGCCCGTTACTTATCGCTCCCTTCCCATTGGAATGTATAGAGCGGCCATCCTTGGAAATTTATTGTGCTGGACACTGATTCCTCTCATCTTATCTTCAGCAACTTCCATTCACCATCATATATCATATGGAGGGGTCCAACGGGTAAATACAAGAAAGATGGAGACCGAATCACGTGGCGGCGGGCGGAAACGGTCGGCCCACAGGGAACAAAACTTTATATAAGAGTAGTATTAAAATAATTAATATAATAACTCTTTTATAAAATAAACTATCAAATTTATAAGAAACTACAGAAATAGTTGATTTAGAATATAATCAATCTGTATATCAAATAGCTTCATTGAGTGATAAATTGACTAAATATTGTGAGTATCCCCTCGTCAGGGAGCGAGGCCTCAAATAGCGTATTTTTCTGCCCAATTATTGACTACTTATTGGCTAGAAGTCGCTATGTAATTCAGCTTGCCTATTGGCCATATCAAGGCGGTAAGGCACGACGAGGGATGAGATATACGGAGTAGTAATATTGAGATGGCAAGACTCCCAAATGTGAGGGTCCAACCAGAGGTTGCAAGTGAGCAGTAACTTACAAATCATCTAGGGCCCGGTTATGATACCTACATAGTATTCTATTATTCTGTGGAACTTGATATACGCCGCGTATAGGGTAGACCGCGGCATCGAAAGGACCAACCCGTGAAATCTTCTGATAGGAATTGTTAGGCGAACGCCCGTCTCAAATCCAACCGTTAGGAGAATTATTCCATAGGTTGAGAGAGCTCAACAAGCCATCATTATTGGAAATATCGCATACGGCGCCATCTCGCTTCTCTGAAACCCATCCATCCTCAATTCTGCCAGAGTACTCCGTAGAGTACAATGGTCGCTTTTATCCAAGGAAACGGGTTTCAATATGCTGCTAAACGAATCCAATGAGGTTGTTGGTTTTCCAAGCGGTGTCAACAACTCGCGGGGCGCCGGGAGCAGGCAAGCCACCGCTATATACTCCGTGCCCAGCGTAAGGACGGGTGGTCTTTTTGGCCTAGTGGTTAGAGCCCAGACCTGGTAGCTTATAATCATGACAATTCGGCTGGCTTCGTGCAGACTTCAGTTGCCCAGAGGTTGTGGGTTCAACAGCTGACAAGGACAGACAGGGTTGCATTCCTGAATCCTTGGGGTTTAACGAGGCGTGGCTTGACTTAGCAGCATGGCAGCTTGGCGGCTTCTGGGATGCTACGGCTGGTTAGTGGACACTGGACTGACTGCCTTCCTTAGGGGCTGCGTGTCCTGGAGCCTAGGCGTCTGGGCTTGGGATGTGCCCTATGATAGGGGGAGGCAGTTCTAACGGTATGCCCCGGGGCGCCGGGAGCAGGAGCAGGCAAGCCACCACTATTAAGGATGGGTGGTGGGCGCAGCTGGCAAAGGAGCCAGCCGTCTTATGATCTTTTTAACCTAGTGGCTAGAGTCTGGGTGGCAGCTAATAACCATGACAGTATTTATAGCAGTTAAATTGATACTGTGTACAGAGTACAGCTAAAAAACATATCAGATATTTGAATTCATGAAATTTGAAGCTTTAGAGTGGACAAAAGGTATCTTACTATGTAAATTTATATAATTTAGTAAGAATAATGAATAGATTGAATATTTTAATATTGAGCCTGAGATCTTATTCTTTATTAAAATATATACAGAAATCATTGTATCAACTGATTATTCCATTTTGAAGAGAGAGATAAAGTAGATTTGAAAATAATCATATTGATGGTGAATAACATTGAGATGGTGAACTTTTGTATGAGAGTATTAAGTAAAAGAGGTTTGCAAGGTAAGTGGTAGCTTACAAATCATCTATTCTTTTTTGCAACCATGTTCGGCTTCGAAAACTTAAACCCGTTCAAAAGATACGTCCGTAACCAGGCCTTCCTAGCAAAAAAAGAAACCAGAACCGGAGAAAAGAAAAAAGAAAAGAAGAAAAGAAGAAAAGAAGGAAGAAGGAAGAAGAAAGAGGAAAGAAGAAAGAAGAAAAGAAATAGAAAAAGAAAAAGAGGATATGGCGTTCTTCTTGACAGTCGGCATGCCGGGCGGCGGTACCAAAGTTTCCACCCGCGCAACCGCCGCTCTCCCGCCTCTGAAGATGGAGACCTAGATCCACCTGTTCCCCTCCGAAGCTGAAGCAACAACGGATAACTGAGCAAGCAAAACATTGCTCTTGTTTTGGCAAGCGGTTATTTCGCCTAATGGAAGGCAGGCATACCATAACTACACAGTAGTCAGGAGGATCGATCAATGATAAATAGCTCTAATCCTTGTCCCTGGTGGCTGGTGCCACTCAGCTTCCAGCTTCTCGAAACCTTATTGTTCTCTTCCGCCCCTTTTTTGGCAGCAGAGCAGGCAATGTTTGTAAGCGAGGCCGTGGGGGCAAGTTCCGCCATAAGCTTTGAAGAATCATCGGAGCAGACGCAGTGCAGTAGTGAGAAAGAAAGGACTGGTTATAATAATACGAGACTTAAACGGGAGACAAAACAGCCACTCCAAACTCGATCGCAATGACCGATCAGATACAGCACGCCCCCTAGTTCATACCTAGGCTTGGAGAGTTGATGCGCCTCTCCTCGGATAATAAAGTTCGCATTTGGCGAAAAAAAGAAAATAGGAAAAAGAAAGGAAAAGAAGAAGACTGATGCCAGTGCACATGCTAGTACGGAGTAGTTAGTTATTTGAACCGGTAAAAGAAAGCCATTATTGTTTCAATTCCTCCTCCAAAGAATCCTACTGGCGGGGGGGCGCTTGATTCGTTGATTCGCGGGCTGTCCACCCCCCTCCCGCCATGGCTTATGGCTATGGTTTATGGTTTACGCTGCATAGTAGTTAAGCTGACCCCTAAATTACACCAGTGTTACAGGCCTCTTGGCCTGCATTACCGATATCATCGTATTATTTATCGGGTTCAAACTTTCTCTCGTCCCATGTCACACTAGGCAGAGTTTCCGACCCCCGGATCCCGGCACTGTTAGTGTTGGTTTTCATTGTTTATCACCGAATATCCCGATCGATCTCTTGCCTTGATTCTCCAGGCAAGGAATTGAGGAGGAGATGGAGATGAGAACTGCACATAATCCAGCTCTGTTTCATGTTCTCTTTCTGATATCACGTGACTTTCTTTACCCTTACATGATGGCTACCTACTTCCAAGTTCTGTCGAGCTTCTTTTGCCTGCTCTTTTTTTTTAACCTGCGGAACAGCGGACATATAGATGCGCCCGTCACGCCAGGCATGGGCATCTGCGTATTATTATTATTATTATTATTATTATTATTATTATTATTATTATTATTATTATTATTATTATTATTATTATTATTATTATTATTATTATTATTATTATTATTATTATTATTATTATTATTATTTTATTATCATTATTATTGTCGTTGTTGTTGTTATTGTTGTCGTTGCGCAGTGGCCTTGGACGCCAGATGAGGTGGTTGGATGATCATGATTGGGCATTTATGATTCGCATCGCACACTACCACCACACTAATTTAGTATAACTAGGGAAAGATATGAAGTTTGTTTACTTTCTGGGTTTGCCTGCTCGCAGTGGCCTAACTGTTTTGTACCTTCTCACGCCAAATAGGTGCAGCGGTACGTTAGCCCCAACGTCAGCAAGCATCATACAAACACGGGATATATGAGAGCAAAGATGACGAGAAGGCTGCTTCAGCTCTCGACGGTGGAAAGCTTAAAATATTCCAGACCAGCTCCTGTCTGATTCCCCCAGATTTCCACTCTTACTCAATTCCTCTCTTGTCCCCCACCACCCGAAACTTGAACCCACAGCAGCGGCTAAGAAGCCCCTTTTCCGCTCCCGTTGCAATACAGAGTACTAAAAAAGCCAACGCCTCCCACCCGCTGGACACGGGTCGGGTAACACTCGGAACAAGTCCCCCCACTCTCTGGCTCCGCTTGCACAAGGTCGTGCTGATTCTGGCGAGCTTTGGCGTAATAGTAAGAAAAGATGGCTTGAAACCCGCTTGGCCCCAGTGTCAGCAAAACTCGACCCAGCTGGGTGAGAGCCCGCGTTATATATCTCATGGAAGAGAACCGTTTATTTCTTCGTCTTTTTTTGCCTTTGGAATGGGTCTCTTCTTTTCCCCCGCAATCCTTAGCAGCGATCTTCGATGTGATTTGAAACATAGCTGAAATTCTAATGTTCATGATTGAAGAGCTGCCAGTCCCTTTTTACTTCGCTCGACTTGATTGACTGATTGACTGACCGACCGACTGCCTGACGCACCGCTTTCTTTCCACTCCCATTTGTTTGTTGTTTGATTCCTCTGGCTGCCAGAAAGCGAGCGAGCATTTATTCGTCGCCATGAATGCCGCAGACAAACTCAAAGAGGACCTGCCGGTCGCCATGGCCATGGCGGCCTTCGTGGGCATTTCGTGGTACATCGGTGCGGAATTGAATATCCGACTGTTCTTAATCTTCAAGTACGTTCCCGCTGCCTCTAAATAAGAAATTAAAAAATTAAAAAAAGGGAAAGAAAAAGAAAAGAAAAGGCCATTTTTGGGTCTAATGATCAACATTTAGCTGGTGCTGGTGCTGATACTGTACCAAAAAAAACAATAGGCGAAAACGTGGGCTGTACTTCTGGAGCTGCTGTCTCTGCTCCTGGGGCGTTATCCTCCAATCACTACTTATCATCTTGGTTGATTTTGGCGTGCTGCGGCATATGTGGGTGGCAATGGCGCTTATCTATGCCACCTGGTGGCTCATGGTTGTGCCGCAGGCTGTGGTTCTCTACTCGCGGCTCCATCTCGTCATCTGGAATCGGAAGCATCTTCGATACGTGCTGTACATGATTATCTTTACTGTGATATTTATCTCGATCCCAACGATGCTTCTTGGAATCTTTGCTGTTAGTTCTTTTCTTCTTTTTCTTTTCTTACTCTATTTTTCTCTATCACTTGCTTCAATTGAAACACCCGTTGGTAAATGATTGAAATCGAGCTAACTATGACCAAACAGCAAGCCGGCGGGAATCCAACCGTTTTACGCGTAAACGCAGTCTGGGACCGCATCCAAGTCAGCATCTTCTTCGTCGAGGAAACAATCATCTCCATCCTGTATGTTATAGAGACTCGCCGTCGCCTTGAAAACCTGCGGACCCTTGGCGAGCGCCATAACACCATCTACCAAGTCATGCACCACCTCATCTACACCAACCTCTTGGTCATCTGCCTCGACATATCCCTCCTCGGCCTCTCCTACTCGAAGCACTTCTACATCCAAGCCGCCTACAAGCCGTGCGTCTACGGCCTCAAACTGCGCGTCGAGTTCTCCATCCTCAACCGCCTCATCTCCTCCCTGCAGAGTTCCACACACCTCTTCTCTACAACGGCACCCTCCTCCCATCCGCATGCGCCTATTCGCAGCCCCGAATCGAGGATGCCCGCTCAGCGTTCTCTAAAACCAGACGAAATGACGCTGGACACTCTCAGCTTCGAACCCAGCGCGTCCAGGTCAACTTGAACCCCGACCAGGCTATTATTGGTCGATACGAACAATTTGAGGCTAACGCTCTAACGACGCCTCCATGGAATGTTAGACCAAGGGAGCGGGGGCTCTAACCCCCATCCGGATTGCTCCGAACGACCGGTTCAGCTCTCTCCATGCGTATCGAATAGTAAAAAGGTCGGCATGATACATCGTTACTTGGAGATGAAAGCCAACAGCATTCAATTAAATACGAATCGATGGAAGCTAGTGCTGAAGCTCAGTTGCAAAATCATCTTTCGTGACAACTTTACAAATACCTAATGGGATTCTTCTCGTTAACCTACTCCCCTCCCACCACCCCCCTATCCATACCACCACCACAAGCAATCAAAGCGAGGGCCACCTTCTCAACCACCCCCTCTACCCCTGCAGCAGCAGGCAACTGGGAGCGTAACCTCCCGGCCCCAAGCAACAACAACACAAGCAACGACCACAAAAACAACAACGACAACAACAACATCATCGACACGATAATGCCAAGAAGGGAAAAAGTGCCCAAGAGCAAGCTGTCAAACGCAACAACAGTAACAGCAGCAAAAACAACAACAACCCGCAATTCCCAAAGCTCAGCTTCGAGGCGCTGGGATTGAGCGGGAGCATGAAGATATTTTGTTCTGGGGCTGGTGGGGACACTGGGCAAGATGGAGACTTGGTTCTGGTACAAGGCGATTTGGGGGTGGTGGAGGGGGAGCGTGGATGAGGAAGGGACTGATGGGGACAAGGAGAAGGAGAAGGGATCAAGCCTAGATATGGAATATGGATTTTCTTTAATGTCTAACACGGTAAAGAGGGAAATATGGAAGTAGGGGTAGTTTGGGGGGTATATATTGCCTCCGTACCACGGCAATTTGGGTGAACTGTATGATCAGTGTAACGTCTATATTTTCTCTAGAATATTTAGGATAGATAAAAAGAATAGATATGAATTTAATTTATGAGACTATCAACCAATCACCTCCATTTCTCGTCCGTCTGAATAGCGAACGCACCTAAACTTAAAACTTTGTTTGGTATGGCTCAAGATATTTAAATAGTTAAATATTTCAAAAATCGATCCGCCCTGAGTGCGTGGCAGAGTCAGTGTCACCAACAAATCTCCATTGATTGTTATTATCATTGTTATGATCATTATTGTCAAATGTTTGAAAATGGACGGAAGAAATAATAAATACGACGCACAATCGCCGAGAGACTGCCAGGCGCAGCTGTCATGTTGTGTATCGTCGATGTCTCAGCTGTCTGTCCCCAGCCTTGTCACTCTCTCGTCAACTCACGGTTTTTTATTATATTTTTATTATCCCTTCCTTCTCTCCCTATGTATTTCCCTCTCTTTCTTAAATAATACTTAATTAAACGCCGTTCCCATACTGTTCCTCTGAGTCCTGTGTCTATGTGTGTGTGTGTGTTTGTGTGTTGTTTCATGTTATAAGCTATACTACTACCCCATGTTGGCATCAGGTCAGGCAGACAACGCATCCATCCCACCAAACCAAGTTGAATAAAACAACCCGCAGTTCATGACCACAATTACCACCACATCCTTGAAGAACACCACCGCCACTGCCTCCCTGTTGGGCGGGATCCCCTCGACGTCCATGATTTCAACAGCAGAAAACCCGGCGACGACGACGACGACGACGATAGACTGTCCGAGCTGCGGCTATGATGTGCGCTTGGCCGACGATGATGCCCAGCAGCGCATCATCTCCGAGCTGGAGGCGCAGGTTAGGTTTTTGAACAAGAGGGCTGCGGAGACGGGTAGGTTATTTCTATCACTATAATTCTTTCTCTGTGCTTTTGATAACTCACCCATGGTCTTCTCGCAGCGGACAAACTCGCCGACTACGAAGATGAAATCCGCTTCCTCCGCTCTAAGGCAAACAACGCCGCAACCGCAACCGCAACTACGGCGCTCACAATCCCCCCAACAACACCCACCCTCCCCTCTTCTCATACGGCAGATCCCTCCATAACCTCCCAACCTCACCAGCAACAACAACAGCAGCAGCAGACTGCCACTCCACCCCCTCAATCCCGCCTAGGCACCTTCGCCTCCCTCCTCCCCTACGGCCGGCGCAACGCCCCAACCCCCCCTACCCCCCCTCCCGCGCCAAACCGCTCCCCAAACCGCTCCCCAAGCCCCACCAGCACCACCAGCACCACCACAACCTCCCCCCTCCCATCCACCGCCAGCACCAGCACCAGCACCCCCACCGCCCTCCAAAACGCCCTAACCCGCGAACAAGCCCTGCGCAAAGAAGCCGAGTCGCGCCTCACCCAAGCCACCTCCGAGCTGGAAGAGCTCACCGCGCAACTCTTCAGCCAGGCGAACGAGATGGTGGCGCAGGAGCGCAAGGCGCGCGCGAAGCTGGAGGAGCGGGTGGAGGTGCTTGAGCGGCGGGATGGGGAGAAGCGGCGGCGCCTGGAGAGGCTAGAGAAGGCGATTGAGAGGGTAGATCGGGTTAGGGGGATTGTGGGAGGTGCGTAGGAAAGGGAAAGGAAATGGGAAAAAGGGGGGGGGGGGCGGTGTTGGCGTTTGTTTTTCGTCTTGGGATGTATATTTCTGGATGGACGGGTATTATGACACATGTTTTTGAAATATTTATTAATGAGTGCTATTTGCATGACGGACGATATTTTTATTCTTTAATGGCTTAGCTAACCCCCTATTGCACTTTTTTAGGAGTATTGTATGTACACTATACTATGTATGCATTTATAGCGGTTTGGTATGGGATTTTGCGTTTCCACGTTCTTATCTACGTACGCAAGAGGAAGATATTTAATTTTGGAGAGTTTGTCTGTTCTTTCAATCCTCAGATCTTTACCTATAGTTGATATGCTCATACTTTCAAAATTGCCGAAGAATTTACCAAAGAAAGACTCTCCATTGGATAGTGAGAGCGTGGGAGGAGGCAAAAAGGAAAAAACAAACATAATCATGCTATGGGGGACATGACAAAGAAATCAAGTAGTTCGATTTATGTGGGTATCTTGCTATAAATGAACAATGGTATAGAATCATGAATTGGGAAATGAGGAACCGGATGGGTAGGTTATCAAATCCATATGGAAAGACGCGGAAATAGTTAACTAATACATCAGTGCGTGAATAGAATAGGGGATGGAGGGGAAAAGAGGCTAGGCCCGGATTGCATTCAGGAAAGGGGGAATGGGGGAACATGCTAAGATATAACCTGGTGCGGGAAGAATGCAATGCGATGTTGATATATGGAAGTATTAGGAAAAGCAGAAATGACGAACACAATGGGTATATAATACAGGGGCAAATTATGCCGAGATAGCAACGCCAACTATGCATGTACGCAATAGAACTAAACAAATGTAGTGGGGAAGAAAAAAAAGGAAGAGAGTCGAATCGAACTTAACCGCTCACGAGGTTGCCCCATCCGTTTCATTTCCACTCTTCCAAAAGGCATACTTGCCCTGCGCGGGGTCCGCATTCATCGACCACACCCATGCACACAGTGCGCCTAGCAGCCCAGCGGCCCCGATTAGAACCGGCCGCAGACGCGCACCACCTCTAGTCCGCCTTTGGGCCGACGACGAATCCGATGGTCGCCGCAGGATCCCGGAGGCAAACGTGGGCAACTTAGCCCTGATCGACGGAAAGATTCCACTACCCGACCTACTACGGCTGCTGCCGTTGCCATTACCAGACACCGTCTTCCCAATCTCCGCCCGTTCGACCTCGACGTCAATCTCAGCGATGATACGGCTGCAATGTCGGAAAATGTTGACCGCCTCAACGATGATTTGTGCCCGTTCAGAGACGGAGAGGAGATTCGAGGCGGAATGAAGCCGTGCTTTAAATTCTTGTTTTATCCCCTCGTCGTCGTACAGGTCTTTGTCGTCGCGGTGGAAAAACCAGAAAGTGAGCCCGTTCGGGATCCCGCTATCGCCGTCGCCATGCTCAGTGGATTCCGGGTTAGTCTTCCAGAAATCATGGCCCCCCGCTGCGAGTTTCGTGCGGATTCGACGTCCCCCGTTGAGCAGTATTAAATACATTATCCATGCGTAAACCATGATTAGGTGAGGGTGTTCCGCTGTGGCGGATTTGATGTGGGCTGCAAAGGCCGTTGCGGCGTTGCCGTACGCATCGTCATCATCATCCTTGTTGTTCGATGAATAGTTGTCCCTAGGGGTATCCTGGCCTGAATCCTCCGTACCGGACGACCAACCCAATGCACGCAAATCCGATCGCAACTTCTCGCTGCGTAGCAGCTCGGGGATATATAACTGGCTCAAGATGCTTCTGATTCTGCCTCTGTCGTCATTTACGAACGAATCCAGAATCTCATATTCATCTGGGCTGCTGGTGCTGCTGACGGATGGTAACTGAGATAACTGAGAAAGCCAGGCTTCTTCAAAGGCGAAGTATATTTCTGCAAAACGGGATATTCCAAACGCGTAGAGCGCTGGCGTATCAGTGCGGGGGGGAAGGCATAGCGGGACGCGCTTGGCAACCAGGCTGCCAAACGAGGTGTGATGGTCCCTGTTGGGGTGTATTAGCTTGATCCATCTTTGAGCAAGGCAAGGAGACTTTTATGGTGATTGGGTTGGAGCCTGTGAAGTATATAACGGCCCCCTCATAAACGACAGCCTTTACCTGATTGCGTCGAATATCTCCTTTGAAAGATCCTCCATAGCCCCCTTGTATAAAATGGCAGACAGCGGTGATAAATCAACCAGGTCGGCTTTTCTAGTATAATAGTTGCGCAGGCGAAAGTCTTTAGACAAAGGTAGAAATCTCTTGTTCAGCATTTTTAGATCCAGCATTCCCTTTAAGCATGAAACATTGGTCAATACGCACGGATAAACAAACGAGGTAGACTGCTCTTTTATAGCAATAGGAGAATAGGTATTCCACTATTATATCCAAGCACATGACCAACATCATGTGTTTAAGCGTGTTGCTTCCAAGGTTCAAGCGCACGGCTACCTGGTTGTTTGTATGGCAGTTACCACCGATGACTAGTTTCGCTGGTAACTGGAGGCATCAGGTCATTAGTTGTGGGCGAGAAAGGTGGTTTTTTCTAATCGTCATATCGTCATATCGTCTCTCAAATGACAGATGGTACAAGATCACAACTGCTGGATGTACCAGCTGCGATATTGTCCATATAAATAGAATACGGAAGAGGCCAGGAGCATATTGACTGTGACCTGTTGGGTGAGGATTCTGGGCACATGATCGAGGATCTCATGGCTGCACTTCTCGCGACTGACACTGCCATTTTCGTGCTTCATCAGTGGCTGATTGATGAATTTGAATCCCCTAGCGCTACATAAGAGCATTTATCCAATGCAGATATCGCACCCAGCCGTCGTGTTGAAGACTGGTTGGTTGAACATGGTTGATCGAAACTGTCGATAGCCGAATCTGGTATATATCACGTGATATTTTCCCAAAGAGGAAATCAGGGTTCGGGAGATAAAAACCCTAGTTCCCAAGTCTCGCTTAGCGAGCCAACTAGCGCCGGAATTCCACTCTGGCTGGAAAATCCAGAGAAGAACGTCGTTGAAAACGTCCGCCATCGATCGCAATCACCCTTCGACGACACCCGCCCACGACCAGCTTCGGGACCGCATAATACCGCCAAGGTACGTTTCCTCATCAATTTCTAAGCCATCTAGGGGTTTGGAATGGCATCTAACAAGCTATTGTTGAACAGATGGTCGCCGCAAAGAAGCATATCCCGATCGTGAAGAAGCGTATGTACCCCCCAGTTTCCTCCCAGGACCGTTTAAGGAATCGCTATGTTTGTTGGTTATGGAGTTGGAATTGCGTTTGGGGGAAATGGATGTGGATGCAGGGGAATCTTGTGCGAGGAAGAGACGATTGAATTGCTGGAAAACAGTTGAACAGAGGGAGTGTTGTAGAAGGAGTACAAAGGCTGATTTAAAGGATTTCCGGGGATACAGACAAGAAGCGCTTCAACCGCCACCAGTCAGACCGCTTCAAGTGCGTCGACCCGTCATGGCGGAAACCTAAAGGTATCGACAGCCGTGTCCGCAGACGGTTCAGCGGCCAGGCTGCTATGCCAAAGGTACGATTTGCCCGCCCCCGGCTCAGACTGGCGAACATCGCCTTCCGGTCAATCAGGGACAAAGCAAGAATGAAAGAAAGATATCATCAGCGTTGGAGAGATTGGGTTCATCAAACCACCGACTGACAATTGGCGACTTGGAAAACCACATCATAGATCGGTTATGGAAGCAACAAGAAAACCAGACATATGACCCCCTCCGGCCACAAGGTCTTCCTCGTTCAGAACCCCAAGGATGTCGAGCTTCTGTTGATGCACAACCGGACCTACGCTGCTGAGTATGTTGAAACCCAACACCTGCATCGGAATTTTCAATATCGACCCTCGAATTAATACTAACACTCTCCCGTTCCTTTCAGGATCGGCCACGCTGTTTCGTCAGGAAAGAGAATCGACATCATCGCCAAGGCCAAGGCACTCGGTGTCAAGGTCACCAACCCCAAGGGCAGACTCACCACTGAGTCGTAGTCATGTTTTGTTTTCTTTTTCTTTTTCCGTTTTACGTTTATGTCTGGGGTCCGAAAGGCTTGGGATTTGGCGAAAGCATTATTTGATAAATAAAATAGCCGTTGAAAATCCTTATTTGAAAATTTAAACAACAAAAAAGGAAATAATTAACGGAAATGAAAACTGTTATTTTACTTTGTCCCCCTGTGTTTGCCGGCTGCGTATTCATTTTTGTCGTGGTTTTCCTGCTATTTTTATCGCTGGACTTCTGCGGTTCACAACGGTTTTCTCCAGACCAATCGACATCGTGTAGGGAAACCTAAATTCTTGAACAGTCCCGAGTCATACTCACCGTCGATTTACTGTGTAGTGCCTCTTCACACTCTTCTCCACTGGCGCTTATCCAAGCTGTCGTCTGCATCTAATTGCACAGGGTTAACGGGGTATCAGTATCCTCCCAGGGTATTGGGAACTGGAAGGAAGCAATCTCAGATACCCCCATCCCCAGCTGTCTTTCAGATCAACTTGTTGACTTCACACTCTAGCTAGCACACACCTGCTGTAGCTATGTACAACTGCCGGGTTGGCCGTCTCCCACCAATCACCACTTACTAGCAAAACTTTACTAGGAGTGGTGTAAGAGAACACAGCAACTCCTCCTCGCAAAACACAACTCTTAGGATTATTCAGAAGGCCCTGTTCACATCTTTTTCCTACTTCTCAGCATGCTGCACCAACCTTTGTGCGTGAGACGCGGACAAGGGGTCCCCACGATAGCATCCAAATAATTTCTTACCGACCGAACTCTTGGACTCTTGAGATCATTTCAGCGCAAAGCAGAGCGCCGGAGAACTTTTCAAGGTCTTCGTTTATTCACTGGCCATCATTCTGCTAAGGCAATATGACCCCTAGATTTATAATATCCCACTCCAATGTTCACAGGGGGGGTTGGTGGAGGGGGTTGGTCCGGTTCCAATGTGTGCTGCTGCCAGTAGTACTAGTATCTTATTTAAATGCCCTTTTATACATTATTATCCCTCTCCTTGGATTTCTTATGAACACATCTAAACCAAACATATCTACGAGAGCGCGCAAATTTCATAATCCCAGCCTGAGGAATGGGTATTCGTTGCGACACCTACGATTAAGAACAAGGATTGCATGAGAACTAACTGCTAGATGCGTTAGACGATTACACGTCCAGTTCTAAATTAGCAGCGGGAGGCTACGTAGCTCCTAGCCAGCCAGGAAATATCCCATGCCCGCGACTTTTGGAGGATGGAATGCAAAGCTCTCTAGTGCATGGGTAGTTTTTCTCCCCGCTTTCATCATTATTCGGAAAAGCTTCTGTTTCTTTATGTTAGAATAAATGGGGGTGAAAAGAATGGGAGTACTTAAAAATGTGGTTTGGTACAAATATATATATATATTGATAAAACACACCATATTATATTCTGAGTCTCATGTTAAATATATTCCGATCCATTCCAACAAATTCATTAAATTTGAAATCCAATCCTGCCCCATTCTTTCCCCTAACCACACTCAACGGTTACCCAGAAAATGATACGGAAGGGCTAGATAATTTGGCAATATCTGTTCAGTTGATATAACGGACATTCTATGCGGATCTGCGGCGGTGGAGGCAAGCATATTTGGTCAAATGGCGGGCGCACGTAGGAGGGAAGTTTTTTATAAAGGAAGAGGCCCTTTTTGCAGGACATGATATTCCCCAAGGTATAGAATAATTGAAGACGGTGCCCACCTGGATGAGAAAGTCATTTTCCCTTCAGATACCCCAATATTCATAGTAGTAGTGATAATCGCTCGTACTCATCGGGCACTCGGGTCGGGACTGTCCCTATATTTCCCGGCCAATGGGACATGATATTGTGCGAGGGAAAGAGAGAGATCTACAAAACTATACAAGACGTGGTTGGGTTGGCGGAAGCCTTCAAGTTTCGGTCGTCTGATCATGATGTCATGGTCTCCATATTTAAGCTATTTATGGGTCCTGCACGCTAAGAAAAGCTTATCTGGAGCCCTGCGCTGCGTCATGTCCCGGCAATGTGTATGTATACCGATGTTCCCGGTACAACGCCTGTAGGGGTGGTAGTTTCATGCCATTGTTCTACTTCCATCCATGGGATGGTGAAGATACGCGAGGTTTGGATCCCGCCGGCCCCTGAGCCGCTAGGTTCATATTTTGGCTTTGAGGGATGAAGCAAACTCTGAGCGCTCCAGGGGAACATCAGTAGAGCTGCCATCTGCTCCATCTTATAACTCCATTGATGCAATTCCATCCATTCCTTGAATTGGTCTTGTGGAGCAAATTATTCAAATATAATCTATCCCCGAAATGCACAATGTTCCCTGTTTCAACTTCCATTCTTTTTCCCTTCTGTATCGGTCTCTTCAAGGCTTCATCCAAAGTCTCCCGCTGTACTGTCCTATATCTCCTTATCTCTTTTCCCGTCGTTTCCCCTCCCCGCACTTCCGTATTTTCAAACGAAAAATCCCTTAATATTATCACAGCTCTCTTTTCTTGATTTTACCTCCCCTCCCTTTGACCCAGCTCGAGTTGTCTTAACTAGCACTGGCCTCCTTTAACGGCGTATATTCGTCATGGTATCGCCGACGTATGCAGGCATGAGCGGGAAGAAGCTTTCCCTAGCAGGTTCAACCGTCGCCACCATGGCTTTTTTGCTATTCGGATATGACCGTATGTTATATGGTCGATTCTGGAAATTGACTGTGCGGAGCACTATCTAACAGCAATCCATCAGAGGGCGTCAAGCATCCCGGATCCGGCATTCAACAATATGTATGCCGCCACCAAGGACAATAGCACATTGCAGGCCACCGTGCATACGGTATATGAAGTTGGTACGTACCACAAGAGTTCGCTCAAGCTGCACGGAAGAAATCACAAAACTAATACCGGATATAGGGTGTCTCCTAGGTGCGGTTGTCGCACTCTTCATCGTCGATCGGCTCGGTCGTCGTTGGATGATCATATCCGGTGCGATAATTATGATTCTCGGCGTGATTATTCAAGTTACTGCAATCGAAGACAAGGTTCCACTCGTGCAGTTTATCATCGGCCGTGTCGTCACTGGAGTTGGAAATGGAATTACCCATATACCATCCCCACCAACCAGGCTGAATGTTCCAAGTCCCATAACCGCGGGTTGTTGATCTGTATTGAGTGTGGCGTCATTCCCATCGGCACAGCAATTGCCTATTGGATTGACTTCGGGGCGCGTTATGGACCCTAAGACTTGCTCTGGAGATTCCTTATTGCATTCCAGGTCGTTTGTCGTTGTTGGCGTTTTCATTATAATCGGCATGTTTTATCTTCCCGACTCACCCCGTTATCTTATCTCCAAGGACAAGGTTGAAGGTGAAAGGGTACTTGCTGCCCTTGCGGGCACAGAGATTGACGACCCTGCCACCTAGCTGCAAAAGAATCTGGTCATCTATTCGATTAAATAGAGACTAAGTGAAGCTCTTTCCCCTCTGCTGCGCCTCCACTCACAAACCGACCAAAACATTAGTCCAGGTGCCACGAAAGCAGGTTACAAAGATCTTCTCATTGAGGGCAGGACTCAGCACTTCTGTCGCATGGTTGTGGGTTCCGATGTAACGCCGTCATTTACTATCTTCCAGCATTGTGAGAAGAGTCCCTCAACCAGTCGCATGACTTTGCATTGTTGATCGGTGGCGTTAATATGATTGTCTATTCCATTTTTTTTTTTGCGACGTTCTCATGGTTCTTCATTGAGAAAATAGGGCGTCGCAAGCTCTTTCTTGCAGGGAGTTTCGGTCTATGCGCTGCCATGGTCATCGTATTCGCATGTCTTATCCCCGGAGATGACCAAACCGCCAAGGGCGCAATATTTGGCTTCTT
Organism: Blastomyces gilchristii SLH14081; assembly: GCF_000003855.2. Lineage (NCBI taxonomy): Eukaryota > Fungi > Ascomycota > Eurotiomycetes > Onygenales > Ajellomycetaceae > Blastomyces > Blastomyces gilchristii. The sequence goes on from NW_003101679.1 coordinate 794,573, forward strand.
CATGTACATGTGTTTCTTTGGTGCAACTTGGCTGCCTCTCCCTTGGTTATACCCTGCCGAACTTTTGCCCGGACACGAGCCAAATCCAACGTCATTTCCACCTGCAATAACTGGCTTTTCAATTTTATAGTCGTCATGATGACGCCAGTCATGGTGGTCCGTATCGGATGGCGGGCATATCCCTTCTTCAGTGCATGGAACGCTATTCTCATACCATTCATCTGGTTCTTTTACCCAGAAACTGCAGGTCGGAGCTTGGAGGAAATCAACCACATCTTCGCCAAGGGATATGTCGAGAAGATGAATTACGTCAAGGTCGCAAAGGCATTGCCTAAACTGACGGATGAAGGGGTTGATAGGAAGGCTAAAGAATATAGACTGGCTCGGCACAATCTCAGATATGAAAATGTTAAGCAAGGAAGCCTTTCAAGTTGGGCAGGTTGTTATGTCGTAACGGTAGAGAGCGCGTTCACATGGTCCCATTCTATACCCTGTGAACTAGATTATTGTTGTTGTTATTGTTATTGTTTCTGCTTTGGATATTGATGGGCTTCTCCGCATATTGGAGGAAATTTGGGAATAGCGGAGTGAAAATTACCATTAGACATAGATTTTATGATCTTATTGCGTGTTAAAAATATTCTATACCTCTCAGGTATCGTTACTGAGAAACATTCCATATTGAAAATTTCACAGCACTAGGACGGTGGGAACCTGACCAGCAGGTCCATTATCGACGCCCGACAACATATATCGAGCGGGAGTCCAAAGTGGAACCGGAGGAGGAATCCTCTACCTAACTCCATCTGGCAATTGAGCATAAAAATTGTGTTCTCCGGCATGGGGTAGGCCCGGACGCAGGATGAACAGCATGGAAATGAAGAAGATGGAGAAGTTGAAGGCGGAGATCACCACCATTCGCGAAGTACCAGTATTACCGCTCTTGCACGTGCTGTGCTGGAGGAGGAAAGTATTAGGATGCCAACACTGGAGAAAAATATTTTGATAGATATGCGCATTTTTATATAGTGGGCATGGTATCTGAAATAGTCGTAATCCAACTAGCCACAGCCTATTGATCCATCTCACGATATCCCCTTACGAAACAGCAGCACTTGTTTCGGCTCTAGTAGTAGCAATATCAATATCACCTCCATTCTCCTTCATCTGCTGCTCCTTCATATTCTTATCGATCAGCTCAGTCACGTTCACAGCGCCTAACCCCTCAACCAATGCCGAATCCCCATGCTGCCCTTTCCCAACAACTTCCTCTTCCTCATCATCCACCCAATCTGGTACAGTGGTAGGACCCTCCATGCCCTCGGGGGGCAGTGCCCAGCCAGGCATTTTACTCTTATACTTCCATGCACCAGTGACATCCGCATATGACACCGCATGCAGGAAAATTCCCAGTTCATGTACACCGGGATCGGTGTATAAATCCGTTCCGCATATCTCGCATTGCTTCCCGTTCATCTTCTCCCCCTTGCGTTTCAAATAGTCATTAACCATAACTTCATGTTCCTTGGCTAACAGCTCATCCACAACGGCAGGGTCGTTCTTGGAGACTGATTCAGGAGGTGGTGTTTGGAATGTTTGGTAACTGAGTGAGTCGGCGGGTTCGGTTTTACCCATTTTGGACAGCCGGTATATTATCTGCTCGTCGTTTTCTCCCGTTGCGTCTGCCTTTCCAAGGCTGTGGCCAAAGACTCGCCGGTTGGAATAAATTGGGTCATTGGTTATTGGATGGCCTAGGTATTGAAGGTGGACGCGAAGCTGGTGGGTGCGGCCAGTCAGTGGCAGGCAGTGAACGATACTATAGCCCTCTTCGTCTAAGCTCATAGGAATAGGGGTGGTTGCTCCTGTGGGGGTATCGGTCGGCGAATCGCTGATGTTCATTTGATCTGGTAGTGTTGCGGGAGGCGTTGCCGGTCCGGTTGACGAACCCGAGGTTTTCTCTGCTTGCTTATGCGGCGGATAATATGCAATTCTCCGGAATTTTGTTCTCGCTTCCTTTCCTGAAGCTCTTGCACGGTTTAAGCCCAGAATCGGACTGATTTTCAACATAGGTTGATCACACAACACAACGCCATCCGGGAACTTCCCTTTCACGCGTGCCACATATTCCTTGCGCACAGTGCGCGATCGGAGCTTTTCGCCAATCTGTTCTGCACCCTTGGGGTGTTTGCCGATAAACATCACCCCCGAGGTCAACCTATCCAGACGATTGCAGGGATACGGAACCCAACCATTTCCACGCTCCGCCTTCATTATCTCGAGAACTGAATTATAATTGTATCTCCCCGCAGGGTGTACAGGAACGCCCGCCGGTTTATCGATCACAATCATGTCATTGTCCTCGTGGATTATGCCGATCGGTTGACTGGTGACAGGCGGCTCGTGTCTGTGGAGTGTGTGCGAAATGACGTCCCCATTTTGGATCTTCGTATCTATTGAAACGGCCTTCCCGTTTATGCATACAGCCCCGTCTTCAATGGCTTTTTGCTGAAGATTGCAAGTTAGTACGATTTGCGGTATTTCTGAAGTGAAGGGTCGTTTAAACAAGACCCCAACAAGATTTGAGTCGCACTTGTCAACATACATAATACTCCCTCGGCCTATCTCTAAACTCTGCTCCAAAGACATCTAACAGTCCTCGACCCCGCCACCTTTCTTTACAAAATGTATTATACGTGTAGTGGTATGGGGCAACTCTGCGCAAGCCTCCTTCGATGTAGTAAGGCCTAGGTAAAGGATCACAGGGTGTCACCACCACATCCGGAGGTGGTTCGAATTCTTCCTTCTTTTCCACAGGAGATGGGTGATCAACAGTTGTCAGGGCCATACTGGTAGTCGTAGGATATCGACCCCGCCGAGCCAGGCAGCCCAGAGCGCGCGGATAGGGCGCCACGGAAGTTGAAGGTATTTCGTTGGGAATATGAAAGAAAAGTAGAGGAGAGGAAGCAATTGAGACAAGGTAACGAATAAACGTGTGAACGAGCCAGCTGGGATGTATTCAGTATGGTGCAATGAGAAAGGAGAATGAACCATAGACAAAAGCATCAGAAAATACAACGGAGAAATATACTTCCGAGTTAATTGTCAAAATAAGGTTATCATGTGATCTTCGCGTCGATCAATCTTATCTTATCTATCAACCACAGAACAACCGAGGCGAGACAACGCCAAATTCCCGTTTGATAGCGCTCAGTTTATACAGCATTCGATACTCCATGGATTCGTATCATTTCATTGTACTTCGCTGTCGAAATCATAAACTATCTTTTCGTGAAGAGGAGCCGTAACAATGGCCCCGACGGAGCTAGAACTCAAGAAGCGCCGAACGAGAAAGGAGTATTTATTCCACTTAGAATATCGAACAAGATGGTGAGTACATCTCCATATAACTAGTTATCTTAATTCTGCCCGTTATCAACTCAGAGAAATTCAATTGCGTTTTGATTGGGATTAGGGGAGGAGATAAGCAGATAAAAACAAACCCCACACGATCCTACACTACTACTGCATACTAATTATTTTGAATGTTAGGTCCGACAACGATATGTACGCCCACCTAAACAATAGCATATACGCCTTTCTCATCGACTCTATTGTAAATACCTATCTAATAAACCACTGTGGGCTGGATCCTTTCTCTACTCGCTCTTCTACTCCTCCTCGCCCCTCATCCTCCAGCACCTCAAGTTCCACTCCTGCAGCCCGACCTTCCCAAATCGGCCTCGTCGTCTCCTCATATTGTGACTATTTTGCTTCCGTTTCGTTTCCAGATGTCCTAGACCTAGGCCTGCGCGTTATCAAACTTGGCAGTTCAAGCGCGATGTATGAAGTTGGCATTTTCCGCCGCGGGGAAGAGACTGTTAAAGCTGTCGGTGGATTTACGCACGTGTTTGTTGAGAAGGAGCCTGAAGTGAAGACCGGGGGCGGAGGTGGAGGTAGAGCGTCTAGGAAAGGAATGGATGGAAGGATTCGAAGCGGCCTGGAGAAGTTGATGATAAATGATGTGGCAGGATCATCAAAGCTCTGATGGCTTGGCCAAGTGAAGCGCTGTGTGGTTTGATGTAATTATACCCCTGGGCTGAAAGTGGGATATAGAAGTTTTGGCGTATGGTAATGTAATATCATATTGATACCAAAAATGGCTACATGTAAATCAATTGAAGTTAGCGATATCAACGACATTTAATACTCCTGTCTATGTATATCTATCTGCCTTTGTTGCGGCAGTCATCTACAATTTAAAGCCACCCATCGGCCTTGCGACCATGCAAGGCCCTTTGGATAAATTGTTTCCGTTTAGCTTTATCACAATAACTAACACCTAATTCCCCGGATTTGAAACGCAAAGGTATCTTATCTATTCACACTATCGTCCATAATCTAATTCTGATGTCCAAACAAAAACAAAACGAGACGGGTGCAAATGCCTCGTCTACGGAAATGCCATTGCCTGCCAGCTTCGCAAGAAAGTCAGTCAACTCGATGTTAACGTAATAATATCCTTCTATCTATAGTAGTAAAAAAACATGTATGTAAACGGATGAGTCAGATTTGGGTCATAGCGGTAAAGACAATCGTTCGTCATCATCATAACAAAATGAGTCGTTATAACATCACACACTGTCCCTTATCTCGAGAGGCTGGAAACCAACTTTCTTGTCTTCCTGTATAGAGAGGCACACAATCCAACGTGTCGTTGTGGTGGGCCGGGGTTATCGTAGCCGAAGCAAGGGAAAGAAATAAGCACGAGACGAAAAGAAAACCGGGTATTTTGGAATATCAAGCTTCCAACACTACACTGGGTATAGGTTATGCTGGCGTTCGGTAGAAACTTCTAGCGATATCCAGCGACCAAAGATTTTTTTATAACAAATGAAAGCAAGAAATATGATATGCGATTCCGGAGCTGATTAGACTGGTAAAGACAAGGCGTGCCTTTACTGTGTCGTACACTGTGCCTGTCCTCCCTCCTCTTCATCTTCATCCTCCCAGGCTGCACCTCCCTGGCTATCTTTGGATCCGAACTCCTCAGGGTTCGCTTTTGGATCATACTCGACATCATCTACTGTCTCAGCCTGGATGGCAGGGCCTGGTCCGGGAAGAATATCGCGCAGCTTTGCAAGGGCTGCGGGGTCTGAAGCCCACCCATCCTCTGGGAACTTGATTTGGACGGCCAAATACAAATCGCCTCTCGAATCAGTCTTTTTAAAAGGCATGCCCTCCCCTGGGACTTTGAGGACTTGATTAGGTCTCAAAACAGCGCCTTCTGTTTTAGGATGGGTGATTTCGATCCCTCTTCCATCGAGGTGCTTCAGCACTACGCGGGAAAAGCCGCAAAGCGCCTCAGCTAGCGTGATTTGAATCTCGGCCATTAGATCCGCACCGGCTCGTCGGAACGTTTCGTGCTCGATTTCCTCCAAGTGGAATATAATATCTCCTGGTTCTGTGTTTGGAAATTGGTCTCCCTCTCCCTCTAATACGATCTTGTCACCTTGTCTGCAAAATTTTGTTAGTAAACAAGGGTTTTAATGGTGCGGAGACGAAGGGCAAGAGTCAAAACGTACTTCGCGCCACGAGGAATATATATTTCGAGCAGCTTGCGCTCTTCTGTGACTTGTTTCCCCTTGCATTTCTTGCATTTGTCCTTCGGCTGAAAGAAGCTCCCGGAGCCTTCACACACCTTACATTCCGCCATGGCCTGAGTGACCATGCCCGGCCCAACTTGGACAAGTGTTTCCTTGTACCCTATGATTTGAAAAGTGATATTAGCGACTACATCGTCCTGCTCAGAAGAATGCCAGGATGTCTTACCAGCGCCCCCGCAAGTAGAACATTGTTTTGGTGTGGCCCTTTCTTTTCCACCTTTCCCTTTACATAGACTGCAGATGACATTTTTCGTGCTTGAAAATTTGACGGTTCGACCCTTGTATAAGTCTTCCAAACTCACTGAGTACTCTTGTACCTCGTTTTGACCCTTTCTTGGCCTGCTAGGTCTTGGCCCGCCAAATCCCGGCATGCCTCCTCCCATGTTCATTCCCCCGCCAAACATCGATGCGAGGAGGTCATCGAGATCGGGGCCGCCTTGCATACCAGCCCGTCCCGACCCGTCAAACGCTGACATTCCATGAGTGTCGTAGATGTGCCTTTTCTCATCGTCATAGAGGATATCGTAAGCCTGGCTCACGGCTTTAAAGCGTACTTCGGCCGCCTCTCTTTCATCTGGAGAGACCTTATCAGGATGGTGGGCGAGGGCTGCCTATGGGAAGAGATAGACATGTCCATTAGTTTCAGATGCACGGACAGCCTTTGAGCGTGAACCTCGTAGCTGCATACCTTTCGATAAGCCTTCCGTATTTCCTCTTTCGTTGCAGATTTGTCGATGTTCAAAACATCTGGCCTGGTTTAGTTTCGATGTCCATTACGCATGCTAAAGAATCGGTGCGAAAACTCACTGTATAAATCCGTCTCACCGTCGGCGAAATCCACTATTGCTGCGGAGTCAGTGAAATTGGTCAGGGGAGAGATATTTAAGAAGTACTTCATATGCTACGAGGTAAACAACAGTAACATAAATAGCGGAGGTAACCCACTTGTTGGTGCACCGGAAAAGGACTGTTCTCTTTGGTCTTCTGGGATAAAAAGGATATTTATACGGCTAAACGAGCGACTTGAAAACGTAGTAGACAAGCAAAATATGAGTGCCTCGTGCAAGTGATGACGGCGTTGAGTTGATAGTTGGAAAAAGTACGGAAAAAAATAAAAATAAAAAATCAGAGTTTTGGCGGCGGCGGCAAGATTTTCCTCGTCAACCCAAACACCCGACAGAATCTTGTGAATATTTAAATGAATGCGGTGCTGAAAACCCGAGTTCTATCCCACCCACAGGACTAAAATTTGGAAATTTCCTTAATTATTTATTCTAAATACACGGATGATTCGATATTGAGGGTCCGAGCGTTCTTTTGCACTCTATTTTTTTTTTGCATTGAAACTTCCATCGCGGACGATGAGACCGCGATATCGGCCAAAACTGACGATTCCGCCCTGCACATTCTGCGGCGCAAGTTTCTCTACAACAGCAGCCCGCCGTGCGCGGAAACCAAGCAAACTACTACCAGATTCCCCAGCGCGTACTCGTTTTGCCCCATCTCCTACGGGATACCTCCACCTTGGCTCCCTGCGGACGGCTTTGTTCAACTACCTTCTCTCGAAGAGAACAGGCGGCCAGTTCCTTTTGCGGATAGAGGATACGGATCAGGTTGGTTCTTATATAAGGCCTAGACGGATTTTAAGAAGGTCAACTTGTGCTAATTGTCGAAGAAAAGGACAATTGCTGGCGCTGAACAACGGTTGTACGAAGATTTACAATGGGCTGGGCTTCAATGGGATGAGGGTATGGCTCTATCTTGCTGGGAAAGGAAAGATAGCCTACAATGCTAATGACAGTATATAGGCCCTATTGTCGGCGGCCCCTATGGTCCGTACAAGCAGGTATGCTACTTCTCGCCAATTGATATGGTATGGTCGACAGCAGTTATTAATTAGTGAAATCGAGTCTAGTCCGAACGCACATCATTGGGAATATACACAGAAGAGATTCGCAAGCTTCTATCTACGAAAAATGCGTACAGATGCTTTTGCTCCCAGGAACGGCTCGATACTCTCGCCAGGCATCGGAATGAGCTGGGACTTCCACCTGGGTATGACGGAACGTGCAGGGGAATATCACCAGAGGAGGCTGAAGAACGCGCGCATAATGGGGAACCGAACGTTGTTCGTTTGCGTGTGACAGGACCATTCCCTATGTTCACAGATCTCGTATTTGGGAAAACCGGTCAGAATCAGACTGCGGGCTCTGGTCGGCTCCGCAGCCAGCAGAGTGACCCTATTTTACTCAAATCAGATGGATATCCAACATACCACCTAGCCAATGTTGTTGACGACCACTATATGAAGATATCGCATGTTATTCGGGGCACGGTAGGATGTTTATCCTCTTCGATTGAGATATATTTGCTAACAATCCATTCGTCCAGGAATGGATGGCCTCGACTCCTTTACATGTTGCGTTGTATAACGCTTTTGGATGGGAGCCACCAGCATTTGGACACGTCCCGCTCCTAACCGAAAAAAGTGGACAGAAGCTTAGCAAGCGTAACGTCGACATCGACATCTCGTTCTTCAGGGACAAAGAGGAAATTTTCCCGGAAGCGCTGGACAACTTCGCTGCGTTACTGGGCTGGTCACATTCTCGAAAGTCTGACATTTTCAGCTTGAAAGATCTGGAGCAAAGTGTAAGAATATTAAGCCTACCTGTTCAAAGTCCTCTCCCCCTTAAATACTAAGGAGCATATCATAGTTTGACCTCAAACTCACGAAAGGAAATACCATCGTCTCCTTCGAAAAATTGTGGTTCCTACAAAGTGCACATGCGCAGCGATATGCGGCTGAAGGAGGTCCTGAAGCCGAGTCCATGGTCGATCGAATTGAAAAGGCCGTGAGAACACAGCTCACAGATGAACAACTGTACGTTCCCGCATCTCAGTTCACATGTTCATACATTCTTCGATCCATCCCATATGCGGATAGCCAACCCCGTAGTTAAAACCACACTGACACCCACTCCACAGCTCCCCCTTGCTAAAACACCATACCCTCCGCGAACACATCGCCTCCATAGTGCGGGAGGGCGGAGCGCGCGGCTATACAAACGCATCAAAATTCATCGAAGAGAATAGGTCCTTCTTCGCCGCATCCCTCAACCGACCTCCCTATATTCCCACCACTCCATCTCCACCCAAAAATAAAGCTCAACCCGAAACTGAGACCGAAACTTCCACCATAATCCCTCCCACCATCACCCCAATCGCAGACCTCCACACCGCCGCCGCAGCTCTCTGCCTAGTCCCCGATGAGCACTGGACCACAGAAACCCACAAGCGAAACATATCCTACCTCCTCAGCGATATCCCAGCTCAACCAGCTTCATCTTCCTCAACTACCACTACCACTACCACTACCACTACCACTACCACTACCACTCCCCCACCACCACCACGAACATCCGCCGTCGCCGCCGAAAAGCAATTCCGCAAAGACCTCTATCACTACCTCCGCTGGGCATTATCTGGCGGAGCGCCGGGGATAAACATCCCAGCAACGATGGCGATACTAGGCCGGGATGAATGTGTCCGGAGACTGCGGGAGGCAAGGGAGTTGACTATGCCCGTGCAGCACGAGGGTGAGAGTTTGGCTGGTGGACAGGGTGGAAAACTCCCAGGGGGTGATTGGTGCACGTTGAAGGCGCAAGGCTTAATTAAATAGTGAGGTTCATAGCGGCCGGTGCTATCTACCTATTTATATGTATATATCCTGTATAACTATTATATCATTGCTATTTTGGTAATGTATAGACGGCATTTCGATTTATTCGCTACTACGGGGAACATCTTCTTCCTATCCATACGTATAGGGTATAGAGAGAGCATCACAAACAATACTCTTCTACCTGAATCTACACAGCAGTTACTATTCCTTTGCGCAGTTCCGGATGGATAAACAAAAATGGGAACTTATGTATAATGAATTTGAATTTTTGAAAAGCTGTCAAAGCCAAATCCAGATTATACATAAAAAGTCAATGAAAACGAAGATTAAAACAACAAATAATAACAACCAAAGAATATGAATATCGACGACGATAAAAGCCCACAATATTGGAAAATAGAAAGATGGAAAAATACTCGTAAGACAATAATATACTCAAAACAAAGCACGTGGGCCGGGTTGTCAAAACAAAGAAAACGAAAATCAGTAGTGGGCGAGATGGAAAAGCACAAAATATAAAGGCCACAAAACCAGACAAAAGAAGACAGGGCGAATGCAAAACCAGAATGCAGCAGAGCTAACCAACAAACATTAAAAGCTCAGGCAAAAAACCATTACAAAATACAACCCAACTCCGAAAACTTGCTCAAAACGGACAAATACAAAATCGCGAACGAGTGGAAAGAAGGAGAAAAGAGGGCCTCACCGGAGGGAGTGAGGGAAAGAAATAATGCCCAAAATAATAGGGAACCTGCGCGTCAGAAGCACATCTGTCAAAATGGGGAGCAAGGCCACGAACAGATAAAATAGACAAGCCCTATGGGGAGACTGGGTAGGAGAAAGGGGATAATATACAAGACGTTGTTGACGAGTAACGGAACGGGAAGCCATATTCTCATCATGAGCATAAATTCCGCCGAAGTTAGTCAAGAGTGTCTTATTTTAGTTACCAAAGAAAAAAAGCATCCCCAGCCGGCTTCATCAAGGCGTTTTCACATCGGAAGGCATATATCGAAGGAACTCGTTTCAACATCAGGGCATGATGTAGCCATTCGTTAATAAGTCTCCATGTCGTCAGTCCATCCATCGCTGCCAGCGACTCTCATAACCTGGCCGTTCCCCTCACTGTATTGCTCTTCCATGCCGACGCCACGAATCCCCTTGGCCTTTTTTCCAGCCATGGAGTCTGTGGCTCCACTGTGCAAATCGTGCCCTGGCCACTTACCCTGAGTGGCTCTCAATTTGGCGTAATAAACGTCTGTGGCGTCAATCTCGGGCTCAGACTCACTGTCGTATGTTTCCCAATTTTCAGACCCTGATGTGGCAGTTTGTATAGTGGAAGTATTCGATATTTGTCGACTAGCTGGTCGTGGAGGAGGGCCCATTGGCTCATGCTGATGCGGTTGTTGCATATAAGGTTTCGGTTGATGCTGCAGCTGCGGCTGTGATTGTTGCCTTTGATGGTTGTAATAGTTTGGATTTTGGACACTGGCAGCTGGGTTGAAGGACTGTGCCATGGAAAGCGATGAGCCGGGCCTGTAATGGGACATTGAAGAGCTCAGGTAGGAGCGCTGGTTTCGATCATCGTAAACGTCCTCTGGTGTGATTGACCTCACATAGGAGTTTGATAATGACAAAGCGTCGTTGCCATGTTCCGCGTCTGCATAGAATGAGTTCTGGGGGGTTTCCTGCCGCACAGAGGCATTGAGGTCTCGCATCTTGGGAGGAGGAGCACGCGGAGGTGGCATCTTGCTACGGGCGCTTGAGGAGAAAGACTGAGGTGGACGGCGATCGGGTGAGTTATTTCCATGTGGCATATTTGCAAGAGGAGCGCGGGATGGAATTTTCGTAGGTGACTTATTACCATTTCCGGCGGCTGGGTTCTGGGCATTGCGTTTCAGGGTACCACTCCTCGTGGGAGTCTTCGCATGGGAAGGAGGCTGTGACCCTCTTACAGATCCTCCACCGCGCATCGAAGATGGTGGTCTCACTGAGTTTGCACGGCTGTGTTGAGGCGGCCCACATGGCGTTTTTGATCGTGGTGGGATTTTCGCTGGCGCGGGAGGGGCGATTTCATCAAGATATCGCTCTCCGTGAACGAGGAACGGCCTCCCATACTCGTCTTCCCATTGTTCGAGGACTCTGCGCAGCTCTGTCTCGACTTTTGGTAGCTCTTTCGCGATCCTCTTTCTCATCTTCTCTTCCCTTAGAAGCCTGGTGGGATCTCGGCGTTCACCCTTATTGCCGCGAGCCATGAGCCGAGAGGCATCTTGGCTAGAAGCCGCAAGGCTATCACGTTCATGCACAAGAGTGCGGTGCTTCTCGATGAGTTCAAGCGTGGGGGCACGTTGCTCTCTTAGTACTTCGAGACGTTCGATTTCTGCTTCGTGTGCGGCGAGTAGGGCATCGCTGTAGACATCTGAAAAAGCAGGCGTAAAATCAAGCATCTCTTCCTCAGAATAGTATAAACCATCCCAAAGTTCCTGGAGCCGGCAACGAGCATCTTCTACGAACAGGTGAAGGTTTTGCCTTTTCAACTCATTCAAGCGGCTCAGTTCATCTTCAAACTCATTGATCACCCTGAGGCCACATCCACGATTTGCGGCTCGGAAACCTTTCCTATCTCCTTCCTCAACACCTAGGCGATCCCATAAGGATTCGACCGCAGTCCGCAATTCGTTGAGTTTCCGCTCGCGCCCGCGCTTTTCGTCAATTAATTTATCCCGTCTTTCCCGTAGTGACGAAAGGTCTGATTCGTGCAATCCTAGCTGTTCTGGCGATTCGCGATAGTATTCAACAATGGACGGTTCAGTTTGTGCTTGAGGAGTGCCTAGCTCCGCCCAGAGCTTTACTATTTCTTCCGAAATATTCTGGACTACTTGAACACGACGAGTATATTCTTCATAAACCCTGGTGAATTCATTGTCGAGGGCTGACGCATATGATGGCGAGAGGTCAAAGGTGGGAGGAATAGAAGAACCGTCGGTGGTTGGAGGGAGCGGGACCTTCACGAATGATGGCTCAAGGTGAGAGGAATATGACTCAAGTGCTTGGACGAGTTCTGAAGGAACAAAAGAAAAAAGCTATCAGTTACTGCTAGATGAACAACTAATTAGGAGAAACTCACTTTTTATTTGCTCAAATCTTTCGCGATGTAATTTGCTTATGATAGTATATTTCTCCTTCAACACCTTTAGACAGCGATTGAGCGGAAAAGTAACACGAAGATCTCCGCCATCTATCTGATGATCATGTTTAGTGGAGTCATCTAGTGATGCTTCCATTTGTTTTATCAATTGAATTGTCTGTTGTGCCTCATCAATCATGTCACTTTTCTCACTATTTGACAAACAATTAGTAGGAGCGCACAAGGCATATTTTACCGTGGTCTCTTACCAATTGACGCGCCTTAAATGGCTCTGGAGGGTGTCTGATAGGGACGCGAAAAGCTATACAAGCATATATTAGCACCAATCATCCTGTGGCTGATTTGAATACAACTTGCTCACCTCTTGTTCTCGTGACTCGCGATCATGGCTAGGGACGCCTATCTCGTCAAATAGCCCATGTAATTGACTGACGATCGAAGTGACCTGAGTGGTCAGGTAGCCTGTGTCTATGGCCATTGCCATGAAGCAGCCTTATGGCGACCCCGCGCAACAGATACCAGTCGCAAATAAAGAGGGAAAAAAAAGTCGCCCTTAGATGACTCGTTTCGTGAGGACGAAAACAGCAGAGTAGCGGTTCTTATGCGGATGTTGGAGTTTGAGAAAACGTTTTAACGAAAGCGCAAATGAAAAACGACAGTGAACGAGAAACTCAATGGCACCGCGATAAGGAATCGTGTTCATGTTCAGCACAAATGCGACATAATACGGAGGAGAAGGGCGACCTCCAGTCTGTCTGGAACTGCGGATGGCGGAGATGGAAAGTGGCTCGGTTTGACCTTATCCGTTTGACCAAGCTTGGATGCGGCGCATTTGTTGATGCTGCGAATCGTTGGCACGACAACCGCTGACTAAGTTAGTTTACCGTCTTCGTTCTGCGGAGCGCCCCACGTCACGTGACTGATACCTCATCGAATCGTTTGCTTCCTCTCATACAATTGCGCAGCTCAGTCCAACATCATTTATTTATCAAGCTTCATTTTTTTCAGGAACCAGCTATTATTTTATTCAAATCCAGTATATCATGATTAATTGATTGAAAATATTAGTTGCCTCGTTCTCCAACAACCTCGTAACGATATAGTGGCATTGTCAGGCTACTCTTGCAATAACTCTCTGCCCACCCACCATGGAGGCAGCCAGGCAAGCTTGGGGTATGTTCTCCCGTATATCCATTCACAATGACTTGAAACAGCAGTAACAAGAAAATATAACAATCCTTAAGAGCTTGAAAACTCCCTTCAGCTCATTGACCCACACCGCGATGCGCTCTACAACTACGACCCCGCCGCCCATTCCGCCCTCACAGCTCAAAGGCCCTGGTCAAAGGACCCGCATTACTTTAAACACATCCGCATCTCTGCCGTCGCATTGCTAAAAATGGTCATGCACGCGCGCTCCGGCGGGAGCATAGAAGTCATGGGCCTAATGCAAGGCTACATCGCCGCCAACACCTTCATCGTCACCGACGCCTTCCGCCTTCCAGTCGAGGGAACGGAAACCCGCGTCAATGCCCAGGAAGAGGCAAATGAGTATATGGTCACCTATCTACAGGCATGTCGGGATTCGGGGCGACATGAGAATGCCATTGGTTGGTATCACAGCCACCCGGGCTATGGGTGTTGGCTGTCAGGCATCGACGTCTCGACACAAGATACCCAGCAGAAATATTCCGATCCTTTTGTGGCCGTTGTGATAGACCCCGATCGCACGATCTCGGCCGGCAAAGTTGAGATTGGCGCCTTCAGGACGTTTCCGAAGGACTATACGCCGCCTAAGAACGAGCATGAGGACGACGACGAGTACCAGAGCATCCCGTTGCATAAGGTGGAAGATTTCGGCGCGCATGCTGCCCAATACTACTCACTAGAGGTCTCGCATTTCAAGAGCACGCTTGATACCAAAATACTTTCGTTGCTGTGGAATAAGTACTGGGTTGCGACGATTAGCCAGAGTCCGCTGTTTACAAATCGCGAGTATGGGAGCAAGCAGATTCAGGACCTGGGGCAGAAGATGAAGAAATCTACTTGGCACATTGATCATAATTCGTCGCGGGGTGGTGGGGGTGGCGGCGCTGCGTTACTAGTGAAAGACCAGCAGCTGGATAAGGTGGTTAAGGAGGGACAGCGGATTGTGGGCGACGAGCTGAATGGGCTTATGGCTGCTGAGATTAAGAAGGCGTTGTTCTATGGCGTGGGACAGGGTAAAACGAAAAGCGCCTCAGATGAACAGGCACTGGAGGCGTAGCGTTTGTTCAAGACTTATTTCCCTCTTTACAGTGCCACCTATTTTATGACTCGCATTTTTCCATACCAGTTTTGTTCTGCATGTAACGCATGTCTGCGCTTGCTCTAATGACACTTAACGCCATGACAATAGAGTTGAAAATGTTCTTTTCTGCTCAGAGGTCCCTTTCATGCTATTAGTTTGGTCAGGGTTTTCTTAATATATCCATCACAGGTGGGAATTTAACTTCTCTTGTTCGACTGAACGAACATGCATCAGCTTCAGGGTGTAGAGGCAGAGCCTTATGGACCGGCTACCCCATAAAACCTACGGAAAAGAAGAACCTCTTTGATATTCATTCATTCATTCCATTCATCTCGACTTTTCTTTTCAGCTATCTAATTAGCTAACGCTTTCAATATAACATCACATTAAAGCCCTTTTCCCGTCTCAAGGTATACATCAATCAATAATCAAATCTTCAACGAAAACAATGCTAGTTTCACACATATATAACCCCGCCCATTTATTTATTACAAAAAAAAAAAAAAAAAAAAAAAAAAAAAAAAAAAAAAAGGACAATCGTATAAAAGGGAATATAATTTAAGGAGAGTAGGACGCTAGAAAGAGTGAGAAAAACGCAAACATGAGTGAAAACCTTTGGCATACACCGGAGAGTATATAGAGAGGCGTCAATCAGAAAGTAGAAAGTAGATCGTACCATGTCATTTCAAAGAACAGAAGAGAGGCATGAATGGCATTTCACATCATGCGGCACATAGTTATATTAGCCTGATGTTTGGGCGCGGGCGCGGGTGCAGACGCAAGGAAGGAAATCCTGGACCATAGGCATCGCAATAGGCCGTCCATGATTCTAGACGTATACGTATTCTCGACAGCACTATGTATATCGAGAAATTGCCATTTCTAACAAATTGGCTTGAGAGTGAACAACTCATTGCTCCTTACGCCACGTGTTGGCGCCTGTGTTGGTCCCTGATGGTGGAGGGGATGGCAGGGGCGTGACTGGCGAGGAGGAAAGGGGTATCGCAGTTGTGAGGGGTCTAGGAGAGCTGATAGAAAAGGACCTATCATCATCACCTCTCTGCCTCTGCCCGGACGATATCTGGACCCCGTCCTTTTCGCTCTCCCTTTCCCCAGGCGAACACAGACCATCCTCGTCTTTCCTCGGGCTGATCGAGACCTGTATCGTGGTAGTTTTCGACGAGGTATCCGGCGACTTGAGCTCCTGATTATGTTGCGTTTGTCCGGGGTGTTCCACAGTGTCAGCGGCTTCCGCGGCGGTTATCGAGCTTTGGCGGGAAAGTGTCTCGCCTCCGTAGTGGAATGGGGGGAAAAGGTTTGGGAATAGCATGGAAAGTGGCGTGCGGAGCATGGGCAGGCATGCGCAAATTATAGAGGTGTTGGCCTCGACCAGCGCCCACAGCAAAGCGCTAACTGTGTCTGTACTCCGGTCATGGGCTTTTGAGCCGCCGATAATGGTTGTCATGCGTATTATTGATATTATGCAGACGCTGTTTTGTGGGAAGTGGCGGTTAGAAATACTAATAATGATATGTCTTTCTTTTATCTCGGTTTTCCCTGGATGAACCAAAAGGGGAAATAGTAAAAAGGAGTTTATGCTCACAATATTCCCAGAGCAAAAATGCCCATTAAGGCATATTTCTGTCGGGGAGGAAGACGTAATCTATGAATTACCGGCATAGGAAGAAGAAGAGTGACAATATCGCTGCTTGATGTTGAAATTGCATTTGCAAACCAATGAGCTGTAATGTTTATGCATTTGCCTGGGATTGCCATGTCGAAGTTTTTCTCGACGGGTCTGCATTCGAGAAGGTTTGCCACGACAGAGGCGATGAAGTAGAGAACGACAAATGTGAAGACGATGTTGACTGAAATTTGAAATTTGCGCGTGGCGAAGAGGCGCCGGTATAGGAGGAGAATCGACATTTTACTGAAATTCAAGGTGAATTTGTAGCCGAGTTGCACGGCCCAAAACAACTAGATAGTCTATTTGTTAACTCTACTCTTATTCCATTTCATTTTCAAACCCTTCATTTGGATCCGAACTTGTGAAATTAAAAGCTCACCTTCATAGATACCATCTGCTCATATGTTGTCAGCTCATCCCACGGTTTCCCGTAGCCGTAAGCAATACCTAGCATCAGGTTAGTGTCCATTGATCTTATGAAGGCCATCCGCGCATAATTGACGCCTACCAACAAGCGGGAAAGTATTCATTGCAATGCAACAAATCTATCCATTAAAATCAATCAGCATTCGAATGGTTGAGATTTCTCTGTGGTAGGCAACGCAACGACAGCAGTATAGTAGAGAACGCCAGTTTGGAATAGAGGATCGGTAGCACAGACGAAAAAAGAGCCCTGTACTTACTATAGCAGCAATAATACAATAATCGTCCCATACCAAAACTCTAGCCAACTTTAGGCGGAAGTAGATACGATTGACGACCAGGAGGATAGCGATACTGGGCAGCAGGAGAAGCGGAACGACAACATTGGTCATCCCGGCGTGGAATGTCTGATCCCGCCGAGTGAGCTCATGAAGCTCACTTAGGGGAGCCATTCCGACGTAGCTGGAGTCTGGAATGGATGCTCCTTATATAAATGGTGAGCGGCGAGAGGTCGGGGATAGGGGGAGGTTTGTACCACGAGCGACCAATGGCTTTGACAAACTGCGGATGATGAGCGGACAAGAGGGAAAGCAGAACGTGTAAAAATCCTGCACGAACAATACGGGTCTTCTCAAGTTGCTCACAGTTGCGATGCCAATTACCTCACATCAAACAATAAGAGGTATATATAATAGGGAGATAGTTGCTACGGCCAGAAGGGTTAAGTGAGGAGGGCGGAATGGATGGCTGCTTAAGCAACACTGGAGTAACGTAACCGTCAAAACACAACGCTCAATGCTTGCTATGGCTGGGTGGAAACCACGACAGTGAAGATGCAAGAACTGACAGAGAAGATAGAAAAACACACAAATAGAGCTTGAATTAGCCGCGGATGCCGCCGAACTCGACGAGCGAAGGAGATCAAAGCGACCTTATATAGAAGGCTGCTGAAGAGGCTTCACCATTCCTAGCAGCAATGCTAGGCTCCGGGTGTCAGATGCACCATTAGACGCCATACCGTGGAGCAAGGGCATGTAATGTACATCATTATGTGTGAATGTGCAGAATGAAAAGACCGTGCAGAAAAGGTCTCAGAAAAGGGATAATAATACTGACATCGTCTTCAACGACGCAAACGACCTGCAACGTCCGCAGGAGATCCAAAATCCGATATATATATACATATATATATAATCGCACACCAGCCATAACCATGTCCCTCCCTCTTTTTTCCCCTTTAATCATGAATGAACCGAAAAAAATAAAAATGAAAAAAGAAAAGAAAAGAAAGGGAGGGAGGGGGAGAGAATAGAGCAACCACACAGCCCATCGTCCAAAACAAGGACCAGTCACTTCCATAATTCACCATGTAATCCGTAGGCTGCGAACGATCGCCTCCTCTCCAACAGCTTGGGCGAACCAGAAAATCACCCGTTCACTGGCAGTTGACAGATTGACAGATTGACAGCAGTCCGGATCCCGGAGAAAGAACAGGGAGACCCATGATTGAACGAACATGTCGAAACAAAAAGAAAAGAAAGAATAAAAACCAAGCTTTAGCCACTGTTCCGCCTGCCCACTGTTCTGTCAACGAGACAGGCAAGAATTATGTCAGTCTATACAGCGGTGCCATGGACGCTGGACGGAAAAGGGTGTCACCGTGAATGGATCGACCATTTCAGTAGAACGCCGCCGGAAAGCCAGTCTGGTCATTGCGCATTCTTTCTGGAATCCTGGGCGCCCGTTTCTTAGGAAACCCCACAGCGCCCGCAGAATCTAGTTGCTGCTTCCTGGATGATATAAAAATAAATAAGTGCTATGAACATGCACGTATGAATATGCACGTATGGGGGATGGCTTGGGAATATATCAAATGTGGGGACATATCCGGCGTCCGCTTCCTGATGTCCCGCTCAGAAAAATGGGCAAGAAGTAAATGCTACTGAGTATGGGACGGCAACTATCTGACTAAGAAACGAGTCTGCCTGCCTGATTGCCTGTTACTTGGGAGGCATTTAATTCTGCCTGGATAGAATGTGCTGCACAAAGAAAGGCAACAGGCAGACATGCACGAGCAGAACAGGATGAAAGATGCGGATTGGCAAGGGGACGCAGGCAAATCAATCATCTGCTTTGTTGACAGAACAAAGAGGTGAGCTTTTTGGAAATATAGAGATTTCATTGGTTTGTTGGTAGCAAGGCTCCATGGAGAGGTCAAGGCAGCTCGTAACAATTTGGAAATGATAGACGTCCGTCGAAGTGGCCTAAAAGAGAATCCGGTGGAGTTGGCCAAGTGGGTCTTGTCCAGCTAAGGTTAAGCACAGAAATTAAGCTTATTTGTGGCAGCGGGACTCCACTCCACCAAGATGTTCTTCGATGTGATCAACATTACATTACATATATCTGCCAGACTACCCTGGGTACCTCTTCAATATCAAAACGAAAGAACCACTACACCGAGCACCCGATGCGAGTTATCCATATCTCGATCCCCATCATGGGGAATAAGAATCATGGCCACACAGTTCTACCAGGCCTCCAGCCAATTTCCACACATCATTTGAAAGGCACAGCTCAAAACAGGACCCCCCTGTATAACATCACCCTCCCACTGACTTAGCAATTTTGACCCAGCAATTTATGAATAGAACAAAGTATATTTCGACCATGTCTGGATATTATGCGTTATATGTATATACACAAGTTAACCAAAGCTGAAAATCAGAGAGCATTGATGTACAGTGCATACATACATGGCACATGAGCTACGTATACCACACGGCGCACCGTGAGCCCCTTTTCTGGGCGTCTTTGTCTTCATCATGCTGGGCCGTTGTGATCATTGAGATTTTCTCGAACAAGCCGCTTAAGAGGATCGATATGATATCGCAGAATAGACCACATCTCAATCAGGAACAAAAGATGTACACTCGAAACCAACCATTTGCTGACCGCAGTCCTTCAGGTTCCAGATATGGGGACCACCCAATGGTAACACTAAGCAAGTCCGTAGGGCTTCCAGCCAGAACGGCGTAATTGGACTTCTAAACATCCAAAATATCCAAGACCTGCTCTTCTTTAGGAAATGACTTCTCCAGCATATCTATCTTGCGGCTCAACCTTGACGCGTTCGCAGAAAAAGAATAAATATCACAGTGTGTAACGACAAAGCTCTCCCTTTCCCAGCGAGATCCTCCCGTCCTGCTCTATTTCACTTCCAGTAACTCGCAAGCACCCAAAGCAAACCCAACACGACTATCCCAACAGCAATCTTCCCTCCCCTCCGCTCCCCCTCCACCAAATACCCCCGCCCCCCAACCATCGTACTCATTACTCCATAAACCCCGGCAAGCGGCCAAATGGTCCACACCCACCCCGTTAGACGCCCCAGCAGGCCCCCTTCCCCCTGCCCTGCCGCCTGCCCCTGCTTCTTAACCCTAACCTTCTCATAAACGTCCGGCAAATAAGTGGCTCCATACTTCTCGCGCAGGCCCTCATACCACTGCCGATCGTAGATATCCCAAAACTCCTCCTCCGTGTAATACGTGTGCGCGTAGAGCCACTTTGTCCCGCGCAGCGCGCGCACCTTCTGTTCGATTGCGCGATTAACCTTGACGAAGGCGGCCGTCGTGGACGGGCCAGGACACCAAAGGCCGACGTTTATTTGCATTTCGTCGGACTGTGGCGCCGCCGCCGCCGACGACGACGAAGATTCCGACGCCGAATGTAGTACCCACTTCGGATGCATTGAGCCAAAATCCGTTCCCTGCCCCCGCCCCCGCTCCCTCCTCTGTAGCCGCAGCGGACACAGCCAGAGCGGGAAACACTCCCCAACCCGATCCCCCACCCCTTCCTCCCGGCGGACAAACTCCACAAACTCCTCCGCGGCCGCACCATGCGGCAGCGCCAGGTCCTGGATGATATACCTCTGCGCAAAGCCGCTGCGGTGCAGGGCGTGGTACATGACTCTGGTATGCATGAAGCCGTCGAGGAGCCAGCGCATGGACGCCGTGAAGGGCACGCGGAAGTATTTGAACGCGTAGAACCCGGTCCAGAAGGCGCCGCGGTCGTAGCGGAAGAGGTAGTCTGTCAGCGGGACTGTTTCGATGATGATGGGGCCCGCTGCCGTCGTCGTCGTCGTCGACGGCGGCTGCGGCTGCGGCGGTGGTGATTTCGCCACTACTTCCTCCGCATGGAGATAGAACCACGGGTCGTGCGCGCGCGTGAAGCGCTGGATGCGCCCGTCGGGCGCGGTGATGGCATCCGTCAGCCGGCCCGCGACCACCACGCCCCTATCGGCGCTGAAGAGGATGGCGTCGACGTAGTCCACCTCGCCGGGCGGGCGGGCGGCCTGGGCCCGCACGGTCTCGACGGCGTCGTGCACGCTGGACACAGGCCAGTATGAAACCTCGACGAAGGCGCGCGCGTCGATGAGCTGCAGCTCGAGCAGGGTGGTGATGCCCAGCGTGCCCATCGTGCCCGCGGCGCCGTGGAAGAGATCCTCCGCGTCCGCGTCCCCTGCGAGCTGCTTCCCACTTCCACTTCCCACACCAGCTGCTGCTGCTGCTGCTGCTGATGATGATGATGAAGAAGAAGAGGAGGAGGCAACAACAACGGCCCCATCCCCCTTGACAACCTCCACCCACCGCACCGTCTCATGAAACATCCCATACCGAAACGAGCTGCTCTCCCCGCCCATCCCCGCAAACCCGCCACCGACCGTAATGCCCGGAAACTCCATGACGACCGGCGGCACCAGCCCCGCCTCCAGCGTCGCCGCCACGAGCGCATCCATGGGCACGTTCGGCTCGACGAGCGCGGTGCGGGCGAGCCGGTCGATGCGCAGCACGCGGTTGAGTGAGCTAGTGTCGACGAGCCGGTCGCGCTGGAAGGAGGTGGGGCGGGTGGTGTTTGTGGAGCCGTGGTAGATGCGGAAGGGGGTGCGGGTGGAGTGGAAGCGGCGGACTTGGGCGGAGATGGCGGCGACGGCGGCGTTGTGCTCGTCCATTTTCTTTGTTATTGTCGTTGTATACGTTTTTATATAGAATCTTTTCTCTTTTCCCTTTTCTCTTTTCTTTTATTTTATTTTATTTTATTTTTTTTATTTTATTTTATTTTTTTTTGCCGTCTACTTTCTATTTATTTTAAATACCTTCAGGACCATTGGTAATATCCATGGATATGCGGCGGAACGTTCGTCGTTCGTCAGGGTGTCGTCAAGCTTCCCCTGCTAGAGGATACCTTGGAGGCACGATTAAGACACAAACAACTCAGCCCCAGACGCAGGCGGCAGTCCCTCCCAGCTCACTTGCAACCGAAGTAAAGAACTAGTTAATGTACAGCTGAAATCAGCTCCGATTATTATGTAGTGCTGTTCTGTTCAATGCCAGCCATTCCCGCGGCCAGGGCGATAACTGGTAACATAACATGGAGAAAAGGGACAGAAATGACGGCATACACCCCCGCAAGAAAGCTAACCTAGGTATTATTACGCAAACACTTACCCAGATGCCCAGTTAAAGGTGGAACAAGCAAAACAAAGCAAAGCAAATCAAACCAGAGTTTTCGTGCATTAAGTTAAAGCAGCCAAACCAGCCAAGCGAGCAAGAGGCCACCAGCAGCAGCCTTCAAGATTCGCTGCCATTATAATCATTACATGGTCTCATCAATACGGAGTAGAGGAGGATTGCTGATGTTCACCATATTCCATAGCATAAGCAATATCAATAAAATGCATTGAACTCAAAATAGACTAGTTATATAGTACATGGCATCCTACTTAGCAAAAAACCAATAATAATAATAATCAAAAACGTAATCAGTAAAAAAAAAGAGAAAATAAACAGTAAAGGAAAAAGGAGCTTCTATATATAATATAGTAGAGGCCCCCCCACGCAGGTAACTAAAGATCATATAACAAAAACCAAAATACTCGCTCGATAAAAATCAAAAAAGTCAAAACGCAACAAACAAACAAAACATAAGCTCGCATCAATGACAAAAGAAATACAAAAAAAAAACAGAAAAAAAATAGCTACGTGCCCTGGATTAGTAGTAGTAGTGCTCAAAACATCACAAAACAAAGGCGACCGAAACTATTATGCACACACGGATGGCAATTTGGATTTGGGAGAGGAGAAGGACTTGGGAGATATAGGGAAAAAAAAGACTTAACACAAAAAACATAACCGCACGCGAAAAAAGCAAGGTGGGATAGATGGGTAATAATAGGTAAGGTAAGTAGGTAGGTAGGTAGGTATGGTAGATGGTAGGTAGATGGGGAGGAGATTCGGGCTGACCGCTTTGACTCTAAAATAGAACGTGACTCGGACGAAACATAAAAAAGATCGAGGAAATGGAAAAAAGCAAAAATTTAACAAACGAGTGTGGGTTTCTCCATAACCAATATGGACGAATAGTTGGGATAAGATCGAAGCAAGTAAGAGAGGGGAGGGAGGAGTAGGGGGAAATGGGGCAATGAATGACTCTGAGCAACGATTGACAAGAAGACAAAAAAGCAGTGTTATCAGCTGAATGAAGCAACAAAACACTGCACGACCACGAAACAAAAAGGCTAGCAATACCAGATTAATGCAAAAAATTGCCGAAGATGATGATCAATGGAGGTATCAAGGCAAAAAAAAAAAAAAAAAAAAAAAAAAGGCGTATATATAAGAAGAGAAGAAAGGGGGATAAAAAAAACACTAAAAATTAAAGGGTTCTCGGAGAGGGATGAGCAAAAAGGGGGGAGAGATAGAAACACGCAGGACCAGCCGGTGTAAACATGCTGTCTATGCCAACAGCCCATCAACAAAGTAAAACCAACCAGACCGGACTCCTGGGTGCTCTCTTTAAAAAATAAATAGATAAAGGGATCAGTATGGAAGAAGACTCAAAAACAAAAAAGACGCAGAAACACGCAACAAAACCAGAAAATAAAAAAAAATGAAGTAAAAAAGTCCCAATAACGGGGGGTAAGGAACGGGCAAATCCGTGGAGAATGCAGTGAGATGCTTTGGAAATCTGATCACCCAAATACAAATAAGACGTCTAGTTTCCGATGCGAAAAACACCTTACCAACCTCCGTTTGCCTTACCCTTACCTGTCCCCGAAACCTTTTCCACAGTTCCCGTATATAAAATGTCTCCCAATGGTTTCACAAAACATAACGAACAATGCGATTTAAAGAAAGCGAGAACAAAGAAAAAAAGTGGTCGAAAAATTTGTAGATTCGCGAGCGGTTGCTATGCCACTTCTGAATCTAAAAACCCGTGCCAAAAAAAAAAAATAAAAATAAAAATAAAAATAAAAATAAAAATAAAAAATAAAAAAATAAAAAAATAAAAAATAATTCGTGCAAGTATAGAGTCCGAGAATCCGGTGAACACCGCAGTGCCCACCGGAAGTATAAGGAAAGGAAGTCCAAAAAGGTAATTAAAACAGCGGTATGC
This sequence comes from Blastomyces gilchristii SLH14081, assembly GCF_000003855.2. Lineage (NCBI taxonomy): Eukaryota > Fungi > Ascomycota > Eurotiomycetes > Onygenales > Ajellomycetaceae > Blastomyces > Blastomyces gilchristii. Next base: position 818,918 of record NW_003101679.1, read on the forward strand.
GGTTGGATATATGCACGAATAAAACCGAGAGTTAAAATGAGCAAAACGAGGGTAAAGAAGTCCGAAGAGTCAGTTCGGTCGGCGTCGATTAATATGCTGTTCCAACACTTGCAAGGCCTTGTGTGGGCATGGGGTCCAGTGTGTGTTCCGAACTGCTGGTCACCATTGAATCCTCATATCCCACCAAAGCCTGCGAGTGAAGCTTGAATGACTCGCCCATGAGCTTGGTGATCCTGTTGAAGCAAGTAATTAGCAACTGCCACGTTAAAAACCAAGGGATAAAAATTAAAAACCCGAACTTACCCCCAAACGACTACGCCGTCCAGTATGTTGCCCCACACACGGGCGACCGTAGAGCTGAGATTCGACCCGCAGGCATCAACAGCATCATCATCGAAGAGATTCCGCACTTTGTTGTAGATAGCCATCTCAGCTTCAGTGGCCTGTTCGTCGTCATGTTCCAGACGGTAGAGCCAAAGGCTTAGAATCACCATCATATCCAAACCACAGAGAGGGTGTTCCACACTCCAATTAGTTGCGGAAGTTTTCGCAACCCAATTGATGCCTTGAATGGCAGCTATTTCAATGCATTCAAAGCATTGTTGGATGACCTTGTTCATCTCTTGGGATCGTTTGACTTTCTCACGGGCGACAGTCATGGCAGCGGCAACTTCGTAGGACGAATGGTATCGAAGGGCCTCTTGTATCGACTTCAAATCAACTTCAAGTCGAGCACGAGTATTCCGATAAACAGCCATTGAATTGAAGATTAGCGGGTGGCTGTTTTGCGGGGTACTGAGTGGAGGAGCGATCGTTTCAGGTTCACACAGCTCAAGCGAGCTCTCCCAAGTTTCGATCGCAAGTCGTAGCCTAAATTCGGTTACAACATCTTGAAGAGCCTGGAAGCTGCGTTTGTGGGACCAGACTTGGAGGAAAAGAGCATTGATCATTACGCGAGTAGCAAATGCGCTGTATCTTAAGGATTCGCCACGGAAAAGGCTATCATGGGCTTCTCGGACTGTGACAGGAGGCGAGGCTGAGTTCAGGCTTCGGCGCCACGCATCTTCATTCGATATCTCGAGGTTCCACATTGACTCTGAAGAGGGAAGCTCCAAGGATTCAATCTCATCGAAGCTAATAGCTGGTGTATGATTGAACGTAAGTGTCAGCATTCCGAAGAAGATATACACAGCGTAGTAAGTTCGTCGGCAACCTTCATCCTCGATCCATTGCTCGCGGGTTGGTCGTGCGCCTTCTCGAGCATCTATACGAAGTTTCAACTGGTAACGATTACCCGCAACCATCTAGATAAAGAACGATTAGCAAAAACAAACAACGAAGATTAGTAGGGAGGGGGGAAGAAAGAAAGTAGCTTTACATTAGCAAGCAGACTCTTGATCGAACAGGTCCATTCTAGACCTTTCGGATCACCACTCCAGCTCTCGAAGATCATATTCAACAGAGTGCTTTGCATTGCCCAGAGGGGACATTTTCTCGAATCGAAATTCTCTTTATGTTGCAGGAACTGATTAACAAGAACCTTTGATCCAATATGAAGCATGAAGGCATGCTCGCGTTCAAAAGTGTATAGGGCGCCAATGGACAGCACAGCAAGAAGCAATGGCGGCGAAACCTTGGATGGAGAGAAGGACTCCTGATGCAGGAACGGTAGATGATGATGATAGAGATTGAAATACGTAGTCAAATACCGATTTAGAGCAGCTGTTGACGGTAGTTGGAAGGTATCAGGGAGAGAACCAACGGCGTCATTACTCTTGACATGTTCAATAATCGCATCTCGCTCAGCGTCGTTTGCAATTTGGGGAGATCTGGGTTGCTTTAAGGGTTGGCTTGGACCAGGCGATCGACGATAGTTTACCGGGGACAAGGGGCCAGTCATCGAAGGGAACGGTGAAAGAGCATTGGGCGTCGAGTTGCCCGAAACCGGGAGAGAGTTGACCAGCGAATGTAATGCAGGTGTCAGGCCGTCGGTACCCATGGCATGTCTGTCGAGAGAGGATCTGTGGTGATGGTTGCGATTGGAGTCTTGGGATGTGAGGCTTGACGATATCGAATGCGACTTGATATCTGGCGTCGACATGAAAGCATCCCAGGGCATCTGGGGCAAGGTCGCGTTACCGGACAGATATGCAACGGAAGGCTCGAGAATGACGGCACGATCGGGGGAAAAGGTATCGCGACTATCGTCACCATGGTTTTGGTTGGTGGCTGCCGCAGCGGCCTTGTGTTGGAAGTCTGTCATTAACATCGCAGCAGTTTCAATGTCAACCATACCGTCGCTGCTTGCCTCAATCTGTCCCAGAGCGGCAGGGTCTATTGTGATGGACGGCTTCGATGGAGCATTTGATGTTGTTGACGCTTTTTGTCCACCACGTCGACGGCCCTCCGTTACAAGCGGAATACCCCCATCCTTAGCATGGACTGTTCGGTCATGTCGAAGGAGCAGATCCCTTCGAACAAAGGTGCTCCGACATTTTAAGCATTTGAAAGGTCGTTCTTTGGTATCTGCGTGGGTGATATATTGTCAGTTTATTTCCGATATATTAAGCTGCACTAGGCAGGCGAGGGTCCGGGTAAAGATATAGGATATTGAAGCATGATAAGGATTGAGAGTGTGTCCTTAAGAAGAACAAAGAATAGGTTCAGTTGCGGTGGAAGGAACCCCGACACCGTTGTTCCCGAAAGGGGAAAAAAACACACGAAAAAAAGGGAGCGCAAGCTGCCTCAGATATGCCAGACAGAACAAGAATATTAAAAAAAAAAAAAAAAAAAACCCCAACGTACGTGATCGTTCATGGCGACTGCGATGTTCACTTCTGCTGAAAGCACGATTGCAGAACTGGCACTTAAATTTCTTCTCTGGAGCAGCCGTAGCTTTCTTCGCTGGCGGGTTACTACTCGAGGCGGTGGGGGCCATGGCTCTGATTCTTTTTCTCTTCTCAACAGAGCGTATATGAAAAGGGCAGGACGACGGCGGCAGAGGAGGCGGAGGCGGGAGGATGGATATATGGATATTAAAGGCAGGACGAGAGGGACGGGAGGTCTACCGGTCGTTCTGCGCTTTCACACCGTGTCTGGAGCGGGCGGGATGGTAATAGAGGGGGGGATGGTAGAGATTGTCGGAAACCAATCATTCCTTGGGGTCTGCACTGCGGGAGAAAAAATATATATATATTCGAATTCGATAGGATAGCGAGTGGAATAAGTATGATGATGGGTTTGCTTTGTTGGGTTTTAAGGATAGATAATGAATAAATAAATATAAAAGTAAAATAAAATAAAATAAAGAATAATCAAATAACCGACGGGTCCAGCCACGGGCTGATTTTGTCCCCGATGATGAGAGAAGCGGAGGGAGAACCAGAAGAAAGCAAAGTCAGAATAAGAGTGAGGAGTTTTTCTCGATTTCCTTTTTTTTATGGGTTTAGTTTCTCAGATGTTGAAATCGAGAGCAGTAAAATGCAGCAAAAGACACGCGGATGATGATGATGATGGGGGAGGAGGGGGAAGGGGGAAGGGAGGGGGGTTAAGGTAAATATAAATTATGGGCAACACCAGCAATAAGATGCAAAGGGGTGGTGGTAGGGAGGAAGTGATATATAGCGAAATATCGGAGGGGAAGATATGTTGAATGGAGACAGGAACAGATAGATGGAGTATGGGGAAAGGAGGGGAGGAGGAGGGGGATAATGGAGAATGGAAAGAAGAAGAAGAAGAAAAGAAGAAGACGAGAAAAGAGGAGAGGAAGAGGAAGGGCCAAAAATAATAATAATAATAATAATAATAATAATAATAATAATTTAATATCGACTGGACCAAGGCGCGGGAATGTGGGCGAGAGAGCCGTGGAAGTCGTGGCTGCAAGGCATTTGATGGGCAACAAAAACGGAGAGGGAGCAAACAACCACCACCATACCATACTCCTCCATACTCCGTACTGTAACACGTACTATCTATCAACGAGGGGCTTCGCGTCTCCTCCTTCTTTCAGTCTTTCTTTCTTTCTTTCACTTTTGCCAGCGCAGTCAGCCAGCCAAAGTAAAAAAAAAAAGGGGTGGGGGAGCAGCCATTGGCGTGTGTGAATGTGCTACTGCCACTGCCCAGACCACCAACCGCCACGACCCGACCGCCTTCCAACCACCCCCGCCGCCGGCCCCGCGCCGCCGCCATTTTGCCAGGTCGATGGCTACAATGCCTGCGCGACACAACACACACACAACAATCCCTGGACAAACCGCCCCATACCGTACTATTACGCGGCGTAGGTATGGTATTATTCTTTGCGGGCTGTTTAAAAAGTATTTTAAATATAATGTCATACCATACATACATGGATAGGATAACATGCACTCCCGTTATGGGAAATGGATCATCCCTTTCAAAGACTATCACAGCCCGCAAGCATCACTTCCCACGAATTAAATACCCACGCTAGCCCTGGCCCCACAACGCTTGCGCACTCCAGCTGTTTCGGCTCCCCGGGGCCTTCTGCCACGGCCCAGTCCAGAATAGGGCATAGGCGTCCTTTGAGGCAGGCCCCCCCAGTCCCCGTTTGGGGGCACAGCGGACAGCGATTTGAAAGCCACAGGCCCGCATTTGGGATCGGGTTGGTACTGTACGGAGTACCGAGTAACATTGGAAAACTGCCTTGGTATGATATTCTTGCTTCCTTACCGATTTATTAATTATTTCCACTCACCGACGACCACCGCACAATACACACACGTATCTTGAACCCCTCAACCACCAAGGCAGTTAAAATAATAATAATAATAATAATAACTTAGAAGGAGGGGAGGTAGCCAATACCTCCCTCTGATAAATTCTTAATCAGCCCTCACACTCACACCACCCACCACCACCCCATCACCCACCTCGTAATAAATAAATAAATAAATAAATAATGATGACATATAACGAATGAGCAAGGAGTAACTACGCAACCCAAATACATGTTGCGGTTGGTGGTTGGCTACAGCCCAACCAGCCCACCAGCCCACCAGCTCACCAGTCACTCATCCCGGGGGCCCCGCCGTCTGTCGCCAACAACACACATTCCACGCGCCCTCCCTTGCCCCTCTTCGCCCCTCAGAAAAAAGAAACCGTTAAAGAGAACCCTGGTGGGCACTTTGGCAGTGAGTGAGTGGGAAGGGGGGTAGTTAAGTTGGCACTTGGCAGCTCCAAGCCCACCTCATTCAACTCATTCTCCAAGACTTTCTCCAAACCCCTCGGTCGTTGTCGGTGTCGTTGCGTTGTCTGCTTTGTTGGTTGATCACCCAACGGCCGAATGCCGCTAAACGTAATAATAATATTAATATTAAATAGCAACATGGGTCGTTCCAAATGTTGTTTATGTATTGTTTTTTTTTTTTTTTTTTTTTTTTTCGCTTTTGGCCGTTTTGAAGGGGGATTTATATTCTTTTTAATTCTTCAACATTCATTCTCTGGCTGGCCAGGTTTCTCTCCCTTTTCCTTGTTCTGTTGTCCAATAATACGGAGTACCGGGTTTTTTATATACAGCGTGCTCTGTATGTACGGTGATTAACCACAAATGAAAGAAGATAAATAAAACAAAAAGCACTCTCTTTCTTTCTTCCCTTTCACTCTGAGAATAATTTTAAAATGCCGGCTGCCTCCTGTCTCTCCCAACCTGTTTGTTTGAATAAATAAATAAAATAATAATAATAAGCAAAAACCGCCCCTCTCCCACCTGTTATTATTGCTATTGTAATCTAGGAAAGTACCCTGTTTGTATTTATTTCCTGCCAGGGTCTTTTTTTTTCTTTGTGTTTTTTTTTTTTTTTTTTGTGCCTTTCTTTCACCCCCCTCCCCTAGCAGAAAAGACAGAGAGGGGCAATTTCCCACTCAACAAGCTAGCCCAATAACACCCTCGCGAATAACCCATAGTTAACCCAGCGCTAGTCCGCGCCGTTTCGAAAATAAAAAATTAATAGTAACAGGTTTTTATTTATTCCCAGGAGGATTGACGCGTCCTTGCTTTCGTGCGGTGTTGCGGTGATACATGTACGGAGTACATACATACATTCCCATTATTCCCTAGGTCGCCACTACACTACACACTACACTACTACACTACTACACTACACACTACATTACACTACGGACGGTGAACCCTGTAGGAAATGGGGAAGCGGGAAAGTGGAGCGCGAACTAAATCTCCCAGCAACCAGCCGGCTGGGGACCGGAAGGTAAGCTCAAAACCCCTCCGGGGACCCGGGGGGGGGGCAGTACGCTGTAACTGCGTAGTAGTTATGTAAAGCCCCGCGAGGGTGAGGAGGCACTGCCTGAGAGGGAGGGGGGTTATCGGGAGAAGAATCTCACAGAATGTTCTTTCTGATAATGTAGTTAATAATAACTTAATTGCTGCTTGTTAACTTAGCCTGTAAGCTGCTCAGGAGAGGGAGAGGTTTGGTTTTGAATGGTTCGGGTATTACAGCTGGTTGTATTATTATATTATTATTTGAGAGTTGGGAGGATTTTACCTATGTATGAACAATGGAACGTCTCGGCTTGGCTGGCTTCATCCCATCCCATCCCCAGAAAGGAAGTGCTCACCAGCCTCAGAGAGAGACTGTGAGCCATACTATTCATTATTATTCATCCTACATTTCTCGCCACGGGCCGAGTCGGGAATTGAATGAGGGGCCACTCAATGTGGCAGATACATATATATACTCAGTCAGCTGAGGATAGTCAGAGAAGACCATCAGACAAACTCGCAGAATCAATTGAATTGCACACACTCACCACTCACTCCTCCCTTCCATCAAGCAACTGGAAAACATAATATTACAAGATCTATCTATCTATCTGTAGGGGGATCCATCTACATTGTTACTACTACAGGGTACGCAGCGTACATTATTATTACATCTTCTTCTACGGAGTACTCCTTGTTTTATTACATCTCATTGACCGCCTTCTCCCATTCCATCCATCCATCCATCCATCCATCCATCCCTCTATCTCTATCATAAACCACATATTCCGTAGTACAGTACATACATACATACATACATACATACATACATACATACATACATACATACATACATACATACATACATACATACATACGTACGTACATACTCCATAACCTCTCATTATTAGTCGAATCGCTGGCGTGAAGGGAGGGGCGAAACTACTTCCCGCCGTTCGCTGTGAAAATTCACAATTCATGAAAATGATTGGTATCCAGCAACCTGCACCAACCGCCTCACCTTTTCACCTCTCTCTCACTCTCATGAGAATAATGTGACTCCAGATTTAAGCCAGTGGTTTGGCTGTGAATTCTGCATGTTATTTTTTAATTTTTTAATTTTTTAATTTTTAATTTTTAATTTTTTTAATTTTTTATTCTTTCGTGTAATGCACATTTTGATGAAAACACACAAACAAATATGCATAACATAACCCCACCAGTCAGGCCAGTTCACTCTCTTTCATTCCTCGCTCATTGACTCCCAACTGGCCAGTTATGAAATTCCTTCTTGCAAATCATATTTATTATTGTGCTGCAGTCATTGGGCTGATATTATATTATTATTCTCACCAGATGGGATGTCACTCAGCTCAGTCAGATCTCCAACTTTAATTCTTGCTTTTTTTAATTACTAGTTAACTACTACTCCGTAGATTACATACGACTGAATCATTTTTGGCGGCGATTCGAGACAAGCTGGCTGACAATTCCCACAAAAGAACAAACAATTTTTTTTTCAAAAAAAAGAGTTTATCCTGGAGGGGACGGAGATCTGCAATATCGGCAACCACCAATAAAAAAACATGAAAAAAAGACCAACGCAGCACACAACAGAAGATAACTTCCAGGTTCCTGTACATACATTGAACTATCTTCTTTTTTTTTCTTTTTTTTTTTTTTGGCTCTTCTCCAATCCCCCTCCATCCGGCTCTCCCTCCTTCCCTCCCGCCCGCCCGCCCGCTTGCCGAACCAGGCAGCAGGGGAGGAGAAGGAACCCCCCCTGAGGCCCTGGCGCTGGCAGAGAAACATCGGCCCCACCCACAATAAAATGATGGAACAGTGGAAATTCTCCGTTCGATTCTCTGGATATACGCTGTAATAATGGATCTATTCCAGCCTGTCTACGGAGTACTCTAAAAACATTACATATTATTAATAAGTAATCCAGTACGTAACTAACTACTTCTGTCAAAGGCTTCTTGAGAAAAGAGTTCTCCATGCCATGCATGCCCCTCCAGCCAAGTTGCCGGACTTTACAGAAAGAAAAAAGAAAGAAAAAGGAAAGAAAAAGGAAAGAAAAAGGAAAGAAAAAGAAAAAGAAAAAGAAAAGAAGATCAACATCATTAAAAACCCAAGCTAAAAATCAGCCTGGAGCAAGACAAAGATCCCGGCCAACATGCCAGCCTGCCAGGTGGCAACTCCGTACCTGAACAGAAAAATGGGCTTATTCATGACTGCATGCCACTAAAAACTTATCCTAGGCTTCCCTTAATAAAGAGAGATGGTTTCCACAGTTTTAGCTTAACTAAGTCACCTAACTCACTAGCTAGCCAGCTGTTCCCTGAGGTGTCCTTCCTTGAATCCTTGGGGGACCCGGGGGGCGGCCAGTGCAGTGGCCAGCCGGCGGGCGCGCGACGACACATCAGCAAAACTAGTTAAGTTACCGAGTTTCGACGCGGGCTTTAACATAAAAGAAATACTATTTCTTATTATTTATAGTATTATTAAAGAATAACGTTGCATACAGAAACAACCAACTCAACTGTTGCCCGGGTCTTCTTCACCGCCGCTTCTGGGTTGTTCCAAAAAGGCGGAGAGATGCTTGAGAAGTTAGAATGGAGAAAAAACGACACCGCACAGAGAGGCGGGACGAGTTGGGTATGGAAGTTGCCAGCGGGGTCGTCGTCGCGACCGGCTTGAGAATTATTATATTGTTATGACTGTTATTACTATTGTCTAGGGTGGGTATAGCTGCTCGGTTATGTAATTTTTTTTTTATCATCGAACGAATGCGAGTTTTGAAGAGAAGAGATCTGAAGAAGAAGAAGAAGAAGAAGAAGAAGAAGAAGAAGAAGAAGGAGAGGGTTTTTTCCCCGATGTATCTAGATGGAATGGCGGGGCATTGTGAATTGTTGGATAAATGAAGATTGGATAGTTACGTATGCATGCGAGCGATGCGGCCGCGATGAAGGAAGACCCCCTTCAATAATCGTAAGGACTTTCTAACCACTGCTTATTACTATATTTCTTTTTTAACTACATACAAAATCTAGATCTTTCTCTTTTGCTTTTTTCCCTCTCAATGGGCTTTTCCTCACAGTTAACAATATACTATAATAAAACGCACACAAAGAAAAAAATCCCAAAATCGCCCACCACCCCACCCACCAGGGCCACCACCAGGGCCACCACACCACCACACCGCAACAACAACAACAACAACAACCACCCCCCACCAGCCCACCATTCCAACCCACCAGCTTCCTACGCTGCGTACGCAGTATGTTACTACTACTGGACAGCCCATCAAACTATCCTAGCTAGCATGATACTAACCAAACCTCCCACTAGCCCCGAACTCAACTGCTGCCACCGTGAATTCCAACCAAGGTTTCTTGGAAACCTCCAAATCCCGAACTAAAACTCTCTTAAAAAAAAAAAAGAATCCTTGTGCTGGGTGGGGTGGTTGGATCGGGGAATCCGTATTCCGTAAAAACCACGGAAGGATTTCAGGAACAGGAACAGGAAGAAGGAAGAGGAGGAGGCCAACAAGTTCCCCGGAAACGAGTTGGGGGGGGTAGGGGGGTGGGGGGGTGGGGGGGTAGGAGGGGGGAATCCACAACGTTCTGGTCTGGGCCCTGACTTTTTTTTTTTTTTTTTTTTTTTTATCGTTTCGAGGCGAATCTTGTGTATCTGTGTGATCGGCTGGCAGACTATCTATCTATCCATGACTGGTATACGGAGTACGGAGTACATACTCTGTAACTATTATTTAGTCTGAAAGAATTGAATGGAACGGAATCATCAAAGAAGGGCCGCTTGCCTTGATCTGCTGCAGTCGGAGAAATAGAATTGCTTTTGAGAGGAATTTATTCTTGATATGCGCTGTAGGTACGGTACTCAGGAGACATACGAAACTGGTTACTCAGCTCAAATCAGATGGTCTCAAAGTTATTATGCTTTACTTTACTTCTTCATTTTTCTTCTACGTACTTTCTCTTAATTCTCTTGCTTATCCCTAATCATGGGAAGCTTGTGCTTATGTTCCATTTTAACATTACTCTCTCAAGATATCAAACAGTGACGCTTGTGACAAACAGACAAAAGCTAAAGAAAAATTTCAAATACTACAGACTCTGTGATAACAAATTGAGAGAGAACAGAGAAAACAAACTCAAGGCTGAATTTCAGAGCAAGGAGTTATGGGTGGCCAGTCAGAGAGATTCATCCTCATATTCACCAGGGAGAGAGGGGGGGGGGGATTTGAATAATAAAAAATGAGCAACACCAGGAGAACAACATATCATACCATATTTCAATGATCAGAACACTTGAACACACACACACACAAACCCCCTGCAGCCCCATTCACGCCAACCCTTCCTCTCTGCTCTTAACAACAACCTCCTTACTCATCTTATACCCCGCATCATTACCATCGATAATATTCTTCTCCTCCAACCCACTCAGCAGATCAAGCACAGAGTCCCGACAGCTATACCCCCCAGGGTATCCATGACCGGGGGGGATAGCCGCAGTTTTGGCAAACGGCGGCAATCGCGCTGATCTCTATGGTATCCACGTCCACGTCGCACGGGTGGACCATCGCCGAGAGATTCAGCAGCTTGTAGGCGTCGAGGTTTTTTTTCCATCTCGAAGAAGCGGTTGGAGAATGAACTTCTCTGCCTCGCTGGGCCCGTCGACGATGAAGAGCAGCCAGTGCGTGGAGACGCCGGTGTCCTTGTCCCCTTGTAGATGGCGGCGTTCAGCCCGGCGGTTGCAGGCATGTTTGTTTAAGAGTCGCCAATCAAAGCCTTGTAGGAGGGTAGGCAGGTCCTTAGAGCCCCGGGGGGGGGGGGGGGGGAAGGGGGGGTGATAAGTAAATACCGTCGAGATGGTGCGGTTGCGAGTGCTGCGCCGCACGTACACGGATATTGTATCAAAGGCGAGGAGGCTGCGCCAGACAGAATTACATAAATGAGCAGTCAGTCTGACATTCGAGAAAAACCGAGAGCGTCGAGAGAGATACTTCCACATAGATCCAGGAGGTTTTGACAAGCCTTTATAGAACCATTTACTAAGGGTTACGAAACAAAGGAGCTAGGGTTTTCATTCGGGCGAACGAACAGTCCCCTCTGGCGATACGCTGGACAGCCTTGTGAGAAAACCTTCCAACAATCAAGCATTCGTGTCAATTTAGGGTCGTGCATACATATCCAATTGCGTAAATCGTTAAGCGTACCTTCCATGTTCCCTGCCGAGTTCGCGATGTTTCAGCGCTTCTGTCCTCGGAACTACTCGCATCCAACCAAACCGGCATTATCTTTCTTCTCCAAAGTGGGGGAGGGGTTAAAGTAAATACCCCTTGTGAGAGTTCTTCGGGGGGGGGAGGGATATCCGGGTCCCTCTGCAAGGACAATATAGTAATGTGCATGTGTGAGAGAAGGCTCATTGATTATTCGTTTGCCCGTCCCGTACTCTATACGTCTGAAGAAATTGTTTCCATAGGAAACTCCAAAATCGAGTTGCGGAGACTTTCACGAACCAATGCCAGAAATGGTCACTTTGGCAAGCTTGTACACAGTCAGTCCACCGCGAGATCTGGGGCTGGCTCCAGGTTCAGTGATTTTGGTATGTCCGCTGTCATATCCATAACTCTACTGTTGGTCAGTTACATTAGCTAAAGGTAATGCCAACTCCGAGTCAGGTGTAGGATGGGTTTTTTTTTTCGTTGATTGCATCGATTCCACTTTGGGAGGAAAGAGTCAGCTGGTCTTGAGTGGCAGCGAGAGCAAAGAAATTTAGCCTGTTGAGGGAGGGAGGATCTTCTATGATTTAGAGGTCTTGTGCGATCCACGGAGTAAGTAGAGGAGAAGTGTAGACTCTGCCCAGGTTAGAAAATAGAAAATTTAGAAAGACTGCTTGCTGGACATGGAGTTTTGAAGGACCCGCTTCCTTCTGTTCTATGCTATGACTGAAAACTGGTCCATTCCGCCACCAACAAAATCATCGCTTGGTTAACTATCACAGTCTCTAAACCCGAGGACATATTCTGGGCAAGCACTTTGGCACAAGAAGCACGATAGCCCAAGAAGCCCTGTTAGTTATAGTAGCAGACACAAATCAAACAATCTAAAATCATACCAAAAATAATTCGGTTGGCTCATAGCAAAGCCCATCGCGCCTTGAATTGAAACTGCTTCCGCGAGTTCACCTGTTCGGGGAGGCTTTTAGATGTTGACGGGGATACCATTCAGGCATTCACAGACTATCCGTGTCTGGGTTTGGGGCCATCTGTAGCCCCAGGTTTGCGGAGTTTTGTTTGGGTATTTTGCCTCCAGCTTGGGAATATTCCCAGGCGCCCTGAGCAGCTGAAGTCCCCCTTTTAAGCTACAAATACCCAGAGCTTAGACAGAGATAGCGCCGGTCACCCAGGATTGGTCTCACAACTCTTTCAATGTTAGTTTCAGAGTGTCTAATTGAAGAGCAGCTCCATCAGAATCCACAGAAAGCATCATGTGTCATGAGTATGTGGGTGCAGAGCCAGCCAAACTGGTTGATTAGGTATTATCAATGGAGTGATGGTTGGCTGTTAATCATCAGTTAGTCTGTTCTGTTCAGCAACAGAGAGAGAAAAACTTACAGATTGCACATCAGTTCATAATCTCCAGATATAGTATTCAGTGCAACAGGGCTCTTTCAGTTCAAGAGAGCCAGTAACTTGTAATCTTATCTTGACAGGCACTTTCATTCTCAGAGCAACAGTTGCAGTTGAGCAGCAGGAGTGTATGTAATTTTTGATTATGTGGAAAATGTTAATTTCAACAATCATTATCTCTTTCTTCCTCAATGTGGAGTCTGGTCTGATTAGAAGAGTCAGTACGGCATTTCAGAATGTTCTCAAGAATGGATTTTTCTTTTTACCATGCACTTACCTGAACTTGACAAGGGAATGTCTAGATCTATGAAGAGTATTATTGCCTACATCAGATGTCTTCCCATTCATCAAAGTGGCGATACAGGGAGAGGGTAATAACAGGCCTATATATGCAGATAGCCATGTTTGTATCCCGATAGCAAGCAACATTCTATGGATAAATTTTCCATACTGGGACCTGTGTGAGCAATGTGCTATAAACCCCTAGATGTAGATAGAGATGCCTTTGACACCTGGGATCTTGGAAATGTTTTTTCTCAAAACAAAGTACTGTAAACTGGTTAGCATGGCCCATAGATCATATAAGAAGCGCAGGAGTGATATTCTTACCCCTATGTGAAGTAGCACCGGTAGATTAGATTGACTGCCTGCCAGCGGAGCGGGAGAGCGAAGGGAAGGCGGAGCGGAGTTTCAAGGGCATCGATCATTCGATCCTGTTTCGGCAAATTTGGGAGTTAATTACGACTCTGCCGTTCAAATTTGGCCCTTCTCATTCCACAGGTGTGTCGCATGTCTCAATCGATAGATATTATCCATGTTAAGTCATCTCATGGGCGCAAGACTTTGCCTGCAAATATGCCAGGGAGAAACAAGGGGTGGGAAAGGCCGGGAGGCGGGGGATATATCCGACCTGATGGCTCTCCCCTTTCTACTCTTAATTCATCACTAAATAATTACATATCCATAAATAAAAGACAAGCAAGCCAAGTATATCCACCTATACATGGCAATCCACCTAGGTAGATTCATAGGCGAGGGCACGAAGTTGATAGTGTCAATCCGGGGTTACTGGAAACTGCCCCCTTTAACTCCGGTGGGGGCTAATAAATTGCTGGCGGTATGGTATAACTACGGGAGTACCTAGAATTTTCTGGAAAGCTCACATCTTCTTTGAACAATTCGGGGTAAGGGATAGAATGGGCAGAGACTCGAGAAGAAAGACGCTCGTTAGTGCGACGAAATTTCGATCGAATTAGGTTTAACTAACGAGCCGAATTTTCTCCAAATATACGGGATAATTTTATTTTCCTTTCTTTTCCTTCTATTGAATTTCTATACGGAGTAATCCATGTTTTTGTGGCGCTTCTTATTTTATTTTTATTTTATTTAGTTTGTTTTAGCTGCTTGAGCAGGCTCATTTAACTACCCCAGTTTCTCGTGAGATGCAACTCTCCCGGGGACACAGGCAGGAAAAGATAAATAAAGTCTTACAGGCTCACACAACTTTTCAAAATTCCACGGCGTAATTTTGGTCTGTGAAAACTAACTACGTTCTTCTCTGCTCCGTAATTTCTGCTCCAAATGCACTGCGAAGGAAGTCGGTCTGTCGCATGCCACTCGTAACTATTATTGAATCACGTCACATCGCGGAATCCTAATCTGCAGGTGCAGCAGCAAAGCAACAAATGAGAAATCTTGAAAAGTGCGGCAGGGGCTTGGTGTTTTCTTCTCTCTCCCCCAATTCTTGGGCGAATAGATTGCGTCGCTTTACACAGAAAAAAGCCCGCCAAGGATACATAAATTGAAGATTGGTTGCAATAATAAAATGCTGGAGGCTCCGGACCCTCGGCCAAAGCCACCTGTTTCAAAAGGCCCTAAAGAAGACAATGCGCAGCCTTGACAGCGGGCAATATTTTATTTCTGCACGTGTGGATATCGATGTTCAAAACATATTCCAAGGCTTTGTTTGGTTAGCTAACTAGCCATAGCAAACTTTTTCGGGAGAAATCTGATGGAGCACATCTAATTGACATCAGATACAGCTCATTGTACAGTACAATGACGAATGACTATGTCCTCCGTATGCACAGAGGATATTGCTCAGGGGGAGAAATATGCCAAAGTGGTAAAACTAAAAAATAAAGCGAAAAAAAATACCCCGTCCTCCACCCGGCCTGGATGCATGCAGACCGCTTCCTCCCGTTCCATTTCTGTACTTAAAAAGCAGAAAGGAAGATCAAACAGCAAAGTTGGAAACTCCACATGTGTACTATGTACTCTATAAGGAGCAAAGAAACCCAAATCTATGGAAGAGTCCAACACACCTCTAGTCTAAAAAAGTTACATATTCTACCTCAGTCCATGCAATTTGGTGGGCCGCGGCCTTATTCTAGCTCCGGTTGCTCGCAGATCCGCTCTGTATTTCTCCATTATGTACCCCAGAGGTACCCGACGGGATTTGTAGGAGAGGGGAGGATCTGTTGGGTTGAACCATAGCCAACTCGCTCCGGCCACCGTTATTCAGGAACCGGAACAGCGGTTGTTTACAATGTTTAGGCGACGTGACGTTAGGCTAGAAGTGAGGCTAGTTAGGTATCCTACTGCTACGCTACCATATCATATAGCGGCGGTCGGCACAGGTTGGTGCAGAGAGACGTTACATTCGGGTCTGCCGAAGCTGCAGCAATGGATAAGATGAAGGGGGGATACATAACTCGTGGAAGAGGCATATTTTGGCATGCCGTTTTTTTTTTTTTTTTTAAGAGAGAGGAAATATGGGGAATCGAGAACGAGTTTCATGTCGAGTGAATACGGGCCTCGGCGCATGCACGGTGGCTGCATACGAGGCGGCGACGGCTGCAGGGCGGCAAGACTCGGGAGATGGTTGGCAAGGATTATACGTACTGATTGATATCTTTTCCTGTGAATAGCCGTTGATACTCCGCGTTTACATATGACAGCCGCATATGTACTGTATGTATGAAGTTAACGACATCAATGTGCGGAAAGGCAATAATAATAATAACCCGCGGGCTGGAACACAACGTCGGGAGTTTTATTTTTTATTTTTTATTTTTTTTTTTTGCCCTGGATGTAGCGCAAAACGAACAACCCTCCCGAGAAATTCGTTAATATCAACTTTACAATGTTACAATGCCTCGGAGAAACAAACAGTACCACGCATTTCAAAATGTACTGCATGTCGCGACTTTCATCCCGAACGACAGACAATCACAGCAAACAAAAATGAAGAAGAAGAAGAGCACTCTTCCCTTCGCGTCTGCTGCTTCTCTCTAGGCTCTAGCCGCCCCAACCCCCGAGCACATTTTCCAATACCGATCCGGGGATGTAGTAGGACCAAGCAAGCAGGCCAAAGCCCTACAGCTAAACTCCTCCCCCCTAAATTTCCCCGCGTATCCCAGCAAAACACCCATGGATCCGCCAGATACTTTTTCATGAACTCTTCAACATACCTGCCAAAACGGATGGAAACAGAAAACGCCCAGATCGGATGCAGCGTTTGTTGTCATGCTCGTCCCGGGCGGCCATGCATGGGCCATTATTATGAGTATTGATTGATAGGTACTGGGCACTAGGCAGTTCGCCGGGGTCCTGGGATCAGGGATCGTGTGCGCAGTGCGAAACGGATGCACTGAGCCGATGGGATGGGGATGGTGGGGCCGTGGCCCGTGGGATGGAATGATAGAACTCTTAAACATATGACGATCTCAAGGAAGTTTCTGCAATGCGATTTCGACGTCGTGTGTATTCTATTCTTCAGGAATAGAGTGGAAAGGACAAACGCGGGCGCAGGCACGCGGGTCTGTACTGTACAAGCGTTTGATGTAAAAGCAATCTGGAGAAAGGAGAAGTAGGACCACGGGTATAAGATGTAATATTTAAGCACTCTTGGTCTAAAAAGAATTTACCTAAAAGATTCCCAGGCCAATTCCGAGCTGAGTTTGAAAGGAGCCGTCTTGAAGCACAACATAGACTGCATCCACGGCCATAATATAACTTACACATAAAATATAATAATATACAGAGTGCGAAAAACTCAGGTCCATCGAAGGTGAACCCACCCCGCTATGAAACTGTTTATGTTTAATGCATCGGACAAATGCCCTTCTCACGTCCTCAAACAACTAAAAACCTCAACATGGCCTTCGTTTTATATATATCGTTTCTAGCTCCCAAAAAAAACCCTCAGCCACGAACTGACACAGCTCTCCTTCATAAGATTAAAAACACATATGGACTACATGCATGGAGATTACTTGCACGGCTGGGGAAGTCAGTTGCGTGGTAAATATAGACCTGTAACCACCTAGTTAGGCTGGTCAGGCTGGTCAACCACATGGCAATTATTATGTCAGGCCTTTGACTTATGCAGTCTGAATTTGATACTCCCGTCTTTCTTCATCTCCCGGAAAGATATAGACACCATGGCCCATGTGCAAGACTATATATAGTATACTCCGTAGTAAACCCCTTCCCTCCCGTCCACGCCATTCAGCAAGTGCATGCATGCACCCTCTGTTCCCCCGGGGCTCCCCGCTATTATCATTTCATGCGATAAATTTTCTATCTGAAGCTCTCTCTTTACACTCTCCTTTCCCGTTATCCGCTATCTGCGAGCGAGTACTGGAGAATGGAGTGGAAGATAAGCAAAAGAGATAGAAAACCCAAAAAAAAAAAAAAAAAAAAGGCTCATCTCCGTGAGTTACAGAGCTTTTATTAGCATTTTGAATATTTATGCGCTGAAGTTGTGAAAAGTGCAAGGTCTTTCACTCTCCTGCACACATTCTCTCCCTCCACCCAATCCCTTGCCCTATCCCATCTGGTGTCACAGCTCAGCTGGGGATGAGAGGTCGTGAGTGGCTAGGTGACTGGTGACGGCGGGGCGGCACACCAGCTCCAGCAGGTGCTTCCCCCCTAGTTAATAATGTCTATATTAAGCGGCAATATACCCGTGGACCCTCAGGGTCAGTAAACTTGATTTGTTAACATTGGAAAGGCCTGCACGGCTAAAGAGGGAATAGAGAGAGGTAATGGTTCAAGGAGAGAGTCCCGTTGATTGTAGTAAAATATATAGACTAACTTAGTCAAAGTCAGTTGAGTTGCAACACAAACTTTAATTTTTCCCTTGCTTGCTTCCATTTCCCCTCCATTCCATTCCATTTCGTTTCCTTTTTCCTTTCTGTTCCCTTCAGGTAGTTGGTAAACTTAGCCCCTTCAGAGCCTGGGGAACAAAAGCGCGCACTCTTTTATCTCCGCTCTCTCTCAACTGACGGGCTGAGATTGGGGGGTTTCCTTTCCCAACGGGGTTGCAGCAAATCAACTGCCGATCATTGGCGAAATGGATGAAATCCTGCTGTAGTTTCTCATTGGATGGATGGAACTTTTTCGAGGCTGAAGGGCGAGTAAGAACTTATGCAGAAGGGTTCTTGAAGGGATACTCCGTAGTTATGGGAAGAGATATATATATATATATATCTCTAGAAATGTGATTGGCTGGACGGTGAGAGAGGGGAGGGGAAACAAGCAGAGGGTGAAGAGGCAAGGTTGATTGAGGTGATGGGAAGTTGAAGTGAGTTATTTGATGCCAGCTGATGAGAATAATGATAGACAGATTGATATTGATTGATATTGATTGATTCAAACTACCAAACAGCAACAAATGACTGTGTACGCCGTATTATCAAATACCTAGTTATAGATACGCACGTCCACTAAGACGCGTAGGGAGACAAGTGTCGCGGCAGTTCATTATTATTGGCGCCCTTGGGGCGTATGGTACGATATTACGGTAATTTACTGCTCCATAGGCCTTGTCACTGACAGTCTGAGAGATAGGAACGAAACGGACGAAAAGCATTCAAAGCAAAGGAGTAAACACTGTCAGCTGTTTGAGCATTGAGCACAGCTAATAATAATAATAATATTAGAATATCAAGATGTTAATTGAAGAGGAATAGAGGAATTAAATGAGAAGCCTTGTCGCCTACAGCAGTACTCCATCGTTACCCGGCTTATTGAAATATTCAATTTGATATTGGTTAATATAACTCCGTATTATTGATTTCAATTATTGCTGCTGGGGAGTATCACCAGGCTTGAATCTTATATTCTTTTTTTTTTTTATTTTTTTTTTTATTTTTATATATATATATATATTTTTATATTTTTTATATTTTTTATTGTTTGAATTTTCTTTCTTTGAAAAGAATCCCATCTCTATATTGATCAATGCTATTGCATTGCTCTTGCAACAAGGCACCTCCTGCGTACTGCGCACATCTTTGCATGTGGGATGACATGTGACATGGGAATCAAATAGGCTAGGGATAGGGTACAGAATGGTCCAGACGGGCGATGCGGTCCACCTGTTTTGCTGGAGGCTTCAGAGACTGGGTTAGAACTTAGAAGTTACTTAAGTAGTTAGTTAAGTTAGTAACTAGTTAGTTAGGTAGCAGCTTTCATAAGGGGGTTTTGCCCATAACTAACTACCTATGTACTCCGTACTCCGTAAGCATGCCAGCTGAGTTGAGCAGAGTAAAAGAAGAATAACTTAATTAATAATAATAATCATGTGTGCCTCCCAAGAACCAAGGTTCAGCAGCATCAAAGCTGTATTGTCATCCTCCAAGATTAACTAACAACTGGCAACTACGCTGCGTAATAATAATAACAAGCTGGCTTTGTCGTGTACTACTAACTTACTGATGCTGACACCCAATCCACACATAGTTAGTTATTTTCAAGACCTTCATTTTCATCAGCATGTTCAAGGCCAGTTTCATCATGGTCATAGAACAATTAATTTATCTTTTGTATGAAGTGAGGCAGATCTCCTTCTCCTGTGTTCCCCTCCCCTCTTCCACTCCCCCCCCCTCCCCCCCAAGCCACCCCCATAACATAGCCCATCCCATCATCACCCTTAACTAACCCCCAGAATCCTCCCCTCCCTTCTGTCCTGCCCTTGTCTCCCTGCGCTTGCTAACCAAAATTCCGCGCTGACCACACGACGCTGCGTAGGAAACCTCTGACCTCTGGCGCTGACCTCTGACACTGGCCCGGCCAGCCATCTCTGCCTTCTCTTCTTCCTCGCTTCATCTCTCCTCTCTCTCTCTGATCCTCAACGTCCCATTGCATTGCACTGTTGTTCACCATCCTTCGACCAACATCTTCCTCGATTCTGTCGTCTTCTTGATCATCTCGCTCTCTTCTATCTCTCCACTCCTTTCCTCTCTGCTCCCGTTAACCAGACTCTCTCTCCCTCTCCCTCTCCCTCTCCCTCTCTCTCTCTCGCCTTGGCCCCTCTCTAGAAAGTTCAGACCCAATCCCGACCTCCCCACGCTTGCTCCTCTGTCAACCCCACCTCACTCCTTTTCGCAGCCCATCCGTCGTACAGTCCCGTCAAATAAAACACCATTGACTTCATTATTGCTATTTCTCCCAGCCCAAACTCTAACCTCGTCTTCGAATCCCCTTCTCATTCTCTAGCGTTTTGAGTCCTCTTTTCGCTACTCCCTCTTTCTTGCTTTCTCTCTTTTCTACCCAGTTCACTCCCCGGTAGGACCATTAGATCTTCATATTCTCTACTTGGTGCCTCCTTTTGTTGTGTAGTGTGTCTGTGACCTACTATCAATCTTTTCATTCCGTCCGTCCACGAAGTCCTGTCCGACCCCCCCCGTTTTCGCCCTCGAACTGCTACGCTCCCTTTTCCCACACCACACAGAATCGAAGTTGACAGCGAAAACGAATTCGTAGGAACAAGAGAAGGAAAGGAAAAGAGAGGATCTGAAGGGAAGAGCCAGCAAGCCTGAAACACTCCCCGTTTTTACACCTTTATCAGCCGATAAGAAACCAGTCAACCCCCAAAACAACTAAAACAGCCGTTCACGACGATGCGATAGAATACTCTCTGCGCTTCTCTCCAACCTTCAACCTTCCCCCGGATACTCCCCCTTTCTTTTCTCCACTTCCCAAGGGAAGATATCAATCAAACCATGTACTCTTCTCGATCTGCTGTTCCGCTGACGGCCAACTCAAAGTCCGTTTTGCATGCGAAACCTGGCACTTTCGCTGCTGCTTTCCACTACACTGAAGACGAAACGCCCTCCCAGGACGACTCTCAGTACCACTCCACCAACGACCACTCCTATCACGAAGACATGGCAAGACATCATGGAAACGATGGATATGTTACGAATAATAACAGGGGAGCTGAAGAAGGTACTGTCTACTTTTCGATGTTTTTTTGCACGTTTCGCTTGTATCAACCCTAGATTTATTGCTTCTATTAACAGAGTCAAAACAAAAACAGTATATAACTCTCCAGGAGAATCTCAGCCTGCGCTATACGTTCGTGCTCTCTACAACTATACCGCGGATGACCACACGAGTCTCAGCTTCCGCCAAGGTGACATTATACAGGTACTTAACCAGCTGGATACTGGATGGTGGGATGGCGTCATGGGCGATGTGCGCGGCTGGTTCCCGAGCAACTACTGTGCAGTTGTAACAGACCCTGATTCGATAGGATTGGGTGGTGGCCATTATGAACATGAAGGCGCTGACACCAGCGCTGAATCCGGCGCTGACGACTACGACGACGACGATGATGATTTGGACTCAGAAGGGAACCCCAAGGATGAGCCGTCAATCCTCCCCATCGAGGGAGCAAGAGGCTCGGAACATGAAGAAGCCGCCTTCTGGATTCCACAGGCCACTGCTGACGGGCGGCTATTCTATTTCAACACTTTGACTGGTCGAAGCACGGCAGAGCTCCCGTTGGAGTCACCCATGTCCGCTACAGACACTGGCCCACGCGATCGGACGAATATATTCGTTCCTGAACAGACCCGACCCCCGCCAGAGCTGATGGTTGGGGGGATTGATCGTGACGAGGATGATTATGATGGTTCCGGATCGGAGGCTGAAGGTGAATCGTTAATACGCTCGTCACACGACTCCGAGTCACGGCGCCGACGGTCGTTTATTTCAGACGGTGTTTCCCCTGCCACCTCGCTAGACTCAATAAATACAGAGCCCATAGGGAAACCATACTCTGAGTCCAAACACTCACGACAGTCACCCCATACCAGCAGCAACCAGTTGGCTCCCAATAATGGTATGATCTCTTCTGCCCAAGCTGCTCACTTTGACCGACTCTGCGCTCAATCTATCTCATCCACCATTCCTCGTCATTTCCTCGATGACCGCTTGTCTGCACCTCTTACTTGGAATAAGCTCGTTGGAAACATGCGCCAAGCGATCGATGCCTACAGGCGTGCGATTATGGAGGGCCATCGTGCACAGTACGTGAAACGTGCTGAGGATATTTCGGACCATCTCAGGATGCTACTTGCTGCAGGCTCTGACACAACTGATAATCACTCCGGAAATCCTTCCATAATCTCCACAAACAAAGCATTGTATCCGCATTTCCGCGATATGATGTCCAAATTCTCGAAACTCGTCCTTTCGTCCCATATCGCTGCAGCCGATTGGCGAGGGCCTGATTTCGGATGCCAAATGCCTGCAGGAAGCCGAAGGCGTCTTGCACGGTGTCTATGGCTACGTTGAAGTCGCAAAACAACAACGAGGCGACGATATTAATCGTCTGGTTCCTGGATTTGTACAGGGAAGCGCCTCGGGAGGCCATTGGCAGAATAACAATGTGGGAATTCGAAACTCTACTTCATTTTTCGACCACGCGAATCGAGAGTCAGGACTGGAGCCAGCTATGGTTCTTGATTCAAACATCGTTGATCGAATTGAAAGTCTGAAGGATATGCTTACTGCAAGCGCCCGAAGATTGGAAGAGAAGCTATCTCTGTCCGAGAAGACCATAACTCCAAGAATACACCTGGCGATCGCGGATGCAGTTTGCGCTGCAGGGTCCAGAGTGGTCGAATGTTTCCAACCGTGGATATCGCTTGTGGAGTCTATTGATCTTGCTCCCCTCGAACGGAGCTCCCAGAATCCACAGCTCGTCGACTTCAGCCTCCAAAAGCAACGTGCATATGACGGTGTTGCCGATTTAGTCCTAAGTTGCCAGGCTGTTTCTGCGCCTTTGGCTGATGAATGGGCAGAATTGAGAGGTGATACTCTCGAAACTCGACTGGCCAGTGTTAGAGCGGTTTCCCGCCAGCTACAGAATTACATGACTCAGATCGGGTTCTCTCTCACCCTGCTCCTCGAGCAAGCTCCTTCAGAAGCGCCTCCAGCTCGAGACATTGGTAGTGGTGGCGGCCCGTCAAACGTTCCCTCAGGGTCTATCGGAGTGCCCTCGTCTTATCCTCCAGCTGATAGGCAGCCGGTAAAGAGTCGAGCAAATATAGATAAAGCGCAGCGTTTCTTTGGTGATACCATCCCAACTGAACCAGCAGTGCCATGGTTTTTGAACATTGACCACGAATCAGAGGTTTTCTATGACAACAAGGGAGATGTACCGACGCTCAAGTGTGGCACTCTGGCCGGGTTGGTGGAACATCTCACGCGCCACGACAAACTTGACACCTCCTTCAACGCGACTTTCCTACTCACATACCGCTCCTTCACAACCGCATCTGAGTTGTTCGAGATGCTGGTACATCGTTTCACCCTACAACCACCTTACGGACTGGATAAAGCAGATTTACAGACTTGGACTGAACAAAAGCAGGTCCCAATTCGGATTCGAGTGGTTAATATCATGAAAAATTGGTTCGAGAATTACTGGATGGAACCCAATGATGACGTAAACATACGTCTCCTACAGCGGGTATACGCATTCGTCAAAGATTCGGTTGGCAAGACAAAGACGCCTGGCTCCCAGCAGCTTTTGAGCTTGATTGAACAGCGCATGCGTGGCCAAGACACCTCAGCGAAGAGGCTTGTCCCTACCATCAGCGGCAACGCACCGCCATCGATCCTTCCCAAGAATATGAAGAAGCTGAAGTTCCTGGACATTGATCCGATGGAATTCGCGAGACAGCTTACCATCATTGAATCCCGTCTCTATGCCAAGATCAAACCTACAGAATGCCTTAACAAGACATGGCAGAAGAAACTTGCACCCGACGAGCCTGATCCGGCAGCCAACGTAAAAGCGCTGATTCTTCATTCGAATCAATTGACTAATTGGGTCGCGGAAATGATATTGCATCAGCAGGATGTGAAGCGGAGAGTAGTTGTCATTAAGCACTTTGTCTTGATTGCAGAGGTATATACCCCGCCCTACCTTGAGAATCTTTTTTCATTTGTCTGTGATGTGAGTGAGCTTACGTTAACTAAAAAAACCAACCTTTAGAGATGTCGCTCAATGAACAACTACTCCACGTTAACGTCAATAATATCAGCCCTTGGCACAGCACCTATCCACCGACTGAGTCGCACGTGGGCCCAAGTTAGTGCCCGCATATCGGCAGTACTTGAGAATATGCGCAGGCTTATGGCCAGCACGAAAAATTTCGGGGAATATCGCGAGGCTCTACATCTTGCGAATCCTCCTTGTATTCCCTTCTTTGGTAAATTTTTACCCCTTTCATCAATCCTGTCGCTTGTTATCTGGTTTTTTTTGTGTGCCAGGCTTGGCTTTAGAAAGGCCCTTCTTCTGTTAACACCAAGTGATATAGGCGTTTACTTAACGGATCTTACGTTTATCGAAGACGGAATCCCATCTCTGACGCAATCGCATCTGATCAACTTCAACAAGCGAGCCAAGACAGCCGAAGTTATCCGCGACATCCAGCAGTATCAAAATGCGCCATACCCATTCCATCCCGTCCCAGAGCTCCAGGATTACGTGCTTAGCAATATGCAGGCAGCCGGCGACGTGCACGAAATGTACGAGCGCAGTCTCGAGATCGAGCCGAGAGAACGCGAAGATGAAAAAATAGCGAGGTATGGACGAATGAATGACGCTTCTGTTTTTGCACTTATGATTTCTACGTGAATATGGATGATATGTTTTTCTTTTTTTCTTTTTTCTTTTTTTCATTTTCATTTTTCATTTTCATTTTCATTTTTTCCCCGCTGGACCCTTGATTCTTACTATTTCACGATCCGATCTATCTCCTCCCCCGAATCCTTGTTCCCCCTGTCTGTCCCGAAACCCCTGTCATGGTCACATTGGGTCATTTCCCATCTTTGCCCTTAGTTTTCCTTCTTTTAGGTTCAGCCTTAGCCCGCCATCTTGGGTGGGCGGAGATATTGTTTTTTGGGGGGCTGGCTGGCACGTGCGCTAGTGCAGCAACCCCAGCCAATAACAAGCGAGTATCCCCAAAAACCCGGGTTAGGCAGCGTGGAAACCTTGTAAAGCAGCAGCAGCACACAATCCAATCCCCCCGCTCTCATCCAGCCGCCCTCCCCTCCCTCCCCTCCGTCCCCTCCGTCCCCTCCGTCCCCTCTCAACCATATAATGACTTTAAATGAGCGAATGAGAGTGACAAAGTCTAGAACGCACCCATTCTATTTCGCGCAAATTGGATAAAGTGGATTGGCTCCAAGTACGAAATGGAGGGGAGATTTATCCCTCCCTTTATATATTTTGTGTTATGCGCGATGTCCAGTGTTTGTGCTTGAAAGAAACCAAGGCGCCAAGCCTGGAATAATTATCTCTTGCAATTCATACCTAACCTACCTTCTTACTCTGACATTTTTTGGTTCCATTTACTTCGTTGCCGTTTCCTTGGCTTTCCCTTTTTTTTCCCCTTCTCCCCTCTTCCTTTGCTTTGGACATTCATTCTCTCCTATTTGCAAAATGACCGAATTCCTGCTGACTCATAACCCTCTTCGTTTCTTTTGCTTTTTTCGCGCGTAGATTGCTTTCGGAATCGGGCTTCTTGTAGCCTCCATCTACCTAAACGCTTCCAAGCGCAGGGGCCCTAGGGCGCGGCGCCCCGCCGCCACCCCCGCTCCCATGGCACCATCAACTCCCCAGCCCTTGCTTGGCCTACTCGCTTTCTCTTGACTACGACTACCTCTAGACCCGATGTTGATGGTGATGGATGGTAGGCGGGGCGGGCCGAAAGAAATCTAGTTGCATCGCCCGTTTTCAGCCCTCTACTTGGCAGCCCGTGCCGCCACTCACAGTTACTCCAGACGTCCACGCATCGAGTCGTAGTAGCTGTCATTTTGCTTCCGCCGTCTAACGCTAAAGCTCTGGTGGCGCTTCCCATTCAGGTCAACTTCATCCAACATACTCTTTACACTGGATGAGCGAGAGGATCAGCCACCCCTTTCGTCACGTTGGCTTCGTGCTAGGGAACTCGAAATGGGATCCACCCATCCATTCCTCCCTCGCGGGCATATTTCATCTCTCGCCCGCTCTTGGGGGAAATAGATGTGCCTGATGATGGCGGTCCGTCTTTCTGATTCCGCTCTATGTATCCGTCTGTTTCGAACGAGTTTCCGCAAACCAGTTCACCCAGGCTCGTCGGCGGCCCTTCAAGTGACTTATATACTATACTGAGTATTCATTGAGGCTGAGGAGGGCCATACCAAGAGATCTTGGGCATCAAACACCATCCGGTGCTGTTTGTCAATATTGATAGCAGAAGAGCAACGCACAAAACAATTATCACTTCGATTGAAATTAATCAGTGCGAGAAAATGGATAGGAGTCTGTGACCACTGGCTCCTACCAGTTAGTGTGATTCTTCGGGAGATGGTGTCCTGTCTCGTCTCGATCGATGGCGTATGAGAGGCGGCGGAATCGGATGAAAAGAGGACCATCACGAGCTATGATTTTGCTCGGATCATGAAACTGTATGTCCGTGTTCCGTGACAGCCCCACGGGACGGGACGGGATGGGATGAGTTGAGGGCGTGAAGTTAACTCAGCGACGGATGGGTCAGGACTATCCCCGCCGCCCGTTGTACATTCTGCATACCACATGCATATGCAGGTGTTGAGGGACGACAGCTACCTTCTGCTGTCAACGTTATTATGGCGTCGTTCCGCAGTTCATCTCGCACGGGGGATCCATACAGTCATCTTCGAATCCCCCACTTCTGCCATTTTTCCCTTTCGCATCTTGTTAATGGATAATAATATCATATTCCATTCCGTGCAGTTTCCTTCTCCTTTTTGCTCGGGGCCTTTTTACCCGCTGGTCGGCATTATGCACTACGGAGGGGTATCTTATCTCTTAATGGAAGCTGTTTTTTCGATTTGTTTTTTGAGCATATATATTTTTGTTCCTGGAATTGATAGAGAGGTCTTTGTCTGTCTGTCTGGTTGTCTGCCTGGTTGTCTGTCATGCATGTTTGTAAACTGTTATAACTCTTGCTCGTGTTTGTTTAAGGGTGGAACGGCTTTTCTTTATATCGTTTCTATTTCTCATATATTTATCTCATGTCTTGGTTTGTGCAATGCTCCGTTTCCTCTCTTTCTTCTTGTTGCTATGCTCTATACAAGCCCAGTTTACATGCTGTGCTATGCTATGATATGATATGACATGAAATGATATCTCTCTACACATACATCCCTTCATGTGTTCCTGTTTCCGTTTCTTGTTTATTTCATTCCTTGATTGCACTTCATAGGGTGCAGTGGGGGGGGGGGGGGGGGGTATTAAATGATTTTTGGGAGAAAACCCCGAATATTAAAAAGGTTGACAGAGACAAAGAAACCCAGCTCTTTTCCAGTGCAGGGTGCGTTGTTCCTTTTGGCTAGGCAGTTAAGTTACTACTTTCCTTCTAGAATCACGAACTACTTTCTTACCTGCATGGGGTGGGGGGATGATAAGATGACGACGGATGACAGTTCGCCATGTTTCTCTTGACGGCCTTGCTCTGTCAGCCCTACCTACATACATACTATCAATACATCTAAATGTTATATACCAACCATGCCCTAACGGATATGGATGGGCAAAGGTGGGATGGAAATCTCGACACGAAAAAGCGGCTGGGAAACGATATTAACGAAACGAGGCTGTAGGGGCAGCCTGTGTTCATACACACACACGAGCACACACATATACGAGAGTAGAGATGAGGGATGACAGGCAGACAGGTGGAATGGAAGTGGGTTTCATTGATTCGGAGTGGATGGATATGGGCGGTTTTCTGACTTCGTCTTTTTTTTAATTTTTTTTTATTCTTTATCTTATTTTTTTAATATTTTTTTAATATTTAATCTCATCTGATGTTAATAATGAATATGTAATCCCATCCCTTCCCCTCCCCCTCATCCCCCCCCATCCCATCGCAATCCTCCTCCTACCCTACAAACACACCCCAGTCTACCTCGCCCAGGAACCTACCCCAGTACATCATTTCTTAAATGCTACCTACTGTCCCTGAACCCTGAACCCTGCACGTATAACATCGGATATTATCATTAGCGGATCTCCGCTCGTATCCTATCCGGCCGAACGGCCTTCTTTTTACTGTTGGGAACCAGGTCCTAGCCACGCTTGGGCTAGCTGGGGATAGATGTGTCTAGGGCGCAGTAGCGTCTGATTTCCCCGGTCGATCCACCGCCCGCCGGCATATGCGTCGCTGCGGTGGACATCCGGCGTAGTTACCAAGTTACCATGCCTTGACGGTTTCTTCGTCTTCGTCTGTGATTTGTTTGGGCGAGGAGCTGCTTTTGGGTGGTGGTGGTGGGATCGTTTGGCGGCTTACTCCGTAATGTTGCGGATGGGATGGGGAAGAAGGCCTAGAGCTCTGATCTCGTTAGTGCGGTTCTATCCCGTGAAATTAGGTCGTGCAAGGAAGTGTATGTATGTACTACTGTAACATGCATGTATTCCCCTGCTGAAGGTCTGAGCCTGTGATCTAGGAAGGTGGGCAGGTGAGGTGGATAAAATGCCAGGAACTATTATTGGGCATCTCAAACTCGCTATTCAACTATTTATACAGAGGAGGAGCTATAATTTGCCGCTGCACATCTGCGCTCTCGCCGTCTTCAAGGAGGTGATGTTGAGAATGGGCGTCTGGCATGTTGACAGGAACCGAGTCCCTGTCGCTGATTTTAGAAGTCTGGACCTGTGCAATCAGCTCAAGGTTGGAGGCGATCCACGAGGTTGTTACCCCGCTTGGGTGATGATATATCCTCTTGTAAGGCATGGTTTCCAGCCATCTCCGCCTCCTCTGTGGAAGGGAAGGGTGTTTCCAACTCAACATGGGCAAAGCATCTTCTATCGGTTGTCGGGCGTTGGGGATTAGGTGAACGATGTGGAGTAGCTGATATTTAAGCGTACTTGTCGCAAAACTCACTGGTGAAATATACCCTGCGAGAGAAATAGCCGCTGTGTCACATTTTCCTTCAAGATTGTCTAGATGGGTCTGGGTGGATGGGAGAGGGTGAGCGCGCTGAATAGCCATTCAACGCTTCCGCCCTGAGATGTTGTACTGTAATATTGAACTCTAACATCCCCCCATGAAGAAAAGAAGCTGCACGCTCTACCTACGTTGTTTGGCCATTGTGCAATTCTTGCCACTTGGTATTTTAGCACCACAGCGCTTCGATATCTGCCTCATCACATCCGTTCGCATTCGTCTGCTCAACTTCGTCTAGAGCCCACCGCATACGTCCCTCCGATGAAGCAATGAAGCAGAACACAGCGGCGGGGTAGTGCGTGCTGGGGAGCATAGCATAAGTTGATGAACACTTTCGTTGGTCCTGAGGGTGAGATCACTGTCCTTCCCAACCTTTGACATCAGGTATCGAAAACGGCTGGGTCGAAAGCGTTCACAGCCAGTTTCACCGACCATACGCTCGCGCCGGGAATAGCTATATCTGAGATGTATGATGCGTGCTGCCAGGAATCCGGGGTGCAAGAGATTGTGAAAAAGGAAATTATGTGTGTATCGAAAAAAAAGATTCGTGATAATTATTATTTAAGATAGGGTAGAAGCCGCAATTGGGCTCATCCCGGAATTGATAGGGGCGCAATGGTGGTAGCTCCTATGCATATCGTTAATAGCACCAGAAGAACTCCGCCATACAATTTAAAACCAAGCACAAACAAAACATGATGGGTATTGCATGCGTCGTCATGAATCATCCCAGCAAACCCGGGGTACGCAACTCACATGTAGTCCGTATCTACCCCTCCTTCATTCGTCCGTTCCCGAATCAATAAGAAAACAACAAGTAGACCATACCAGAAACGGGAAAAAAGAGGAAGGGAAAAAGAAAAAGCCTCTCACTTTCCCAACGCCAAAAACAGGCGATCTCCAACATCACCTACACCAGGCTTAATCATCCCCTTCGCGTCCAACCCTGGATCAACAGCGCCCAAAAAAATATCCACCCCTTCCGGCCATTCCTCCGCTGCCCGCTTTGCTCCGTCTGCACTCGCCAACACACTAAGAACCAATACCTTCGCGACCCCCCATTCCTTCAAAGTCTGAATCGCAGCCGCACAGGTGCCTCCTGTCGCGATTATCGGATCAACAATGATGGCAAGAGTAGCAGCGGAGGTATTCTTTTGCGCGTCTTCAGGAGAGGGCTGGAAGGGGAGGTTATTGTAGTATTCGACGGGGTGGAGGGTTGTTCGCTCGCGGAAGAGTCCCAGATGGTGTACAGCGACGGGTGAGGGGAGGAGATCTTGGATTGCTAGGTGTGTGGAGAATTGTTAGATTGGTGGATCTTTGGGGACATATGACTGGGCTGAAGGATTTTAAAAGGAAGAGGACGCGATTAAGGAAAGGGGATTTGACACACCCTGAACCATCCCCAGGCCTGATCTGAGAATTGGGACAAGCGCGATCTTCTCCGGGGTGATGGTTTCTACTGGATATTCATATCCAAGAGGCGTTTTCCCCTAGAACATTTATGACATCAGTATTGGGAGAAAGGGAATAAGATACATTGTTCTCCCATCTCATCTATTTCCTTTGCTTTGCTCCTGCTCTCCTTGTTCCATCTCACCGCTCTCATTTAGATAAGGTAGTCTCGGGAGGGAGTAAATGCTCACCGTACCACTCGAAACGACTTGCAAGCTGGTACCCAAGGCCTCACAACCAAGTATCATAGCAATATCATTTATTAACCTGTTCGTGTCCTTAGAGCCCGTGTTGATCGAGCGCAGCTGAGAGAGCTTCGCACGCAGACAAGGGTGCTGGGAAACACGTATGTTACTGGGGAGCGGGGACGCCATGATTTAAATTTATTTTTTTTAATTTTTTTATTTTCCGCAGCCCTTGGGAAATATGGCAACAAATGGTACTTATGAGCTTGAGCGACGATTCATTGACTCTTGCAGAAAATATAAGGAGAGCGAGAAGTGAGGGGTTCCGACGCGGCAATGTGATGCTTGGAATGATGTAGTTAGATACATACAATACATAGTTACATCAGATGCTTATCTTATCGCGCAGAGCTCTGTAAAGTACGGTATCAGGCCGGAGACAGAGCCGTCATTTGCCCACACAAGCTACATTTATCCTTGAAAAGCGGGTATCAGCTCCGCTTTCGTGTACCGAATATTACCGTTAGCTCAGTCACGTGGTATACTAGGTTAATTTTTTCAATATCAAACCTTATCTCAGCAAGCTCAGACGCTTCTCCAGATATTGCTATTTTAACACTGGATTGATGATTATGTCATGAGCTAACCTCAAATAAGTAACAAGCTAACTCAAATAGTAAAATCAGGTCATGTGAGTGATAATATCTAAACAGTTTCTGATTATTAGTAACACAGGAATGATTTACTCAGTATCCTGAGTATGAAAGAGAATTTCAACTTAACTTCATAGATTCATCATTTCTGTATCATCTTGAAATCTTAGAATAACAATGTTCTTGTAATGTATCTGATTTTTATATTCATATCTCAAGTTCTTAGAATAGAAGTATCATCTCAAAGTTGACTAGTGTGTTTTTAAACACAGGAATTTTAATCCAATTTCTCATATAAAAAAAAGCTCTTAGAAATTCTGAGATCAAAAAATATGATCATTTTCAAGAGTATACATCTATCTTAAATATAGATTTTTTTGAAATATTAAAGAAATATTTATATTCTTCTTCTCTTTAGCTATAAGCTAAGATGATTTTCAAATCTCAAAGATATGTGAATATATAGTAATAGAAAGTCAAAGTTGAAGAATCTGAAAAATCCTTGTAAATCTTGGGAATCTTCATTGAAGATGGAACTGTTTCTTCTCAGACCCTCTGGCGAGGATTGCTCTGAGCACATGACTTGTATCAAAAGTAGGTTAGTGTCATGCCGGATTAGTCTGCAACCTGTTCAAACCGAGCCAGAGGTCTGAGCCCGCTGAGATAAATCAAACCTCCAACCTGGGCAGATGTCATGATGTCATCTATACCTGACATTAATGCAGTTCTCCATGAAAAGTTTTACAGAGAGAAGCCTACGCCGTGCGAAATGGCGTAGCAGTTGGCGTGCGCTCAGGTTTTAGACAATAAGGTAATATTCCTCGTGATTGTCAGAAGTTCGGTTTGCTAATCAAGTCGGGGTTCGCCGAGTCATTTCTATACTTCCATCCAACTACACTTTTATTGATCGCGCTAATGCGTATACATAGAAAGTTCTGAAGTGAGAAATAATTTGTCAATTTTGATATACATATGATATACTTCAAGCATGGATGGCGAAAATTCCACAGTTGACTTTGACAGTTCGGCCCGCACACAAGAACCTCAACCAGAGGCCCAAGAAGACCAGGAATTGAGGCGTGGTCCAAGTCTTGAAGAAGAACAGTCAGGATGGAGGGAAGAAGAACGCAAATCGGAAGAGGGCCGAATTGCAGATCTCACTGAGCGCGCTATCCCGGATACCCGCGAGGACGCGGATGAGGAGCTGCAAAGAGAACGCACGCGTGAGGAGACTTTCCGGAGAGATATAGAGAGGGATGGATCCCTTACTGAGCTTGCCGTACCTCCCCCCGTTGAACGCGTGTCATCCAGGCGGGGCGACTGGGCAGCTCTCGAGAGCGCCGAGTCTCGGGTTACTGCGCCGCCCCCTCGCGTTGATCGAGTTGCTGGAATCGAAGCCAAATTGTCGGCGTTTGCTACCCGCCTTTATACCGTCTCCTATCTTGTGCTTTTCTCAATGCTAGGAGCATTGGCTCGGATTGGGCTGGAGTGGTTGACTACTTATCCTGGAGCGCCGTTGACCACCGGAGTTACCTGGGCAAATGTTGGAGGATGCCTCTTTATGGGATTCCTAGCTGAAGACCGAAAGCTGTTTCGTGAAGAATGGGGACAGTGGAAGCGAAAGCATTCGAGACACAAATCTAGCGCGTCAAATGGCCCGATTTCCCATCCATCTCCTCATTCTCACTTACCGCATCCTATGAAACTACTCCGCCGGCGGTATTCGCGTTTCCATACCCTCCACACACCACAACATCCACCTCCAGAACAACAGCCCCAAGCTCCAGAACAAAGCGACCTAAACGAACAAAAGGAGGAACCGATAACCCCGCCACTGGAACCCGCCTATTCCCTCCAGACCCACAAATCTATCAAAAAGACCATTCCCCTCTACATCGGCCTCACAACAGGCTTCTGCGGCTCCTTCACCTCCTTCTCCACCTTCATGCTCGACGTCTTCCTCGCCCTCGCAAACGACCTCCCAACTCCAGGCCACCCATCATCCCCCCTGTCCCGCAATGGCGGATACAGCTTCATGGCCGTGCTTGCCATAATAATCTATACCCTCTCCCTGAGCATCGCCGCCTTAATCCTCGGCTCCCACCTCGCCATTTTCATGGACGAGTACACCCCCGTAATCCCCTACGTTTTCTCACGAAGATGTCTCGACCCCATTATCTCCTTTCTGGCCATCGGCTGCTGGCTGGGCGCCGTATTCCTCGCCATCTGGCCCCCGGACCGCGATCTGGGAGTCCACGAGCATTGGCGCGGCAGCGCCGTGTTTACCGTCGTTTTCGCGCCGCTGGGCTGTCTGCTGCGCTTCTATGTGTCGTTGCTGCTCAATGCCCGCATCCCGAGGTTTCCCTTGGGAACGTTCACGGCGAATATCTTCGGGACCCTGGTACTGGCTATGTGTTATGACCTGCAGAGATCGACACATGTGCTTGCGGTGTCTGCTTCTTCGTTTTCCTCCGCCCCTGAGGCTGCTGCAGCGGGCGCGGTTAGTGTGTCGCGTCTCAGCGGCTGCCAGGTATTGAAGGGCATTATGGATGGGTTCTGCGGGTGTACGACGACGGTAAGCACGTGGGTGGCTGAGCTGGATAGTCTTGAGCATGAGCATGCGTATGTTTATGGCTTGGTTACACTTGCTGTTGCCCTGGGCCTTTTGGTTGTCGTTGTTGGGTCACTAAAGTGGACGGTTGGTTTTGGTCTTGCGGTTTGTTGATGCAGGTTTTAGATGCGTTAGATATATACAACAAATCCTAAACGGACGTTTTACAGATATGAATCAGTATATTATTGTACCTTGACGTCAGCTCTCGTGTAAATACATGTGAATACATATTAGAACTAACTTTCCGATGGAGAAAAATATGGCAGTCATCCAACCCAATGGCCATCAAATCTACGAAGCAAACATACCACCACAAAACCGCGCCTCATCCCCAATAAACAGTCGCAAGGTCTCGGTGTTAATTTTGACAGCAAGAGTATATAGGAGTGATATCATCAAAGATATAGTAAAGGTAAGAACGTAACCGGAGGGGGGGGGGAAGCCGTACAAAAAAAATATCCATTCCAGCGCCATTCCCAATAAGATATACAACCACAAGCACCCCCATCCATATCCGTCGTTCTCAATCATAATCTCATAACCCAACCCAACCATCGAAAGAGAGAAGCAAAAAGACGACACCCAACACGAACCAACGTTTCCGTTACACTATCAAGTCTTGCATCGTATTGCCAAAGCCAAAGCCATTCGCACTGGTGCCGTTCCGAGTCGACCGACTCGGTATCCCATCAATAGCTCCCGAAGCTGCCAAATCGTCATGCTCACTATTATAGTCTGTACCCTGCTCCCGGTGTTTCTCAGATTGCCGTAGTCGGTCTTGCGCGGTGAGGGCTTCGCGACGAGCGGCTTCAATGGCAGCGTTGCGCTTTTGGGCGGCTGTGGGATTTTGTTGGTTAGTTTATATTTTTCATAACATGATGGGTCTCAAATGGTATGTGAATGTTTATTTTGTTTTTACATATTTAAATTTATTTGATTGAGCTAGAGAGGGATGAGTGGGCTTGAGGCGATTTTTTTGTGTGCGACATACCTTGCCAGAAGTACCAGTAGAGAAGCATAGTTACTATCGACAGGAGGATGAAGCCAAACATAATACCTAGTTCTGCCCCGATGGATGGTACTGGAGTGTAAGGAATGGGGTGGATGTCACCAGGCCTGAGAGAATGGACTGTTCCTGGAAAGCCGTTCATTTTGATCTATCTATGTTTCCTCCTTCTATATTTGTGTGATGTTGTACCCTTTATGATTGCCGTGCAGGCCGTCTCAAGATAATTATGTATATCGAATGGCTTCGAGAATGTTTATACGTGTGATACAACAAAGGTAGGCAGAGGAGGGTGAGTCCCGTTGGTAACGTCTCGATAGCGTGATGTGCAAAATTTCTGATAATAAGATAGATATACACTGGAGGTTAGTATTTATAACGAGGAATGGAATGTTTCAAGTTCAAACAAAGAAACCAAAGATGTAGGGGGAGTTCAGATTGCCGTAAACTCAAATAATTCAAGTAACCTTGGACAGACTGATGAATGCGGAATATCAAAACACTTGCCCGACGGGATTAAAACAATTTTCCCGTACCGTATCTCAACCCAATTGTTTCTCTTCTTTATTTCTCGTTCTTCCAAGTTCAATCTTCAACCCCAACCCTTAGGTTCTTGAATGAGATAACGAAAATTCGCTTGCAACGCAAATTCGTGATTGGGGGCTATGATATGGTGGGGTGTTCGCGCTTATTTCTTAGGGTAATTGTGATGCGCAGGGCACTACTCGTAGGATGTGCAGACAGTTAGCTGGTGAATTATCAAGAGTAGTATTAAAACCAGATTGGAGTTCCTTTCTTTTGAGCGAAGATGAACACTGATGATTGAAGATTGGATGGTAAGTGTTCAGACAAAGGAGGTTGATGTCAGTCTGGGGCAGCGATCGTCGTGAAATATTTCCCTATAAGGAACTTGTGCGTCTGATCGCGGGAATGAGTCAGCAAGCCTAGGTTCTTCCTGCTCGAACGACATCCGTTCCATTATTAATTTCAAGATATTGCAGATATGAAGATTTCACTGTGATGCCTGGATGTAATTCCGCCAGGAGGTTTCAGGCAGTTCCATTAATACCCCACAACTAGCAGCCCACAATGGGAGAACCACCTAAAAAGACCTTGCAACAGTGTTAGGACTGTTGAACTGGCGCGGTCGGTTCAGTTTCCCTTACAACTTTTAGGGTGTACAAGATCGAGACCAACAACTCTCACACCGCCTCCTAGGGCTGCAGGGCTTTTGCAGTTTATGAGAAAATCTAGTGTACACCTGGATTTTCTTTTCCTAGGTGCTACAGACGACGAAACGAAGATGGCGAGAGTAATATTTTATGGTCCTACATACGAGTGTGATGGGCCAGATGGGATTGATCCTAGACAAATGCTCGGCAGTATTGCGCGGTCAAATAATGGCATATGAAACATGTCGCTAGCGGAGATTGCGAAGGATAGGCTGAGAGCAGCAGGCGATTTGACATGAGGCATATGAGTGAACAGCTCGAAGCTGCAGAGGGAAGAAAGGCCGAAGGAAGGAAGCCGGATAACTAGCTGAAGTGCTGAGGATGGGTATAGAAATCTTCTGCGAGTTGGTGCCTATCTAATTTTACATATCTTCCCCCCTCGGTCCCCGCTTATTAAGGATTAACCTTGAATTTGGTGCAGTCATCCTGCGCGCCGCGCTTGGGAACCGGCATAATGACAGGCTGATGGTTGGCTGCTGCTGTCAAAGTGCAAACGCGATAAAATCCGGCCTTCCCAAGACCCGCATCAAGCCTAGCGGTGAAACTGTTTCCTTTATTATTCGGACTGTTGACGCTTTTGAACCAAGTCGGATTGTTCGCGTCAAGGGCTTTAATCGAGATGGCGGTAGGTCCCATAAACTCAACAGTGAGATGTGTGTGACCTTGTACGAGTCCTTCGTTATTTAATGCCTGGGGAGCAGAGAGGTATGTCACATTTGAATTTGTGTAGAACCCCATTTCGATGTTCCGAACTGCGATTTTGAAGACAATCGGCTGATTGACCTTGAAAGTATCGCCCGGCGAGGGAGATGTGATCAGTGTAGAAACCATGTGTTTTGTTGAAGGAATCTCGCCCATGGCTGTGGTCGTATTAGTGCTAGTTTCCATGACAGGTATTGTGTCGTGGGAATTAATAACTACTCACGGATCCCATTGCAAGATCCCTCCTTATTCTTCTTGCCGTTTGTTAATGTCTTCCCGCTGCAGTAGTTGATGAAGTTGTTCGATGAGCTAATTCCCTGTTAGGAGAATCTAACTAAATATCAAGTATGCTCTCACCTACGTTCTAGAAGGGGTGACTTCATCCTTATTCAGAGCCTCTTTCTCTCCATCCAATGCAGACCCGCTCTGGAGAGCGTTTGGTTTCAAGCATAGTTCGGCAGCTCGGTACCTTGGAACGTTCCTCTGGTCCCTTTGGCCTAGAACGCAATTGATAAGACATAGTGCAGGGGCTAACAGGTATATAAGGCTTCCTAAATGCATTTTGATACCTGACTGCGTAGCAGTGACTGCAAGAAGAGATTTGGTAGATAGAAAAAAGGACTTCGAGAAGGAAAAAGGGAAAACGGCACAGTTTGAATTCGGGCGAGGAATTTTGAGACAATTTAAACAAGTCGCAACAGGTGAAAGGATTTACAGAAAGTATTGGACAAAGAGTATCAGAAGCCGTACAACAGCAGCGCATCCCAAATTGGATGTTATCAATATCGGACTGCCCCGAAATGCCTGTTAGAGTCACACGCCCAATTTAAAGTCCGTTTGTACTTGAAATTGATGAAAATCAATAATTGGCGTTGGTGAGTCCATCAAAGATATCAAGTGGAGATGTCAGATGTTTAAACAAAGGAGCCCAAACTATGAATTCTTTCTCCAGTGGTAGGAATCAAAGGAAATTATGTTATGTGCGTATTCTTTCACCACATATTTAGCTCATGTCCAACTAATCTGTAGCTGCAACCAAAACTGCGATTTTAGCTGCAGCAACATTGCATAAACGTGGGCACCACGGTCTCACATGTAGGTAATTTATAAATGTCTAAGAACAAAGTCGGATAATTAGCACTCAGGATTTAGACAGATCTTGAAACCGCGATATTAACCAACTCGGTTAACTTCCCACCCCCCCCCCCCGGGGGGTAATGACAGGCTGTCAGCAGACGACCTTCGAGGCCCTCCTGTAAGTGTAGGACAGTGCTTCCTTGGACGTATATACACAGAGCACATCGATAGCAAATTACATTCTCAGCATGTAAAGCAAAAGAAGTTTATTTATATCAGACCCTGGCCAACTGCAACTACTAGTGGTTGCAAAAATATGTAAACATCTATTTTTGGATGTTTCAGTCCACCTAAGTCTCATCCTCGATCATAAATTGGTGTTTTCGCAGAGAAAGGCTTAACCGGTTCTTATATTATATTATCGACAAGTAATAAAATGAGCGGTTTTATCACTGTGCCTGCAATGAACGGGAAGAATCATCGCTGCTCCCTCGGCTTACTCTGTAATTGGTTTTAAGTTAAAATAGGAAACCACTAGAAACCATCAAACCAAGGTTCTACTCGCTCGTGCATAAATCTTAATTGGAGGGCATGCATCACACACCCTTCATCAGGCGACATCTTAAGAAATACAACATCATTGATTTCTCTTATAACAAAGAGTAATGGATATATAAGGGAGACGGATATATATAAGATAGCAACGATAGAGATAGCTAATTCAGATTTAGTCATATGAGTTAAAATGTATATGAAAGCGTTGATGAATGTAGACTTTGGTTTCTTGATATGCTCTAGGGAGGGGACTTAAATCCTCACTCGAAACCACACATTAAGCCGAAGAGAAACGCCAAATCCAGATGCAATGTACAACAAGAGCTTCCCTCACTCCAATTGTACTGTATGTTGTCACTCATACCCCAAGTAGCGCCTCCCAGTCAGGCGTCACCACAAACTTCCCACTAACCTGCGACATCGCCCATACTCGTTTTTCCTCCGACTCAACCTTTGATTGTGCCTCCCCGGCTTCTGTGGTCTGGGGCTTCTCCTCAGATGCCACAATAGCATCTTGCAAAAACTCCACATCGCTCCCTTTGGTTAATTCAAAGCTGATCCCGCCCCAGTCTATCGTTGCCCGCCCGGACTGGTGGATGTTCAACTTGCCTACTCGACCTGGGGGCAGGGTGGAGTGGGTGGCCGTGATTAAGGGGGAGGAAGCAGCGTTACCATCGCTACTCACGGTGGGCTTTGGGACGGTAAGCTCGTCGGTAGGTTCTCTCTTGATGGCGGGATTGGAAAGATGTTGTGTTGTTGCCTGTGCACCGGTTTCAACCACGTCTTGGTCCGTCTCATCTACAGCAAGCGGCGGCGGGACGAGGTTGGGCGTCATGGGCGGAAACTGAATGAGGAAGAGTCGCCCCGAACGTTCATCCCTTGGTGCTTCAACTGCCTGTGTCTCATCTTCCTGCTCTGCCCCTTGTGACCTTTCCGCCGGCTTATCGTCGGTGGTTATTGTCCCCAAGGCCTGTTTGATATGTTCTATATCCTCCTCGTGGCGGTCATTTTCCTGCCGTTCTTCCTCTGTCTGCAGTTTACTCCGCGGATCCTGGATAATAACTCTTTTGTTTTTTGTTTTTGGCTTCGGGACAGCTGGTGTTGCAGGCCCAGTGTCAGCCGTCGCAGGGCTGCTGTCCATGGCCTGGGATATAGATTCAGTCATAAGCACATCTCCGTCATCCGTAGGCTCCTCCTTGATTTTCACTCCTCCATACAATGTACCACCGACAAATTTCTCCGTAGTTACCTCGACCGCCTCGTCACCTTCACTCTCACTACCACCATCAATATCTTCCTCACTGTCCTGAACGAACAAACTCTCATCCTCCCCCTGCTTTTCCTTCGCTTTTGCCTTTGCTTGCCTTCTCAACTCTGCAGACCTCTCCGAGCTAGCATCCGTAT
This sequence comes from Blastomyces gilchristii SLH14081, assembly GCF_000003855.2. NCBI lineage: Eukaryota > Fungi > Ascomycota > Eurotiomycetes > Onygenales > Ajellomycetaceae > Blastomyces > Blastomyces gilchristii. Next base: position 858,980 of record NW_003101679.1, read on the forward strand.
TAATTCCGATCGATCTCTCCTGATGCTCCTGTCTCTCAACCCGAACCGGCCTCAGTCCCCTCCCAGCACGATCGGCCCCAGACGCCCTGGACGGCATCTTCCCTTTCCCCTTCCCTTCCTCAAACTCCTCCTCCTCCTCGTCATCCTCATAATCACTAATAATATTAATCTGCTCGATACTAAACCGCGGGCCCCCATCACTCCCCTCATCCGACGAAACATCCCCACTCCCACCACGGCTGCTTACCCCGCCAGCCCCATCTTCACTTTTCGCCCGGACAAGCCCATGCACCCTCCCCCCACCCGATCTACCCCCATGTCCATATCCATACTTCCCCTTCCCCTTCCCCGCCGCCCCAAACCCACCCCCACGACTCCGCATCGACATTCCAGACCCCAATGGCCCCGAAACTTCACCTCCCCCAAACATCCCCTTCCCCCTCCCTCTTCCCCTCCCTCTAGTTCCTCGATCCCCACCCCTCCCCGCAACCTCCCCCCTCCTCAACGCAGCCGCCTCCTTTAGCCTCTCCTGCTGTCTCTCCGCCTCCAGACGCTCCAACGCCTCGCGTTCCGCTTTACTCTTCCGCACTACCGCGCGCGGCTGGTAGCGCAGGGTCGGTTTGGGCGTCGTGCCATCTAGGTTTAGCGGGATTAAGGAGCCACTCGGGGTGCGTTTTTTGAGGGATTGGAGTCGCTGGACGCCGGGGCGGGGTGGGGAGCCGCTGGTGGTTATGGCGGAGGTAGAAGTGGATGGGGCGGTTCGGGAGCGAGGTGCGGTGAGGTTAGGGTCTATGGGGGGGTTGGTTGGGTCTGTGTTTGTAGCTGCGGGTGTAGGTGTATGTGAAGCGCTGTCGACGGGAATGGCGGCGCGGTGCGAGGCGGAGGAGGCGGCGGCGGCAGGGCGCCGAGGGTTGTTTGTGGATTTTGGTGGCATGGTTGGTTGGGTGAGTTTGTGTCACCTTTCCAATTTGATTTGGTAGGTTACTTTCTTGGAGTAACTGAAAATTTCGCCGTATTGCCTGGCCGTGCCCTTATCGAAGGGGGGAGAGAGCACGCTGGCTTTGGCATAAAATTTGCAAAGTTTTCAACGCAACCACTAGGAAAACATATCCATTGCGTTCTTAAGCTAATGGACAACTCTGAAAAAGCATTAGGGCGATCTCTCAATACAACGAAATGAGTGGATGATTCCTACCGCACTTTGTCATTTTCTCTTCGTTCATCTTCTCAGAGCTCAAAAAATATCTCGGAAATTTATTATTCCGGAAGGGCATGCAAGTGTTTTACGCTAGATTATTATTGGATTAGTGTGTTTTCCCATGCGACATCCGCGCTTTACCGGAAATGGATGGATGCGACAACCGGGCTTGCAAGCGCCTAGACGCCCTGCCTTGGCAAAGAAGGAATCGGAATGGAACCTCCCATCGCAGGCCCAAGCGACAGATTTTATGCTTAAATCAATACTAATTCATATTTGGTTGGATAGCTAGAAAGTGTGATTTTTTTTTTTTTTTTTTTTTTTTTTTGGAGGCAAGTACATACATAGCAGGGGGGCGATATTATAATAAAAGGCTAGAGTTGATAAAGAAAAAGTGCAGGAAAATAAATAAATAAATAACATGTACTTGGTGCAATTGATTTTAATATCAAACAATAGTGGTAATATAGGAATGATAACAAGCAGGGTGGGCAAGCGGTAGTGATAGGGTGAGGGGAGAGAAAAGTATGTATATAATGAGCCCAGGGAGTACCGCAGAAGAATAGCTGCGCAAGAAACAGAAGAAATGGAACAGAATGATACGATTCTCCGATAGATGTTTGAAGGGAAACAATTTGGGTTCCTTCTTCTCCCTCTTTTTTCTCGTTTTATGAGAAAATATCTGTCCCCCCTTTCAAAAAATCATTTGTCCGTTGCAATCTGGCGCATCTCCACCGTTTCCCGCAGTGTTGTGCTCTTCTTTAGACACTCAGTCAATATATCCCACAGGTCAAGGGCAGTGTCGGCCCATGGAGCGGCGAACATGCTGCCGTTAACCTGCCCTGCAATGAATGTTCCACCACACGGCTTTCGTACATTAATGCAATGAAAGAGTGTGTAAATAAAGAGAGGGGAAAAAATCAAATACTAAAGCAATCGGCAATCGGAAACAAAGCAAAACATAAACTCGAACATATTAAAACTGGAGCAAATACAACAATATAGCCGTTGGAAAGACAATATAAGTACGACAAACACATCGCAACAACAAAGTGTCAAATCCCTCCCCGTATTCAGCCAAAGGAAACTAGTCGCTCGCTAAGATAAGAAAAGTAAACTAGATATAATTTCGCTGGGAAGACGAAAAGGTAATGAAGGAAAGTAAGTTGGGTAGGTAAAGGATAGTTATAGCGTTGGGGCTTTTAATCTAGGTGGATCGGGCTATCCGGATAGGAAGCTTGGGTGAGGCTTTTCAAAGGCGCAGAAGCAAAGCATGTAGAAACGAGTGACAAAGGCGATGATAGCATTGATGGTAACGAAGCGACGAAAAGACGGAGGGAATTTGTGAGAAAATTCAAAGGCCGTTAACCTTCAGCTTCTCTACGGAGAGTTTGTCGTGACACGTGGGAGTAGGAAGAGCGAATACAATGGCGTCAGGAGACAAAAATAAAACCAACGCATGAAACAAACACACTGTCTTCCAAAAGGAATTTGTAAGCCAGTAAGGCGACGTTGAGTTATGTCTCATAGCGAACTTGGATGGGAAAGCAAAGACAGAATTCACTCGACTAAACAATCGCATCGGAGAGAGAGCACTGGGAGGGAACTGTGGCTCTCAGCATCAGTGAGAGTGCCACTCCACTGAACACCACGCAATATCTCATATATAGTCACCGTTCGTTAGAAGGATGTGATTTGTGTGACCACTATCGCTTTCTCTTCTTGTTTTTATCAGCGACGCTAGAGGGGGCCGAGGCAAGTGCCAGGGACGGTGCGGCCATATGATGATAGCGCTCGTCAGCTCCATGATGATAGGGCACATTGTTTCCGAGGGCGGAAACGACGCCAGCACTGGTGGGGGGAGCATCATTCTTTTTTACTGGGACTCCCATGTGGCGGCCATATCTGCCCTTGCGGCCATTGCCCTCATCCTCGCTAATACAACCTTCAATCCCAATGCCTGCATCTTTGCACCGCTGGCATGGTCGTTGGCGATCGCAACCCTTCTTGCTTTTGCGGCAGCGCTGGCAGCGAGGCTTGGTGGACAGGTCTTCCTCATCCGCACCAAGTTGATGCTGGAAGTTCACTGCGGATGATGATACTTTGCGTGACGTAGCAGGGGTAGTCATAGGAGGGAGGGCTGATGGAACTGCAAACCCCGGGTTGTTGTTGTTGTTCGCAGGGGCCTTGCTTTTACGGGAAGTAGCAGCAGGGCGGTTTTTGTTGGCCTTACCGGTTTTGGCCGATGCACCTGTCCTAGCGACTGAGGCTTTGGGAGCCGCCGCGTTCGAAGTTTTGACCTTCGGACGCTTTGCTTTGGGTGCATCCTCGTAGGCAGTATCGTCATCGTGTTCATTCTTGACAGGTGCTTGAGCCTTCTCATGTTGATATCTCGCATCAAAGTCATCACTACTTGGGTCGCTGGTGTCGCAGCTAGGAAGGATTTCATCCAGGTTCTTGTGATGCTTTTTGAGAACACCTGGTGGGAGCAGTGGGCTGGATTCCAACTTTCGTCGTGAGCGCGGTGGAAGATCATCGTCATCCTCGCTGGCCTCTGAGCCATCCGTAGTGGCGCCAGTCGACGAGGAAGCATCAGCAGCGCCACTAAATGCGTCATCAAGGGTCGAGGCAGAGGTGCGCCCGTGAGAGAAATTCGAAACGTCACCAAGTCGAATTAGCTGCATTGCAACATCTTCGTCGGAGATGCAGCTCGCAATTGTCGGGTCTGGGGTCGGCAGTATGCCATTGCTGTTGGAACGACGGGCAGAGTTTCCGAAACCGCCAATAGATTGTGCGTTTGTCCGATCGCGTAGTCGATGGCCATGGTGAGCCGATGTACCATACATGTTATTCAAAGGTGTATTTAATCCGTACATTGCATCATGACGCCCATACCCTTGGGGGGATGGAACAGGTTGTTGTCCTACGGAAGGACGCTGGGCAGGTCTTGCAAAGGGGGAGGGCCCTTCTTGCACGGTGGAACGTCGTTGAGGAGATATCGACGATGTTGATGTAGTGAGGGGAACTTGAGGCGGTACGAACAGAGGCAGTTCCTAAACAAAAGTGAAGATATGGTTAATTGACTGTCTCGTCAAGAAACGTCCTCCCATATTGAAGGGATGGCCTTAATGAATCTTACTTACCGAGCTCTCAAACTTGGGTCGTTTCCTTCTACCATCCTGCAGTATATTATCCATACTGATTTCAGAGCTAGCAAACTGCTCACTTCTAGCCTTCTTCGATCCTGTCATTGATCCATGGTCGTCATCATTGTCGCTGTAAGGCCCCACAGTGTCGTCCTGAAAGCTGCCGTGGGTGCTGGACCCACGGCTCTTAATTCCAGAACGAGATGGAACCTTTTGGGCAGAGACACTGCGATGGCTTCGACCAGCGGGAGAATTGCTTCTCTTCCTTGCAACTCTCGACTGTGGTCGGGAAGGCGGCTGCCCATAGTCAAGGGCCTGCGCAGGGTGTTGTGGCTGATGCTGGAATGGCTCCCCGAGGCTGGGGCGTTGATAGCCATCAACGGGACTATAGTAGCCCGCTTGTGCATAATTATCGGGGTAGCTATGGCAAGGGATGACTCTCACATAGACGGTCATATTATTTCTCAAATTCTCGTATCTTGCGATGAGTGTGTTGCCATTCTCATCCTCGAAGCTCACACCGCTTGCTGCACCTTCATAGATGCCATAGAAATTTTTGACAGTGGTAACGATCGAATCAGTAGTATCATGAGGGAATATTTGCACTCGCATGGGGATACGCGCCCTAACCTTCGAGTTTTCGTCTAGGAGAAGCTCGAAGGCAACGTGCTTGGGAGATGGACTACAAGGGGATGGCTGCTGCGAAACAGGGCCACTACCATAGCCATCAATGGCAGCAGGAGCGTCAGAAGGAGTGGAATAACCATCCTTATGTGTCACTTGGTTCTGGGGAGGTGCAGATGTCATCGTTGTAACGTAGTGTTGGGCTTTCTCTAAGGGTCGAGATTGTGGGGTGGACAAGGGCCCGTTGGCAGAACTTGCATGCGACGGCTGGTCCGTGAGGAGACTCCTGAGTTCCATCTATCTCATCACAACCATCCAAATCGAATTGATCGAAGTTATGCGAGGTTTTGACACCCAAATGGGCGAAGTTTTATTGTTGCAAGGAAGAGCAGGGTGTATTCCTGCGCAACCCAAGGTACAGCAGGGCTGGAGAGGGAGAAAAAAAGTCAAAGGGAAAAGAAAACAGGCGAGGATAATGAGAGATTTCCTGAGAGAACGATGAAACGGGAACAGTTAGAATCGTAAATATAGAGTCGCAGAATGGAGAAGAAGGAATAAGCGCTGTGGTGTTTGGGGATTAGGGATGGGGAGATGGGTAGGGATGAGCAGCCAGCCAGGGCGAGGTGTGTTGGCAGCGTTGAGGATTGAGGGTTTGGGCAGAAAGGCGGAAGGGCAGGGTGCAGTAGACATGGAGAGGGGAAGATACCTATACTGAAGCAAAATAGCTTGGACAGGGTCGCAGAAGTATACTAAGTATGATTCCAAAATAATGCTGGCGATGATGGAGATTCGCAGTGGATGAAGGGCCTCGTCGGCGGATGCAGTCAATCTGGTGGCAGCTCAGCGACAGAACCAGTCAAATAGAGAAGCATGCAGGGTACAAGGGAAGAGGATAATACTTACATAGCATGTGAGATGGGATAGCAGCCCGTCAAATGGAGCAGATGCAAGCCATCTGAGGGAGTTGTCGAGTGTTTAGGGTTGACAACGGAGGATGAAAAAGAAGAGGAGGCAGAAGAGGCAGAGGTTGAGAGGTTGAGGTGAGGTGGGAGCGAACTTGCGAACCGGAGACGTTTCACACAACACACGGCCCAGTCAAAGTCAGGTCAACCAAAGTCAACCAAGCCGATCTCCATAAAATATACCATGTGCTGCAGAGGTATGACCTGCAAGCAAGCACATTTAATGATTATATATAATCTATTCTTCAACTCTCTATAGTAATATGTGTTTGGCGCTCTCCTGTTCCCATGTGCTATCGCTCGCTACCGCTCGCTACCTTGTGGTCATGATCATCGTTTCATCCCCCAGCTGTCTTCCCATATCGCAACGTCGCATTAAATCCAGCAGTATCCCTACCCGCTATTTCGTCCTGACGGATGTTAATTTACAAGAATGCGACGGCTGTGTAGGTTTCGTCAACTAATGCATCCGCCCAGATGAATGCGACAGCTCGTGTCTCTGTGCGCTCTGCGGTTCTATGTACAGACTCCTCCCGCTTGATATACAACAATTTGTAGTTCGAAGAATGAAAATAGGTAAATTATTAGATATATCATAATAATGCGATACTGCCTATGGGTCTCATTTATGCATTTATTCGTTTTCAAACTGCCAATTCCCACGCGATATAGGGGATAGCCTTGGGAAGTTTTTTTTGCCCAAAGAGGGCCCTTAGAAAATCCAATTGTCAACTAACCAAGGCCACGGCTGCAAGAAAAGTAAAACTAAAAATCCCCCTCCTTCAGAATCATGCTTTTACTATTGATTGTTATTATTTAGTTTGTCCAAGATTCCTGCGCATAAAAAGGTCGCCATGCATGCGGAGACGAGACAGCGCTGGCTGCGGTAAGGTTCTGGCTCTGGTTGGTAGTGGGAAAGAGGAGAAAAATCGACTGGATCTCCGGTCTTTTTCGTAAGGCCGGATTTTGCCCATCCACCTTCCTGGTGCGGTGCCGTGCGGCCACGTCGAAGCAGTCAAATGGACGTTATAAATGTAAAGTTATGGGGTGGGCTTAGTTTGAGGAGTAGTCGCACGCCATGTTCATGAGCATCCATATGTGATTTCAGATGGTCTGGGGGAAAGGGGCGAAGAAACAGGCTACAAGTTACAGATCCATCCATTGAGACTTTTTCTTTTTCCCTTTTCTCATTGCATTCTTCATGACTCTATGGATGGATGGATGGATGGATGGATGGATGGATGGATGGAGGGATGGAGGGAGGGAGGGGAGGGAATCCACCGCCACTCTCGGCCTTGATGATTATTGACGGGCGACACACACGTCCCACGGAACGGAGATATTAGAGGACAAAAATATTTATCCTTCAGTTAGCTGGGCTCTCGGGCCACCTGAACAGGCAAAACCCTTCATTCTTTTGGTCTGGCAGTGTATCAGCCATGGCCCGCTGACTATTATTTTACCAGCCCAGGCCCGCGCGAAACCAAAGCAGCAAGACACACACACGAACGAGCCTAACCAATCATACAAGGTAACTAGGCAGGCACCTGGGGTTGTCGCACTGCGAGATCCTCAACAAATTTGTTATGTGTTGCATCAGAAGTTTAAGGGGAATATGGCATGTTGTTATTAAGAGTTAATTCATGATGATAATGGGGACAGTCCCTGTGCTCGTCCATCCCGTCAAGCTGGGTGTTGTGGATGCAGCGCAAGAACTAGTAGCGTATCTAGAAAAGCATAAAGAGGCGGCATGGCGCATTCGCAACTCGGCCTTTAGGTAGTTCAGGCCAATTGTTGTTTCATGTCGTTGATTCGACAGCAAGACGGGATTCTTGATAATTGTCGCATCCATCTCGTGGGAGATTTTTCTGGGGTTGCTTCTAGTTGGTAGCTGAAAGGAAATGTAAAATGCTGGTTTTATATCTACAGAACCATAGCCACAGTGAACAAGACATAGACAGGAAAATGACAATGAATAGGTGGACGGATAGATAGACAGACGCATTCTGGCGCAAAAAAGGATAAGGAGTCAAGCGATTCTTACGTTAATTTGCTGCGCACGCGGATCTTGTAAAAAAGTATCAGGAATCCATCGCACACAGCCGGCGTTGATCAGCTGGGTAAAACTACATAAACCATCCATGTTGGGTGTACCCCGTTTCCCCAAATCAGATGCCATCGCCACCTTCCTATTATTAATATTCCCCAGCCAGCTCACAATCAGCAGCCATAATCTTTCAGCAAACCAGACGCTGGCAAGGCTCAATGGATTCATGCGCAGCCCTGCCTCTTTCCCTGCTCGTCGCTCGGTGATATTCATCCCGGGGGGGGGAGAAAAGGGTTTATGCCTACTGGTTTATATTTATATATTCTATGATTTATCCCGTTGTGCCATTGCCGGCCTCTGTCGCTTTTTTTTTATGTTGCAATTGCATGTGGAGACATGGAATGCGCTTCAAAACTGTCAACCTTCATCGCGGAAGTTCCCGAGGGGGGGGGAAGGGTAAGGGCGGGCATGCGCTGCGTTTTACCTTCAAGTGACAAGCAATAAATTTATTCTCTCGTCTTGAACCATGCTCGCTGCTCACTTTTTTTCCCTTTTCCTTCCCCCTTTCCTCTGTCCTACGGTGAGTGCGTATCAATCCAATAGAGTTCGGGGATTGGTCGGGTTCATCACAATTACATTTTGTGAGGTTTATGATGCGACTTTGTCGCCGTCACTGGAAAATGAACAGTTGGGGCATGGTTTGTCCAGGAGACGACTTGTTCTTGGTGGTGATTTGCCCAGGTTTGACTTGGCGGTGGTGATGTGTATCATTTGTGGCCCGTGTGGGCGGGCGGCTATACTGGCGAATGAAGACATAAAAGTCTGGCCGAAACACCCGTTTTCCGTACCTAATAATAATTCATCATCGAAACAGTTTGTTCCATCATTCTTTTGATGGCGGTGCAGTATGTTCCCGAAAATTGTGGTTGCGGCCCCACCCAATTGTGCCACCAATATATAACCTTTCTGGTTCGGCAAAAATAATTCTGGCTACGTGGGAGATGGGGAAAAAAACTTGGCTATTTTGTCGCGTTTACGGGAAAAACTGGAAGGTTTATTTGATGTGGTTTACGCTGGATCCCGAGGGTGTTTTGAATGAGCTGGCAGGGCAATTCTGACCCAGCGCTCAAACAGGATTGGATGGTTTTTCGGCAACGGATGGTTTGCGACACTCCGCTCACGTGGTTTGGCGTTTGGGCGTGTTCTGCTACACGCGAAGAATGCAAACTATACAAATACTATAATTACACCACAGCGAGTGATTGCACAAATAAGAGATTTCTCAACTGAGGTCGCGTGTATATGCTCAATAGAAAATATTGGTTTATAAATAAAAGTGTTAGGGGATTGGACTTTTACAGTAAGGGCGGCAATTCTGGACAAGCGCCGGAAGACGTGTTTTCAACCCTCGGTTATGACGTAATCAGCGTCGCTTGGGTTGTCAGCCAACTTACCCGCCGCTAGCCCACAACAGGACTAGCTTTGTTTATCGCTCCTGGCCATCAACAAACTAAACATCGCAGCATCGACAACAACAACCGCTCCACACAGAATTCCCCTCTCCCCTCCACCACCCGGCCGCCTGTTTACCATCAACCACTTTTGCTCGCACTTTTAATGGCGGAGCTTTATTGACTCTCCTTTTTCTGGACGTGCCGGTCCAAAATACCCCCCAATTGGCCCTGCCCTTCCAGAGGACCCTAGAAACAACGCTTAGATCTCTAGCTATCGAGGTGCACGTAAACATTGCTACACGCCTCTGTGGTTCATTCGACATAGACTTATAAGAAACACAGCTTCTTGCTGCTAGTATCAACGCCAAAATGGATGCAAAGGTTAGCATCAGATCCTTCTCCCGTCCATCTTTTACTCCTATTTACCCCTTTTTGCCTTTGGCTGGTGGATATCTGGTCAAATCGCGTTGATATCTCGATTCCATCCATGTTGTTTGGGTCGAATATTCACCTAAAATGAATGCCTTTGCTGACAGCCATGTTTCTTTTATCCAGCCTCAACGGCCTTTTCGCCCTCTACGCGTCCTAGGAGACGAGAACTTGCTGGCCCCTATCAATCCGGCCGGAAAGACACTCCACCATCGTAATAAATCGACACCGGCGTTGTCAACACTGGGCGAACCTGGTGGAGTGAAGAATGCTGTTAAACGTACGGCTTTCGGGGATCTCAGCAACACGGCCAATACTACGCGACCAACTAGGGATGATCCAGCTGTCCCTTCAAAGGGCTTATCAACAGTCACTGAAAAGCCAACCGCCTTATCTCGACCCGCTCAGAGGCCCCTGTCGGTTGCAGGTGCTAAACTTGCCCAAGTCAGCGCTTCCAATTTCAACGTCAACGTGATCGGTCCCAACACGAACCATTCTGCACTTGATAAGCTTCCTGGTAACCCTCGAAAAGCCATCACTAAACGCAATACCGTGTTCAAAGACACTGCACTACCTTCCGCGGTAGAATCCGAGCCTATTACTTCGCAGACCCACAAAACTTCTGCTCCTGCGGTGAATAACAAGGGACCTGTCGATCACGTGGCACAGCGGTCAGCAACTATCGCGAGTAACAACACGGCTGTGAATGATAAGCCAGTTAATGCAGCTCAAGCGAACAATCCAATGAAAAAGGACCTGCAACATTCGTCCGTGTCAATCAGCTCAGAAGAACCTGCTGCCTTGCGGTCAGATGGCGTATATATTAAAGAGAACGGAGAGGTTAAGTCGTATTCGCACCATGAAAAGGGTCACATAATGCACGAGAAGCCCATGCCTAGCTCCAATGCACAACCAGTCCTCACAAGTGACGTCGAAGTAGTATCTACGAAGCACGTTACTGAACACCGTGCAATTGTCTCCGAGAATTCTGACCCTTCTCGCCTCAAGCATGACCACGTACATTTGGCTTCGGAACCAGAAGAATATTGGGACGACGAGGACGATGATAACTATGAGGAGGATGGATACGTTACCGCTCGCTCACATCGATCCCGTGATAATACCACCGGAGGTGCAACGGTTCTTTTGATGCCAAAGGTCACACAGAAGGTACAGCGAGAGTTGAGCATTGCGAAGGAAATTGTTGAAGCAACTCGCACGCCGGAGGATATTGAAGATGAAGCTTGGGATACTAGCATGGTTGCTGAGTATGGAGATGAGATATTTCAGTATATGAGGGAGCTTGAGGTACTTACCTTTTGACGCACGAGACCTGCTCATTTGTAACTAACATAATTTCACAGATGAGGCTCTTGCCAAATGCCCATTACATGGATAATCAAGCAGAAATCCAATGGTCGATGCGCTCTGTTCTTATGGACTGGCTCGTTCAAGTCCATCATCGATTCTCCTTGCTGCCGGAAACCCTTTTCCTCTGTGTCAATTACATTGACCGATTTCTGTCATGCAAGATTGTTTCCCTTGGCAAGTTGCAGCTTGTTGGAGCTACTGCAATTTTTATTGCAGCTAAGTACGAGGAAATCAACTGCCCATCTCTTCAGGAGATTATCTATATGGTAGATAACGGATATACTGCCGATGAAATTTTGAAGGCGGAGCGCTTTATGCTCAGCATGCTGCAATTCGAGCTAGGCTGGCCAGGTCCCATGAGTTTCCTCCGGCGGATTAGTAAGGCTGATGACTACGACTTGGAGACACGAACTCTTGCCAAGTACTTCCTGGAGATTACCATCATGGACGAACGCTTTGTTGGTACCCCTCCGAGCTTCACTGCTGCGGGTGCTCATTGCCTCGCGAGATTGATGTTGAGGAAGGGAACCTGGGTAAGTCTCCTTTAAAACCGGCTTCAACTCGTCCTATTTCTAACTAGCCTTGCAGACCCCTGCTCACGTATATTATTCAAATTATACATACTCCCAGTTGTATCCACTTGTTTCGCTCATCCTTGAATGCTGCGAGGACCCGATGAAGCATCACTCCGCTGTCTACGAAAAGTACTCTGACAGACGATTCAAGCGGGCCTCTACCTTCGTGAAAGGAGAGATGATGAAGAAATTCAAGCTCCCAGAAGCGGCCCGTGAGGGCTCCGCTGCTCATTTAATTAACCTCTTCGAGGACGCGTCTACCTGGCGCCGTCAATAGGCTACTAGGGTTTACGATATCACCGCCAAACCTCAACTTCCACTCCTTCTATTTCCGCCAATACATATCACTTCTTTACTCGCTGTTCGGGTTTTCCATAAATATTTCGTACTCGCAACGGAACATATTTCTCCTGGTTTTTGCCTCGACAAAACATCCCGTTTATAAGCATAACGATTTGATACCCACTCTCCTTTACTCGACAATGTTTCTTAACTCTCCGTTTCGCCGACGCTACGTCGTGGCTCTTGATATGTTGCCACTTTCCCACATTTTACAGATTGAAAACCACATATCTCTCTATTATCTCACCCTCCTTTATACCCTAGCTACCCCAGCAACATACGACCTTTTTTTTTCCCTTTTGCTTTCATTACATCCAAGCCGGCGCGCATAATGGCGTATACAGGTTTCCTATCGGGGTTGATTGCGGTTTCACTTTTCTTGTCAACCAATCAAAGGCGTTTAGTTTTCAATTCTCGTAATGGCGTTGTGTAGATTTTCATTTCTGCGAGGACTCTAAAGCTAGCGATGCGGCCACTTTTCCTTTGTTCTTGTTCCGCCCACAACAGCCTTCCGACGAATGGTTTAGACTCTCTCCTTTTCCATCTAATACCTGCCGTTCGGTTGATCAATTCCTGGTTTACCTTGCGACTCTATTCCAACCCTCCCGCACATTCATTCACGTCCGTGCGGCACTTTTTCGTTTTTTGGGACATCGGTACAACCAAACGGTTCTATACGTACAGAACATTCGTTCGGATTTTTTCTCCTTGCTCAGAAGCGCTACACCTTTCTTGCTACATTTTGCTTCCCCTACTCTTTTACTTTTCTCTATATCTTTTTTCCCCGTCGAAGGGCACATGCTGACGTGAATCTCTGAGCGAATTCGCTTTTCCCTTATCATTTATACGTATGCGGCCCTTCTTCTCTTTTCTCCAGACATTGAGTATATATTTTTTCCTTTATTTTTTCCCTATCTCTCTTTTTTTCTTTTTTTCTTTTTCTTTTTCTTTTTCTTTTCTTTTCTTTTCTTTTCTTTTCTTTTCTTTTTCTTTTTTAAATCTCTAATGGGACGGAATGGGTGGGAAATGGGATATGGGTGGTTATTGCAGCCTATTGTTTTGGTTTTGGGACTGTTTGGTTTTTTGCTCGGGTGGGGTGGCTGGGCGCGCGGAGAATGGAGTTGTCGGATTCTATTATTTTTCCATGATTCCGGTCCCCTTTCTCTTTTTTCTTTGGCTTGCTGCGTGTTTTACTCTCTTATGGTCTAGCTTTTATTGTGTTTCATTCTATTTTATGAATGATTATTTTCTCTTTTGATCAATGATAAGTTTAATTCTATTCCCGTTTTCAGTCCTAAGCCTTCAAGCGGACTTATCCCTCTTGCTCTTGTTGAAGAATCTGAAGAATGGCGATGGATGGGAAGACTTGGGCGGAACTTTTATGCTACATTAGGTAGTCTACAATTATCAGCTTGGTCTATGTATATTCTCCTATTCCAAATCTCGCTTCCAAGGAAGCATCGTAGTTAGAACCGTGACCTGTGTTTATTTGTCTACGCCATTGATATAAAATGCTTTTTATATTTGCGTAGTTACCCATCCGGCGAAGTGGGAATCTGGGAAGATGTGTCCAAAGAACGTGTCCAAAAAGGGATGTCATCAGAGCATTGACGGATATACCCCCAAAAACAGAACAAAGCAAACGCCACTCATCATGATCACGTATGACTCCGTCTATTTATCAATTTTTACCTACTACTGATCCAGTCCATTAAAAACAACCAAATGCCTCACAACATCTATCACCTTCTCTTCACCCATGTCCTCAAGGCCTGGGTTATCCATCTTCTGCGCTAGAGCTTCGTCCAGTAACATACGTAGACGCGAGGCCAGTACACCGACCCGCGCCCAGCCGCGCAAACGCTGCCAGCCATCTACCAGCACGCCCCTGCCTAGAGTATCCAAGGTTATGGGCCCCGAGAATAGGAGGAGGCTATATGCGTTGAACGCTGTGGTTTTAATACGATTGTTAGATTTGTGGCACACAGTACGGGATGTGGGGATTTTCAAAGGGTGACGGGAGGCCATTGACTCACGGGTCAAATCGCGGATGAACACTTTGCTAGTTGCCATTTTCGTGAAGTAGCTCACATATGTGGCAGAACCGGAGAAACTCTGCGCGTCGAAGAGACTGGAGCTGGGGTGCACGAACACCCTGCCGTTTTCCTGGTTGAAGTATTTGATCGTGCGCGCATCAGGGTCTAGCTCTATGGTCCCGGACACCGATGGAGCGAACTTCTTGTCTGGGAAGCTGATGTTGGCGATTTGGGGGTTGAAGGCGCCGGCGATCAGGGCGCGGAGGAGTTGCGTGTTGGAGTTGTGGGTATTCCAGCGGTTTGGAGGCGTGCTAGCACTTTCATCTGCGTATCTGTAGTTCACCGGGATTATGCCGATATCTTTGAGCGAGGATAGCAGTTGAGATTTGTTGGAGGATATTTCGCGAAGAGTTTTGGGCACGAGGAAGTTGTCGTTGCACCATGATTGTGTTTTCCAGAGGCCCTGCTGTTTGACTCTTTCAGACCATTGCTGGTACGCCGCCAAGTCGATCAGCAAGTCTCCGTCCCCCGTTGAAAACGATGCCCGAGCTTGCTTGGCCTCTTCCCTTTTGTCTCGAGGCGATACAAACGGGCTTTTGACAGTAAGTATTGCTGCGATTGTTAGGCATGATTCAAGACACCCGAATATTGCGCCGTATATCATTAGTTTCGCTAGACGTAGATCCGTTGGAATCATGGAAATATACCGACCCAAAGCCGTTAACTGCTGATTATCAAGTGCACCAATGCGGTGGAGAAGTTCTAGTGCACCTTCTATCGCGACGTTCTCGGGTGGGGTAAGTGTGTTTGCAAGGAAGCCTGCTACATCTTCTATTCCCCTCATTGCTTTGACTGAAAGACACAGTTGCTCCAGGGGTACGCGTCGGATCTCAGGTTCTGGCCTGGGGGCCATATTGGCTTCTGCCTTCCGTGTATACATCTTGTAGCAAGTTCCACTGCTCACTCGACCTGCTCTACCTCGACGCTGTTTACAAGCAGCCTGCGATGCCCACACCTCTTCCAGGCGGACCATGTTGTCAGCAGGGTCGTAACGCGTTTCCTTGACACGCCCCGTGTCTATGACAGCAACCACATCTTCGATTGTGATGGACGTTTCCGCGACATTAGTGGCAGCAATTACTTTTCTTTTCCCAGGTGGAGCTGGCAGGAAGACCCGACGCTGTTCAGTTGGTAAAAGAGATGCATGTAATGGCAACGGGTGAGCAAATGGAAGATGATTTAGAGCAGCTAAGCATCGATCTATTTCCATGGTACCTGGTAGGAAGATAAGGATGCCGCCTGGCTGGTCCTTTAGTTGCGAATCAATATAGCGGACCGTAAACGCAATCAAATCGTAATTAATACCCATTCCGATTTTTTGGAGTATGGCACCGACGGAAGTATCCGTGGAATCGTCGTCATTCGAACCAGAATATTCATCCCAAGCCAAATATTGATTTCCAGGGCTGAAGCCAGTCCGCCTAACGACGTCATCGAGATAGAGATCTTCAACGGGGAATGTTCTCCCGGATATATTGACTCGCCCAACTTTACCGCCTCCTCCAAAGTATTGCGTAAATATATCTGCATCCAATGTAGCACTCATTAGAATGAGCTTAAGATCCTTACGACGTCGGAGGACGTCCCTCAACAATGCTAAAAGAAAATCCGTATCAAGACTCCGTTCATGAACTTCATCAACAACCACATGGCTAATATCTGCAAGGGAACTGACAACATCTTGGCCACCCGTTTGCATGCGGCGTAACAGTACACCAGTAGTCATGAACGTAATCTTCGTTGTGCCATATTTCACTTTCGAGTCGCCCCTGACAACGTAGCCTACCTCATCACCAACAGTGGAACAGCGCTCATCGCTAACACGATCAGCAAGTCCCAGGGCAGAAATTCGTCTGGGCTGCGTACAGACGATGTTCACGGCCGAACCGAAATCTCGTTTTATCATATCGTCAAGAATGAATTGAACTGACTGGGTGCTTTTGCCGCTCCCCGTCTCACCCGATACGATAGTAACCTGGTGAGAATGGACAGCATGGATAATTGCTTCCTGCATAGCCCATGCTGGAAGCGACCGCCTCGCCCTGAGCATTTTCTGTTGAGCAGGGGTAGTTTGTTGTGACTCCCATTTTTTCCGAATTTCCAGGCTTTGGGGGGTTCCAGGGCTTAGATTCAGCGGCTTTGGTGCTCTTCTAGTCGATTTAATGCAGCTGTTGGTGGTCGACTCGTTCCTGGAGTGAGATAATGTCTCGACGGAGACGGTCCGCAGCTTTCCTGGGTTTTCCAATATGCGAGGTAGATTTTCTTCGAGCCAATCTACCAAATTAAATATCATGGGCTCGCCAAGCAGGTCCTTATTAGCATGTTGTATGGCTTGTCGGATAGCGCTAAGGCGTATGTATGCTGGAATTTCCTTTGCTGCAATAGAAAGAACTGGTGTGCGGTTCGGGTATGGAGCAGTTGACGGCTTTTGGAAATAGAAAATCGTTCTGCATGGCAAATTCGGGTTCTCAGAAATAACTTCACATGTAATTGGTGACAATTTTGTATATCTCTCGCCATATATTGCTTCTAATGTCGAGTGTTCTTCCTCCCAAGCCTCCATATCCGTGGCACGAGAGCTAGGTTCGGGCACAATGCCGTCTTGTATGAGCATATTTTGGAGTTGTTCGGCCGCTAGGTATTCATTACCACGGTTCTTGTCAAGTACTTCAGCGCAGAAATCTGCTGAATAACCTGACATGGAAAGCCGGTTGACCTTGGATTCCCTGGATAGATCTCCACTAGCTAGACTTATTCCAGCAGTATACCCTTCAGGAAGACTCCAGGCAGGGAGATCATCCTCTGGAATATGTATCAACAACCACTCCAAAACCTCTTCACGGTCTTTGCATTCAGAGACTGCTTCTTCAACGTGACTCTTCCTGAAGCCTAGCCCAGTCAACTCTTCTACAATTCGCTTCTTTTGGGGATCCGATATTCGCACGCCGTATGGATTCCAAATAACTTTCTGTCTAATCAACTCTTCAATTGTACGACGTATCTTGCTTCCCATTTCAACCTTAGAAGCTTGCAGCCAGCGTTTCCCATCGTGACACCCGGCGCTCCCCGCGCGTGTATTCAGCCCTGGCTGTTGTAGTTTTCGGTCCTGAGCTTTGGCTTGCTCCTTTTCCCGTTCTGCCTTCTTCTTAGCAAGCTCTGCCGCCGCATGTTCCCGTTCCTGCATAGCATTGAAAGGGTCTGCTTCATACAACCAGCCTTTCCCTTCTTTCACGTCCGCATTCTTTAGTTGTGTAAACTCGTCCTTCCACAGATTGCGGTAGGTAGGCGGCATCATCGTGTGTAAATTACGCATGTTGCATACACGAAAAAGAGCGTATGCCGCGGCAAAGTGACGAGCTTCCATCGCCGTGGGACAGGCAGCCAAATGCTGGTGAGGTGGAGGGGGGCGTATTGGAGGAAGAGTGATAGTCTCCTTTGACTTCGGATTAGTTTTCTTGAGAATAACGCTTGAGACGAAGCCATCTTTCGTTTTTGTCTGGAATATATCAGTCATTATCAGAGATCCGAATTGCCATGTGGCTCCCCTAACGCGACATGCAAATGGGGCTTCTTACCATTGTGTATTCCGGTTTGTCCCATTTTTGTTTCTGACAGTGCTCCAAGAGCATATTCACAGGTAACTTTCCAGTCCATGATGCGCCCCCTATCACCGTCCGTGCTGTTGGCTTCTTTGGCGCTTCGCTCGACTCATCTTTGCCGTCCTTTTGGCCAGCCTTATTTCGGTCCGCGGCTTTGGATTTCCCCTTGGACTCACCAGCAGCCACGAAGTCGCTAATGGAGATTTCTGCTGGAGGCGGTTTGGGGGTGTTTTTAGATCCACCACGGGGGCCGCCTCCCTTCTTCGGGCCCATAGTAGATCACGAAAAACCGAGCAAGTCCCCAGTTCCCGGTGTTAGTTAATTCAGTGATTTAATTAATATTTCATCGCTGTCACTAAGCTGAAAGTTCGATGTGAGGCTCTGAATCGCTTAATAAGCAGATCTTATCTTATCAGCGCGCTCAGCCTTGAGCTGGTGACAGAATATCCGTTTGCGAAGTTGATATTATCAGCCCTATGTTTTTGCAGTTGACATGACCGTTTCATGAAACCCTTACAGATATCTAAAACATTTTACTAACACTTTTAACTCCTTAACCGACCCCTTAACCGATGAGCAAGAGCTCTTCGCATAGCTCCAGCGCCGGAAATGTTCCAGTGGAGCATAAAACAGAAGCGCCCTCAAATCAAACAGAGCAGAGCCGGAATGCTTGTATTATCCCATATTTATTTTGAGCATCCCATCCATTTATAACTGATATCTCACCCCTGTTTTGCAGTTACCGAACTTATGGCCCCCAAAACCAAACCGCCGCTACAACCAATATCCGCCTCTCACAAGCTCTCAAACGTATTCAACTCCCGTGATAACCTAGGCCCCTATATCGAAAATCCTTCAGCGTTTCCCCCTTCCGTCGTCCTCTACTATAACGATGACTTCGTTGCCGTCCATGACCGCTACCCCAAGTCCTCGCTCCACCTCCTCCTCCTACCACGCAATCCAGCAAAAACACGCCTACACCCCTTCGAAGCTTTGGAAGACCCAGAATTCCTTCAGAAGGTCCAAAAAGAGACGAAGAAATTAAAACGTCTAGCAGCTGCGGAATTACGGAGGATGTACAGCACAACTTCCGCACAAGAAATCGCGCGCCAGCAAGCTATGGATGCGGATCCACCGCCCGACGAACTGCCAGCCGGTCGCGACTGGGAGAAGGAGATTATGTGCGGCATCCATGCGCACCCTTCTATGAACCACTTGCATATACATGTTCTTGCCGTAGATAGGTTTAGCCCATGCCTCAGACATCGGAGACATTATAATAGCTTTTCAACCCCTTTTTTCGTCGATGTTGAGGATTTTCCGTTGGCGGAGGATGATGTGCGGAGGCATCCGGGGAGGGAAGGGTATTTGAGGCTCGATTTTAAGTGCTGGAGGTGCGGAAAAATGTTTGGCAATAAATTTCAGCAGCTGAAGGCCCATCTGGAAGAGGAGTTTCAAGCTTGGAGGGCACTTTGACCAATGCTTGCCTGACGAATAATAATTTTTTTATTTTAATGTTTATTGTTCCCAATCCCTCACTCAGGGTTCCGTCGTGTATGCTGGAGGTAAATTATATACATTGGCTCAACATCTCATCATAGCTTGATGCTATAGAATTGCGGACCTTAGGGTAAATAATAAAAATTGTATTTTCAAGATGCCATGGGAATATCGAACAAACACCACGAAATATTCTTCCTCTTTCGTATGAACCCAGATCGAATATATATTATTTGATAAGTAATACAAATTTAAAATGGAAAGAAAGGAACAAGATACCGAACCCAAATGTACTAATACAAAGTCGCATCGCGGAAAGCTACCAATCCCGTTTGGGTCAAGGGAGCTCTCCACAAGACGCATATTGTTATCGCTGGTTTTGGAGGATCCGTTCCAAACTATATCAACTATTGTTCTTCTTTTTTAACCGGACTCCGGAAAGAAATGACAATCGCCATATAGATCGTTTGAAGGCATATTATATCATCCAAATAGGTAATTGTCTGGTCAAAAGGATCGCACTAAGCTTTGGGCTTCGCCCGGCCTCCGCTCTTCACTTTTCGAGGCTCGGGTCGGTGAATGTGGTGGGCAGGGATCCACTCAGTGTCATAGGTTTTTCCAGACGCGACACCTGTTGATTCGGTTCCAGAAACGGAGGCATGCTCAGATGTCTCGCTCTTGGTCTGTCCGAAAGATTTCTTCGGTCTGTCGCCACCCTTGCGTTTCTGGGGGAAGTATGGAGCGATCCAGATGGTATAGGCGAAGTAGACGGTGCCAACGAAGGCGGATAGGAGGAAGAACCAGAGGAAGAGGCTGGGAAATAGTATGCGACATTAGCACATGCCGTGAAGCAAAGTTGGGAGACAGGAAATACTCACACTTTAGGGTCAAAGATGCTCGTTTCCGGCTCGACGATACTAACGGTGCCGCTATAGGCCTGGACGGTAAATGCCATGCTATTTGAATTGGAGATAACGGCGGCCAGATGCAATCTCAAGTCCTGGGGATGCATTTCAGTGACAAAGGCATATCCCGTCGAGTGCTGGCCCCCAGCGGGGATCGCAACATCGTAGCGGGAAGAAGTGAGGTTGCGGACATTCTGAACAGGCTCTCCCGCAGGATCAACTGTCCATAGACTTCCTGCGATCAAGTTCAACGTCACTGGATCAGGTTCATTGTTGGAGATGGTGAGAAGAGCTTGAGTCGGGTTGCCGTTTACGAGCGTCACTCCGAAGATCTCGGAGTTGGGAAAAGAAGCCGAAACGCTAACATTCAATGTTGGGGCTATGACTTCCTCAGCAGCAGGCTGAGCGGGCTATTGCAATCACGGGTTCGTATCAGCAGGTGCCTCGCCGCGAAAGGACATTTGCATAGAAAATAACTCACAGAATCCCCGCGAACCAGGACGGCTTGCAACGAGAGCAGCACAGCTGACAGCAGCCCAAGTTTCCCCATTTTGGCGATGATAGTTTTATTAAATGTATAGGGAGGAGATTAGGAGGGGGGGGGAAGAGGGGAAAAGAGCGATAGAGTGGGAATTGAAGAAGGAAGTTAGAAATGCCAGTCCCCTAATGTATGGGAACGCTGAGCTTAATTTCCACGTATGTCACATCAGAACGGTGGAACCTTGTAAGCGTGATGAGTCAGCAGCCCAACTTGCGCCGCTTGATGGAATTAGACGCGGAATTAGACGCGGATTGGCGCTACGCAGGGTTCGAGTGAACGGTACGGAATCATCGAGCTGATATTATTATCACCATACTGTGGGTGATATACTGACAGCTGACTTACTATTTATATTGTTGCCCTTTTTATAGCCTAACCCTTTAGTCCGACTTGTTTTTCTCCTTTCTCACACCCTGCCGGTAAACATTCCCTCCATCTACTCAGCACGCGCGCTGCACATCTCAGCTTAAACAAGATGGCTAGCTCCACAGCCCAGGAGTTTTTCCAGCGTTACGAGCAGGTCAAAGCGATTGAACAGTCAAAGAATGAGTTAATTGAAGTGCTAATCTCCGCCCACCTCTCTACTTTGACTTTGCCTTCTCATATTGGTTAAATAGGATCTTTTACGGCGGGTTGCCGAGCTCGAAAATGCATATCAACAAACCCGATTAGACCATGAACGCGAATCCCGTTTTAATCGTGAAGTGCAAATGCATGAAATGGAGCTTATGAAACAGATAACTGCTATGGAAACTGTGATGGTGCGGTTTTGTCATCCCCATACCTATATACGATATCCCCCGTCGGTCTAACTGTCAGTTCTTTGTTGGTTGTGGTAGGAACAAGAACCATTTCTTCTCGTTCTTCTCGATGGTGATGGCATGATATTCCAGGACTCTTTTCTGCAACAAGGTGAACAGGGTGGTAAAGACGCTGCGAATCAGCTCTGGGCTGCAATCCGTGACTATGCGTCTCGAACTTTTCCGAACATACCATCGCCAAAAATTATAGCTCGGGTATATGCAAACGTCAGAGGATTAGCTGATGCATGCTATAAAGCTGGTCTTGTTGAACGTCCAGGCCTAATTGAAGAATTTACTCGTGGATTCAATGGGAGTAGGCTCTTGTTTGATTTCGTTGATGTGGGTAGTGGTAAAGATAGAGCCGATGATAAGCTCGCTGGTATGCTGGTTCCCTCACCCACCCCCTACTCTAGTAGCCATTTTAGGACGTTTACTAACTTCAAAATGTCTTCAAAGAGGTTTTTAAGCTCCATTTATACAATTGCCATTGTCACCAAATATTCCTCGGCTGTTCTCATGATAACGGCTATGCGAGACTGCTTGAAGATACGTTAGCGGATCGCGACCTTATTGGACGAATATCCTTAATCGAAGGCGTCCCATTCGAACGAGAATTAGTACCTATGGGAGCTTCTTACAGAGTAACTAAATTTGAAGAGCTTTTCCGGACCTCAAAGATAATTACGAACCCACCTTCATGGAATGACCGGAATGGGACGAATAATAACTCCATCCCTACCCCAATTTCTGCACCGCTATCCGCCCTATCGCCTAATACGCCTGGCAACCACGGCCTTGCTCGCATCCCGTCCAACTCGACCATCCCGTCGAATGGAACAAGCACACCGCCAACATGGGCCGCAACCACGGCAGCGGGAGCCCAGGGGCCATTTACCGATTTAACAGCCTCGAAACCAAGCAGCCCCGCACCATCCAAGGTCGAGCGCAATAAATACGGCGAACGCATTGACCGGTTAGATTTCAAAACTATCCCCAAGGACGAATTAAATCGAGTGAAGAAGTTAAAATTATGTAACCTATACTATTTGCTTGGTGACTGTCCCAATTTAAGCTGCTACCACACTCACGATCATAAATTGTCGAAGAATGAGCGTGTCGTCTTGCACGCGGTTGCGCGGATGACGCCATGTCGGTTCGGCACGGAGTGCGATGATCCCGGCTGTATATATGGCCATCGCTGTCCGCAGAGTGAGGTAGGCAAGAAAGATTGCTACTGGGGCTCGAATTGTCGATTCGACACCGCCGCCCACGGAATCGATACTACAATCGTGAAAGTCACGAAGGTATAACGTGACAATCTCTTTCTCTTGCGTTTATGTTTTATTCATTTCATAAAGAGGAAAGGAAGTTGGAAGCTTCTGCCTTCTCTGGATGCTGGAGTGGTTGGTGAGCTGAGTATATTACATGTGCTGCATTTAAGCTCTCAACCAACCTACTCTGCAGACAGAAACGGGACCGCTTTTCCACCCAAGTTACTCTTTACTCTCTCTTATTTTATCCACTCTACCTCTACCCAATTGCCCAAAATGCCTCAAACCAACCCGCACGCAAAAACACACACCGTGGTACTTTGGAGACGACAATGAAGGCCACCCCTTTGTCTATTCCCGCCAACGTTACTCACTCATTCCTCAACTCAGAATTGGGCGAAACCGATCATTTTAATACCATTATTATTATGCACCCGGTTTATCCATTACTCCGACATTCTTCTGTCTTTGAAATCTCCCATTTTCTCTCCATTGGCCCTTGCGCCCTTTCTTTTGTGTTTGTTGGTTCTTCTTTCAGAATCAAACGGTCAGCAGCCTTGCTTGTTCTCTCTTCTTCTCCTTCCTCTTATCCTTCTCCTCTCTCTCTCTCTCTCTCTCTCTCTCTCTTTTTTTATTTTTATTTTTTATCTTTTTTAAATAAGCTGGGTTGAATGGGAATGGAATTTAGTGGGTGGATGGACGGATCTATGGAGTCTCTCTTTTCACCTTTGTTCCCTTCTGAATTTTTTAAAGATATTTTTAATTTAAAGTCATGTATCAAATGGATGGAAACATCGTTTCACTTTATTTACATCGTCTCACTCTTTTCCCAACCCTCTTCCATTTTACTTTTATTTCAATTTAGTATTTCCCCTAGTCATTCTCTGATAATCCCCGTATCTTATAATGATGATATTGACACACGCCTATGATTCCACGATCGGGATAGAGGGTAGGTTGAGAGGAGGACTTTCGTTACAGTGAGCAATGAATTATATGCTCCGGGAAAAACGAATTGGAGAAAGCATTGCCCTAATTGTCGTGCGAAAAAAGATTCGTATCTAAAGACTTTTTCTCATTCCCATTAGACGTATCTAAACTTAACCTTCCTGAATAATTTATATAGGCCTTTTTCCCGTGATGATACACATATACCTCCGAAACGCCATCGCTACTAATTTCCATATATATGTATATACTAGAAATGCAAGGAAGGAAAGCAAAAAAGGGAGAGAAAACGAGGGCACAAAACTAACATGATCCCATGTAGATATAGTATATACCCATTACACAATCGTGGTACCGAACATACAAAACCGCCTTTCCCACCCAAGCCCGCATTCATCACTATCGTCGTTATCTGAAGTCCCCTCGTCCGACGCACGTGATCTCTTAACGCCAAACTCTTTAATACAGCAGACAAATGGCTTCGTTGACGCGGTAATGATTTGGTTGTTGGGATCAGGGTTGGGATCGTCGTTGCTTCCAGCGTTGTTGTCGCTGCTGCTGTTGCTGCTTTGCGCTGCTGCCATGCTCGCACGCTTGCGTTCTTCTAGGTCGCCCCAAAGAATGAACAGTTTTTCACGGAGGTCGAAAAGCACAGCGGGGTTTTTGCGGAGGCTGATTTGGTTTTATAATAGTGATTTTAGTGAGTATTTATAGCTTGTATTTCTTTATATTTTTCGCATAATCAAGGTTTTTTGTTGAAAGAAAAGGGGGAGGGAAAATCATACTTCACAGCATCGAGGCGAAGTAAGAACACAGCATCGTTATTTCCTACATAGAGTTTCATGCGCTCCCGTGGCCCGCTACGGTTGTAATGAGTGCCTGGTCCCGCGTCTTCGACCAGGAGACAAAATCTCCATTCCCATCGCTTGCGGCTGCCGGTTTCGTTATTATCATCGTCAGTGCCCGACACGCTCCCTTCGGTGTCTGATAGCATGGCACGCTCCACATCATACTGTACGGAAAAATCTTCTAACTTGGGAGGGAAGAAATCGACAATGCGGACAGAAGCTTTGTAACGGAGATTTTGGAAGGGGAGGCGGTATTTGATTCCGTCAGGGGAGATGTTGGTGTGGGATTCATTGAAGAGAATGTCCGATATTGAGCGGCAGGGGACTGAGGGGTTGTTTGCCCGGACTGTAGATTGAATGTTAGCATTTATTGTTACTGATTTGTTTCCCCCCATTGATGTGTAGATCGCAAAATGTGGCGTTGTCAACACGTACTGTAATCGTTGAGTTGATCCCGCTTCGCCTGGAAAGAAGTTGTTATTTCTAGTTGATCTTCCTCCCGCTTTCTTTTCGCCTCTTGCTTCTTCCTTTGCTCCGCTAGCCGCTTCTTGGCCTTTTTAGATAGATTTCGTGGTTGCTCATCATCATCCGCCAATTTCCGCTTGTTGACATCATTGCCATGATGACCCGGATTCTCTGTTCTCATCCTCTTCCAGTATTCTAGTTTCCGCTTCACGAGCTTCTTTAAATCCTCGTCGGAATCATTATCATTGATGGGTATCACTTGGATTTTCTCGGGGAAATGGCGATCTGTGTGAAGGCTGCCCTCCATTACGCCGCTCATTCTTCCTATTTTGATATTGACATTTTGGAGTACAACAAAATCATTTTCTTTGATGTTTTGCCTTGCGTAATATGAATGTGGTTCCCAGAGAGTAACTTGTAATGTCATTTGGCCGTAAGGTCCGGGCCAGTCCCTCCTAGGGCGTGACGTGTAGCCGTATTCGTCGCCATCGCGGGGACCACTTTCCTCCGAAGAATAATTGAAAAGCTGTTTGTTTTGGGTATAGTCGGTTACATAGAGAAGAAATCTTTGATAATCTTCAGGGTAAGTTTTCACTACCTGAACAACAAGGTCGACAAATATACCACAGGATGCGTCCTTTATTAAGCTAAATTTTGGCCTGCGGCGTGGAGTAAATGGTTTGGTGAATGGCTTAGTGGCCAGTGGGCGCAATGGGACCGAAGTTGCGACTTGATTGACTTGAACAGGTTGGCAGCTCGTAGCCACTGTGTAATCCGCACCGATTAGGGAGAAAGCATATGATTTCTCAGTAGCGGTCAAGTCTCGAGTACCGGGTCGCATTGTTACTTGTGGAACTGCCTTGGGATTGGGCCCTTTACTGAAAATGATCCAAGGAGTGCTATCCCGTTGGCTACAGAGGCCAATCACCGCCCCTTGATACGACCGTACCTGTCTAGGCTATCAGCGACCGAAAGAGCCACAGTTCGATTTCGAAACAAGGAAACGGACCTTAATCTGCCGCAAAAGAACCACATCCCCATGCTGAGGGACTGGTAGATATGATTCGTCATTGTTGAAGTAACGGATTTTGAGACCGTTCCATGACTCATTATCAAGATCATGATCTTTAAGTGTAAAGGTGGACACATATGAAGATCCTCCGGATAATTTTGGTGGGAGGGCGTCCACTACCACCGCGATAACGTTCACCATCCTGTCCATTCTGGATACCGCCGTTTGGATATCATCGAATCCTGGGGGGATTGATGGGGCCATTATGTGGTATGGCACACCACAAAGACAAGCGAAAGAAAATGTCAGTGGCGAGAGTTAGAAGCGTTAGGCGCCTCAAAGACTGGCATTAGGACAGTAGCAAAGCAAACGTAAGATATGAGATGCTGATACGTCTGTCCCAATGCCAGGAGACCTGCTGTTATCATGTACAGGACAGGTACAAAACACAGGCTCAAGTTCCAGTATCAGCAACGCCGGAGTGTTGCAGAGCAGACCAATGCCACAATCGAAGTACTTGTGGTACGGGATATATAAGAGTTGTCTCCAGAAGCAGCCTTAGTACTCAGTCAATTCAATTCTCCTCTTGACGAGCCACGCAAAATATGGGGATCAATTCCCTTGCTAGGACGCGTCCAAGTCGCGTGGGGGTCAACAAGGGAAGGGGGTATAGACAATGCTAGAAGGGCTATGGTTCCAGACATCGACCATACAAGCAAATGGATCCCTTTCCCCACCCGCCTATTATCTCGCCAGGATATGTATATGCAACAGTTCTCGATAGATGTGTGCAGCCCGTTGCGACAAGCCGGAAGTTGCCCCAGGTTGTCCAAGAGGTGGTGGGGTTCCTGCTTAGTCATCCATGCTGGTTCAGCAACCACCCAAAGCAGAAAAGCCCCTCTTTACCATCACAATCTTTCCATTTTCTCTTCTCCCACCCAAACAACCCTCCCCCAAATCCATCCCGGACATCAGGTTTGCAAATACCATACATCTCCTCTTTTCCTCCGCTCGCGTTAGCCATACCTCTCTCTCTTATATCTTTTTGTGCACTTGTTCCAGCTTCTAGATCCGCTGCTGCTGGCCTGTTCTTTGCGCTGCCCAGCTCTGTCTTTCTTTTCCCTGCTCTCCCCTCCCTCCTCCTACCATCACAATGGCGGAGCGCTACATCCCAGAACACCGTCGCACCCAGTTCAAGGCGAAGAGCTCCTTCAAGCCAGATGAACTTCGTCGCCGCCGTGAGGAGCAGCAGGTTGAGATTCGGAAGCAGAAGCGCGAAGAGAACCTCGCAAAGCGGAGAGGTATCCAGACTCGCGATGGAGGTATCGGTGTAGGTGGAGAATCTGCGCTTGGTCCTGACGATAGCGATGAGGAGAGTGGAACCATTGAGAGTGAGGTATGTGCATGTCTTCTACCTGCTCTTACTCTTGGAACATAGTTGGGTCTTTCGTTTTCAAATGTGGTTTTGTTCCTTCCATGTCGTTTCGTGGCTAGCTATTTAGCTATGACGCGCAGCCAAGGATCTTCTGGCGCTTAGGCAGCTATAATAAGATCCGGGATGCGAACCAAGAGCGTGAGGAGATGGCACAAGATTGAATTTTTAAAGCGAAACCATAGTAGTAAATTTTGTAGTAGAATGAGTTTGCTAATTAGCCCTCTATAGCTTAACGTCGAGCTCCCAGAGATGGTAAAGGGTGTTTTCTCCGATCAAATCGATTTGCAGATTCAAGCCACCACCAAGTTCAGAAAACTCCTTTCTAAAGAACGGAACCCCCCCATCGAGCGCGTTATTGAAACCGGCGTTGTCGGCCGGTTCGTCGAATTCTTGCGTTCACCCCATACTTTGGTCCAGTTTGAGGCCGCTTGGGCGTTGACCAATATCGCTTCCGGATCAGCACAGCAAACCCAGGTCGTCATCGAAGCTGGCGCTGTCCCTATTTTCGTTGAACTTTTGAGTAGCCATGAGCCCGATGTACGGGAACAAGCCGTCTGGGCGCTTGGTAACATTGCTGGTGATAGTCCTCAATGTCGTGACTTTGTTCTTGGTGCGGGAGCTCTTCGTCCTCTCCTTGCATTGATTGGCGATGGGCGCAAACTTAGCATGCTCCGAAATGCAACATGGACGCTGAGCAATTTCTGCCGTGGGAAGACTCCCCAGCCTGATTGGCCGACTGTTCGTTTTTCCCTTTCTATGTCCGACGCCACAATGAATTCTCTTTGGTAATTGCTAACCCCTGGCATTATAGATCCTTCCCGCTCTTCCCATTCTGGCTAAGTTGGTATACATGCTTGATGACGAGGTCTTGATCGACGCCTGCTGGGCTATTTCCTATTTGTCGGATGGATCAAATGACAAAATCCAGGCTGTCATCGAAGCCGGTATTCCTCGTCGATTGGTGGAACTGCTTATGCACGCTTCCACATCTGTCCAGACCCCAGCGCTTAGATCTGTTGGCAACATAGTTACTGGTGACGATGTGCAGACCCAAGTGATTATCAACTGCGGCGCTCTTCCTGCCCTTCTTTCTCTGCTCAGCTCCACTAAAGATGGTATCCGAAAAGAGGCCTGCTGGACCATCTCCAACATTACAGCTGGCAACTCTACCCAGATTCAGGCTGTCATTGATGCCAACATCATCCCTCCGCTGATCAACCTTTTGTCGAACGGAGATTTCAAGACTAGAAAAGAAGCCTGCTGGGCCATCTCAAACGCTACATCTGGGGGCCTTCAGAAGCCGGAGCAAATACGTTATCTAGTCTCTCAAGGATGCATTAAGCCACTCTGCGACCTCCTTGCATGCCCAGATAACAAGATCATTCAAGTTGCTCTCGATGGCCTGGAGAACATTTTGAAAGTCGGAGAGATGGACAAGGAGGCCGCCCAAATGGGAGAGCCTAGCGTGAATCGTTACGCTCTCTTCATTGAAGAGGCTGGCGGTATGGAAAAGATCCACGACTGCCAGAACAATGCCAACGAGGAGATCTACATGAAGGCTTACAACATCATTGAGCGGTACTTCTCAGATGAGGAGGAGGCTGGCGCTGATATTGATGAGCTTGCACCTCAACAGACACAGGCAGGTTTCACCTTGGGTACCGGCCAGCAACCAACAGGATCCTTCAATTTCGCCAACGGTGGAGATAGTATGGATATGTAAATTTGTTGCTTAAATATCAACACCTCTTCAGCTATTCTCAATAAGAAGGATAAGCTCGGAACCGTTCCCCAAACGACTTATGTCTTTCTGGACAACTTCCTTCCAGCGCCTTCAACGCTGGGATGAGAAGGTCTGTTTGAGAACGAAGCAGAATCCCACCCACCCATCAATGAATTGTGGTCCACGCCTCTTTATCTAATTTTCTTCCACCCTCGAGCACAAGCTTCCACTTTCCCCCTCTCCCACAGTTAAAGTTTCTGCGACGAATTACACCACGATATACAAGATTCACCGTCATGTACCCCCCAATATTTTTCCAGCTGATTTGACCTCCGTCGGACGCCTGCATGTTTTCGAGTTTACTCCTCTTTTCCTCCCTTTTCCTCGCTTTTCCTTTTCTTCCACGGTCTACCCTACCTTAACCCAGCATGTTAAATACACCGGCGTATTTCCATCAGATTTCCCCGCCAATATTTACTTTACGGCTCTCTATTTATTGTACTTTTTTTCCTTTTCCTCCGCTTGCCTATTCTATTTTAAAAGGGCGGAGCTGGTGAACAAACATGTCTGATTGATTGGCTCACACCGAAAATACAGCCGCCGATTGAAGACTTTCTACTTTCCTCCCTCCCCCTCTCCTAAATTTCGTACTAGAGCTGGCCCCGATGAAAACATTGAAAGAAGTTTTGGGCGTCGTGCGATTTTCCCTCCTGTCCTCCTCCCACCGTTCCTCCCCTGTCTCATCTTTACCCCCCGTTTCTTTTTCCTTTACTCATGTTTTTCCTTGATATGTTTACGTTTTGGGTTGCGGATAATTTTTCAAATCTCATTTGTTTGTCCCCCCCCCCCCCCCACCTCCCCCCCCTTTACAATTCGGCTTGGAGCAAATATACAAAATAAATGAAGAAAAGTTAATTTTTTTTATTATTTAATACTTCGATTTATTCATTATTTCTCGCGTTTATATCAGGTATAATGGCGGATTAAATGAGTGAATAACCAGCTTTTTACATCATCATCCATTTTTGGGGAGGTTAACTTCAGCTGATGAATTTAGGCTGGGCCATTGCTACAAGACTTCAAGTCTGCCTAGCAACATCTTTCCTGGAGTATTCACGTATCAGATATGAATTTTATTTTTCAGTTCATTAATACTTATGAAGGTATGGCATTTCAATCTATAATTTATCTGGAACGATGGTAAAAACAATTTCACTGACGATTGCTTTCCCAGAGAATTATTTATGTCCAAAAAAATAGGCCTGGGGGCCAAAGTATAAGATAACGATGGTATATAGAAAGGAAAGAAAAGCCAAAAATGAGATGATATAAATTTATTTATAAGTAAATCCTCCATCAAATCCAACTCGATATAGAACGACACTGTTTGAGTTTACGCTCTTCCGTTCATAGCTGGCCCCTTCAGCGCCTCCAGGATAACCTCGCCCATCATCACCACCTTCTCCTCCTCGAACTTGCGGCCTACTAGCTGCAAGCTGACTGGCTGCCCGTGGACGGCGGAGGGGTTGTCTGAATTTCATTTCACGTTAGCCATTGGTGTGTGTTTGCTTGCTTGTGTGTGTTTGTTTGCGGGTGAGGAGGAACAGGGGGAAAAAGCGCAACTTTCAGATGACAAGTCGCAACAAAGACAAACGAAGAACAAACAGCAGAGCAAGAGAGAGAAAAAGAGAGAAGAAAGGAGGGGGGAGGAATAGGACGTACATTCCCTCTGCACAATGCCGTCAACTTTACTCAGTTCAGTCTCGTTTACGTCGGGGCCGTCTACGGCCGCATCAGCCTGTACGCCGCACGGGAACGACAGACATGAGTAATCGAGGATGTTGTACACGCCTGTGTAACCGACGTGCTTGAAGAGGCCGTGCTCAACTGTCGCGAAGGGGGTTGTGGGGGCTGGCGCAATAAATAGTCAGTCGTTGATGTTAAAAAGAAAAAAAAGACACGAGATTCTTCCACTTTGTTTGCCAAATTGGAAATGGCTTGGTATTATCATTAACTCACTCAACAGCCCATCGAGTCCTTCACACGCATTCCACCGCTCCATGTAGCTCTGCTGGAACCTATTGCGTTCAACGTGCAGTTTCCACAGCGCCTGTACGCCGCCGTCCTTGGCGTGGCCGTACCGGTCCATCTCGGGGCGGATGGGTTCTTTGGTCGCGGCGAGGATATCTTGCACGGTCCTGCCGCCGTCGGAAAGGAAGAAGCGATCCTAAAAAAGAACATCCCCCCGGCTTCAATACCTTTCATCATTGCATCCCCAATCGTGCCCGGGAAATAAAATAAAGGATTGAAAAAAAGTGTGGTTTTGCATACCAAAATATCATTCCCCTCTTTATGCCCCGTCGCGTCCCAATCGACAACCTCATGCCCAGCCTTCCGCAACTTGTCCACCGTCTCTCTCATCGCGCGGCGAACCGGCGGGGTCGGCCGGACTATGCCATCATCCCATAACACGGCCAGCTTCAGGCGCTGCTTGCGCTCCATGGCCCGCCAGGGGATCGGTATGCACTTGGGATCGCGGAGCCAGGGCTCACTGTTGGTCACCACGGAGGAAAAGAGCTTGATGGAGTCTAGCGTTGCGGCCATGGGTCCGTTGACGCTGAGGACGGACTCCTGTCCCGCCAGGCCGGATTTGGTCAGGAAGTTGGGGAATCGGCCGAAGGAGGGTCGCAGGGTGAAGATTCCGGTGCAGGCGGCTGGGATGCGGAGGGAGCCGCCTGTTCGTTATTTGAGGTTTTAGCATTGCGCCTTTTGATTTATTTTATTTTATTTTTCTTGTCCGTTCCTATAGTTTTTGGGGAGGATTGGATGGATGGATGGATGGATGGATAGACGAAGGACAGCTACGTACCAATATCCGTCCCAACACCTAGGGGGCTACCTCCGAACGCAATCAAGGCAGACTCGCCGCCCGACGACCCGCCGGGCGTCAGCAGGCGATTGCGAGGATTCAACGTGCGCCCAAACACGTTGTTCACCGTCTCGGCAATCATCATTGCCGTCGGCACGTTCGTCTTGACGTACAGCACCGCGCCCTGCTCGCGCAGGAGATCCGTCATTATGCTGTTGTAGGTAGCCGGGTCGTTGACCCAGCCCGTGAAACCGAGCGTCGAGTCCTTGCCCATGACGTTGAAGTTGTCCTTGAGCGAGACGGGGAGGCCGTGGAGGGGCCCGACTGGCTTGCCGGTGGCGGCCAGGTGGGCGTCGAGCGCCTTTGCATCTTTTAAAGCCTCTGGGAAGAGGGTTTCGGAGAGGCAGTTTGTCTAGTTGGATGTGTTAGCTGGTATTTTTCTGTTCTTTTCTTTGTTTTTGTGATGATATATAATAAAGAGAGGGATAGTGTATTGGATTGATTCGCAATGCCATTCGTTCATACCAGTTGATGGGCAGCAGCAGCCCGTTTGCAGAATGCGCGGGTGACAGCTTCAGCGCTCCAGGCGCCCGTTGTGGTCTTTGCTAGGATTTCAGCGGCCGTCGAGCCTGTGATCTCCAGCTCGGAGGCAGTGAACCAGCCCGATGTTTTGGGGAAGCTGGTCACGTCCGTCTGCGTGGCCGGCGGGAAGATATCTGCTGAGATGATCCATTCCGCCGGGATGGAGGAGAGAAGCTCTTCCCGCTTCGCAGCACCAACTGCTTCCCAGGTCAGTTCGCTGAGCATTTCTTCTTTTTTTTTTTCCGCTTCTTTTTTTTTTTTTGAGTTATTTATTTTATTTCCTTTCACTGTCTATGATATTATGCGCGGCAAGGTAACTAACTATTGTATAAGATTGGAAAAGCCGAGGGCAGAGAGCAAGCAACCCTATAATAACGTAAACAAAATCCTAGTCTAATATATAGAAGAAATGAGAGCAAAAAATAAAGAATAAAAATAAAAATAAAAAAACCAATTCCTAACCGTGGGGCTAGGGACCAATATCGGTCGGCAATCTCATCAGTACATAAGTACATATCTTACATTCCCCTTCCACCAACCTCCTAGTACCCAACTACTCTACTACGCCGAAGCAGCCGGATGGTCGCTCTCCACCCGCACCGCATTATTCTCTCAGGAAGGGCCGGATAGAAGTCGGCAAGTAGCGAGAAAGAAAAAACGGGTTTCTTCTACTGCTATCGACTAGGGCGGAGAAGCGAAGAAACCCACCAATGTGTGCCAAATTTGGCCGGCTTGGTTGATGGGATGTGGGATGTGGGATGTGGGATGGGAGATGGGAGATGGGAGTTTGGTTTGGCATGATTTCTTCTTCCCCTTTGGCCTTTCGCCGATATCAAACCCCGCATTGGCAGGTTTGTGTGGTTGGAAGAGAGAGAGTTTGTTTGGTTGAGCTGAGGGGTTATCATGTAGTTATTGTAGTTATTATTCTTTCTCCTGGTTCCCCCTCCCTTTTTTTTCTTTTTTTTTTTTTTAAACCGGCGTCGGCTGCTATTTAAATGCGAAATTAGGATTGCCACACGCCCGGGGGGGGGGGGGGGGAAAGCTGAAAGAGAGAATGTATCTTGGTAGTAGGTTTATGTTGTATGTACTGCGTACTGCGTACGGTGCTTAAACCCAATTCTAGGGCGATAACTATATCACGCATAAATATCAAGAAGTGGAAAAGGCTGATATTCATTATTCGGATTCAAAGCTTTCATCCGACATGCAGCTGGCACCTCGACTAGTTAACTAGTTACTGGTCTTTTTTTTTTTTTTCCCTGTTGAACTGCGAATATTTAGGTAACTTAAGTTAAATGGCTGGTTTCCGACTCGCTCGCTTTGCTCTATCACACCGCGTCCCATTATCCATTCCATCACCTCAACCCAACCCCCCCCCCTGGATCTGATTGGTGTTGCAAATCGTTTTTTGCAAAGGATGGAAAACCCAAATCTCAGGTTTGCTGCAGAATTTCCAATCCGTACTTCTGCCTCCTCCGGCTAACCCTATCAGTTGTCCATTATTACTCGAACTGCAGGTGGTGCATTCGCAAGTGGACAGAGATCCTCCTTGGTTTCAACATCAGCAAGTACTCTGTAAATATGTAACTAACTAGTTATGTGGCTGGACGAAGAAAGCGGAACCAGTCAAAGCAATGACAATATGTTGTCTAATTTATTATGTGACCCCGTCAATTCCATGATTCGATCCCCTGAAGTTATTTTTTGTTGCAGTTGGTAATTAGAAATAGCAGTAGTAGTAGATTTTTGATGCCTTGCTGGACAAACGAATAGAACTAAATAATAATAAAGTTTCCATTGGAACCTGGTGGCTGGTTAAATATAAGGTTATTTACCTGGGCAAGGCTTGGGTTATTTACGTAGCGGTCGGGGGTAAAATCCACACCCCCCTGAAATCAATCTTTATAACTGCCATACAACAACAATCCGCCCAGGAATCCGTGCTCTTTGACGGGATGGGATGTCTCGTCAAATTTGCTGGCGATTCTCTGGTTCTAGGATTTGGTAGCCTTCCCGTCGGGCTCTAGACCTAAATACCTTCCAAGGCACTGGGAACTACAAAGTGCGTCTTGGGCGTTAGTAGAAACACCGGCACGGACGTGATATACAGCAAGAACCAAACTCAAGACGGATCAAATTCTTCTAGCAAAGGAGATATCCAGCGCATGGCGGGGAGACTATTACATACAACCGCGGGCCGCCTAACAAAGACTTTCCTTATCGTATCATTGGACTGTGTCATTACAGAGTAACTACTACATAGTACTGAAGACATAACAACGGACCGCTCATAAGCGATAGATCCTCCAATAAAAACATGATCAGTCGTGATATCCGAACCTCGCTTTCTGTGAACAAGTCATTTAGATGGATAGGAATACGACAAGAGCAAACAAGCCAAGACAAGCCTTTGAATAGAGCCTGGCGGCGCCGTTATCGGTGGAATTTATATAATCAGAACTGAGCGGATAGAGCCTGGGACCTCCACAGGAAGCAGAAAACTTGACCTCGCTAAGTGCGCCACTTGACCTCGTTATGTAAGCTGACCTCGCAAATGTGGCCCGTGCCACTACCTGACCTCACTCAATACATCTTTTCTTGTAATTTGAAACCACTCTTTCTTTCTTAATTATTTACTGTGGCGGGCTGCGCCCGATCAATCATATAGACTATTCCGTTACACTCCATAGATTCTTCCGCTCCATTCTCGATTGCCGATCCTCGGCCGCCACGAACGCGTATAGATTCTTCCGCCCCGAAGCTCCACTGCATACACCATCACATATGTGTATAAATATCCATCTCAATCACTGATTTCTACACTTTCTCTTTCTTTTCTTCTCTAACATTTTTATCTTTGTTATATAAGACCTATCAATATTATACTGATCTATTCAGTGTAGACCTCTTACACTATAAAAATGTTCATTATCTTCTTATTAGAAAATAATTATTCACACATCATCTTCTCATTAGAAACAATTATTTATTGAGAGATATTCAAACATGTAATAACACATAAGAAATAGAGAAACAGTTAAACAGTTAAGTGAACATTAAGTTCTCAGATAGAAGCTTGCTTATCAGTAGACTGACTATGTAACTGTGTCTGAGATCAGAATCAGATTTTTTAATAGTCTCATTATCAATTCAACTGATCTTATTACACAGTTTTAACATTAGATAGTAGTCTTATACTGTTTCAGTGAAACTTACTGTCTACTCTTATCACATTTTTCAAATGAGACCATGATTTTCACTTCTCAATTTAAATTATTTTTATTACTTTAAATGACTTTAAATCTTATTTAAGTATTATTAAAAAGTGTTACTTTTTAAAAAATTAAAAATAGTCTAAAAAAAACCTTAAAATGTCTAAAAATAGTAACTTTATGTTAAGAATGAGACTAAATGAAATCAAATGAGATCACTTTCTTATTTTTTTCAAGTCATGATTTCATTTTAAGATCTGATATATTGTCACGCTTTCAGCCGCGCTAAGGCCCTGTTGCGGTTCCACACGGCTCATCACTTTCATGTGAATGATTTCATTCTGTCTGAACCAGTTTTCAACTACTCTATAACATCATTCAGATATATCATAGAAAGATCTGATTAATAAATATAAGAACTCTGCTTCTATATGAGATCAGCAGATTACTCTTTCTTAACAATGAGACACTACTGAGATATCACTCTGATTATTCTTACTTATGAAATGAGAGAAGAGTATTCACTCATTATCTATATAGAATAGCTAGATGCTGACTTCTTATCAAAGAAGTCAGTGATTTGTTTTTCTTCTACTGAAATATATATAAGAGTTACTGTGTATCTCATACAATCTTCTTAGTATACTAAGTATCATATCTGTAATATTCTTATAATAACTCTGTAGTCTATAAGCTTGCTATTCAAGCAAGATAGTTAAGCTCACTTATACAGCTTCTTAAACAACTATTTTTACATAATACTGCTGACTAGTCACTGCTTCAGTTCTATTATATTACAATTTAAATCACTTAATCTGATTATATGTTTGAATCAGTTAAGCTCTAACAGACTGATATAATCTCATATACTCATACTGAGACTGATCTGATCTCACTCTCTGAAGAAAACACTACATTATTTTCTAGAGTATGTACATCTCTACTCTGACAGAAATCTGAGATTTCTGAACTCACTGTATATTTTAATATGAGCTCTTCAACTACTCTGTCATCATCACAGCCTCTACACACCTACATCTATTATGAAGATAGAGAGATTAAGGTTGAAGATTCACTGAGATATAAGAGAAATATCTTATCTGAATTTCACAGCTTTATCTGTACTCTTGAACAGAAATTCTGCCTTAATTCAAGCCAGTATAATACTCATGAGATATGAGTAATATACACTGCTAACCTTCTTAAAGATATCTCTGCAACTACTTGAGTTATCAAGAAGAGAAAGCTTGAGTATATCAATACTATCATGACTTAAGAAGAATTCAAGAACTTTCTACTGAACTAAATTAAAGATCACTGTAACTGCAGCTTTATAATAGTATAGTGATTCAACTCATTATATCAATAAGATAATAAGAATTCTTTCAATTTCAATGCAAGATTTGAAGAATATTGAGAGAAATTAACTAATGATTTGAATCAATTAAAAATATAGCTTTATCTTATAAAGCTGACTTATAAGATGCAGATAATAATATTATAATATCAGAGTTCATTAATCAATTACACTGAGCTTGTCAACCTGGCTTTCTGAATCTATTTGAATAGTCAATTCTCTGAGAAAAAGGTTAATAAGATCTCTTCTAAGTAATTAATAATGAGATCTAAACAGTGCTGTGACAGCTTCAGTATGAAGAAAGTAAAGAAGAATTTCAAGTATTCTGATTCTTCACTCACTGTGAAGAAATACTAAAAAAGATTTGATAAAGATCTCTGTTTCAACTGCAGAGCTGATAAATACTATATCAGTGATTATAAGAAGCTGAAGAAGAGAAGAAACTGAGAAGATATCTTCTTAAAGTTAACTTCTCTTCTGACAAACATATTCATGAAAGATAATAAAGAGAAAGAAATAAAGAATTAATAATTCTTATATCTCTGAGTTTATATTATAATCACAATACATACTCTGAATGAAGAGATATCAGTGAGATACCTACTTAACTTCAGAGTGAATACTAACTTCATATTCTATTTCTTTTCTTTGATGAAGAATTGAAAGAAGATAGATCTATCAGATTATATAAAATTTACTGATGAAATAAAATATCACTATTTTAACATAATTCAAGTGAAGTGTGTGACTACAGACTTAGAAGAAATCTTCAAGAAGAGCAGTCTGTTTCTTCACATAGTCAATATTATAGATAAGAATGTTATTCTAGATCTTCTATAATTGAGAGAAAATAATTCTCTCATTGACTGAGTCACTCAGATGTGATAATACTGTCTCATTAATAAGAAGACAGTGATAGAGAAATCTGAAGAGTTTTATCAGAAGAATCTTGTGAAAAAGATTGAGTTAATATACTGCATAGCAGATGATTGAGACTTGAGAATAGATGAAGAAGCTATCACTCTCACTGCAAGATTAGTAGCAGTATTCATTATTGAAGATGAATGTACACAATGTCTCTTTACAGATTTTAAGAATGTCTTTTCAGAAAGAGAAGCAGTGAAGTTTCCTGATATCAAGATATAATATAAGATTTATCTTAAAGACAGTGTAACAGCACTGTATAAGTCTCTTTATAACTTATCTGTAAAGAAATTGAATATTCTGTATAAATATCTTAAAGAAGTACAATCAAAGAACTGAATATATTTATCAAAGAGTTCAGCAGAGACATCTATACTCTTTATGCTTAAGAAGAATAATAGACTATATCTATGCATAGACTACAGAGATCTTAACAAGATGATGATTAAGAATCACTATTCATTACTGTTGATTAATGAGATGATTAATCAATTATCTAAAGTAAAGATGTTCTCAAAGATTGATATATAAGATGTCTATCATAGAATCAGAGTTAATGAAGACAATGTTTGAAAAACAGCTTTTTATACTAAGTACAGCAATTTTAAATATCTTGTTTTATCTTTTAATCTTTGTAATGCTTCAGTCATCTTCCAGATCTATATAAATGAGATGCTGTGAGGCCTTGTTAACATCTTCTGTATAGTATACCTGGATGACATTTTAATCTTCTTGAAATCAGA
The DNA here is from genome assembly GCF_000003855.2 of Blastomyces gilchristii SLH14081. Lineage (NCBI taxonomy): Eukaryota > Fungi > Ascomycota > Eurotiomycetes > Onygenales > Ajellomycetaceae > Blastomyces > Blastomyces gilchristii. Next base: position 897,961 of record NW_003101679.1, read on the forward strand.
GAAAGAATATGATATTCATATTCAAGAAGTATTGAGTTGCTTAAGACAGTATCAACTCTATACAAACACTGAAAAATACTCATTCTACATGCAGGAGATTGATTTCTTAGATTATATTATTAAGATGAATGACATTTCAATGAATAGAAGCTGAGTCTCTGTTATTAAGAACTGACTGATACTGCAGATATATCATGAGATGCAGGTATTTCTAGAATTTGTGAATTTCTACAGATGATTTATCTATATATATTCACAGATTACTGCTCTTCTTACAGATCTGTTAAAGAGAAGTATGAAAGACAGAAAAACAGAATTATTTATTCTTACTTAAGACACTGTGCAGGTGTTTACAGAATTGAAACAAGCTTTTACAGATACTACAATACTGAATCACTTTAATCCTGACTTACTCAGTCAGTGTGAGACTGATATATTCAGAAATGAGATCTGTGAAATCTTTTCACAGTTGACACTGAAGATCTTTCAACATTGAAAGAATCAGAGAATAATCACTTCTGAGAAAACAGATAATAAATTGTCTGTGAGAAAAGACTTTTCCATAAAGTTTATAAGATACTGTGAATAAAGATCAGTGACTTTCTTCTTCAAGAAGTTATCACTCATGCAGAGAAGATATAATACTCATAATCAGAAGATGTTAGTAATTATCAAATTCTTTAAGATCTGGCAATATTATCTTCAGAATAGTAAGTACTCAGTGTAAGTTCTCACTGATTATATAAATCTGTGTTACTTCTTAATAATAAAGAGCTTGATAGAATGTTAAGCCAGGTGAGCAGAGCTGCTTTCAGAGTATAATTTCTATATCTGATACTATTCAGATCAGCTTAATCTCACTGACATACTGTCTAGATAATCTGATTATAATATCATTGATATGAAGAAGAATTCTATAAAAGAATCTCTGTCATCACTGCAGAAGAAGCTGGCTGCAGAGGGTTGAGATTCTCTAAAGCTTGAAAACAGTGTCAGAGAGGCAGCTGTATAACTCAGTATAGAAGATAAAAGAGAACCTGAGTCTCTGCAGAGAACTGATACTGAAGATCATGAGCTTCTTATATCATGTCTTACAATTATTGAATTGACAAAGAATGAAATAGTCTACAATCTTTCAACCTGACTACTTTTGAAATTCATTAATAAGTTATAGAAGAGGAATACCTCTACTGCAGCTTAAATTCAAAACTTGAAGAAGAAAGAATTCAGTTTGAACTTGAAAGAGACAGACTCTGAGCAGGGTGATGTCACTAAGAAATCAAGTCACTGATAACTAGAAGAATGTGAACTTCTACTGCTGAATAATTCAGTCTTCATCTCTTATAGCAGAGTGATATGTCAGAAGTTATTAAGAATTCATCATAATAATCTTCATATAGAGCACTTCAGATTAGAGAAGACTGAGAAGCTTCTAAAATATAAATACACTTAAGACAAGCTTCAGACAGATATCAAAGAGTATGTTAAGACTTATAATATCTATCAAAGAATAAAGATTCTGTGATATAAGTAATACAGTGAGTTAACATCACTGTCTGTTTCAAAGAGCTCATGATAGAATCTATTAATGAATTTCATAGTTGATCTGCTGAAGTTGATAAGAGTTAAAGAATATAACTCAATTTTGATTATTATTAACTACTTCATGAAGATGACTAGATTAAATAGATAGACAGAAAGAAATTGAAAGGAAAAGATAAAGTAAAGAAAGACTGTAATAAAACAAATTATTAAAAGATAGTATATAGCTGTTTTAACAGACTATATCTGATTGATTTCCTCCTCTTCATAATTCCTCTTCATCAGTAAATACTGATCAGCTTTTTACTATTATCTTATGATAAAATATCTTCTCAGTACTGCATTTCATCTGCAGATCAATGACCAGACTAAATATCAGAATCAGACACTAGAACAGTATCTTCAAGTGTTCTGTTCATATCATCAGAATGATTGACTCAAACATCTTCTAACTACTGAATTTGTATATAATAATATAAAGAATGTAATCTTAAAGATATCTTCTTTCTATGCTTATTATGAATATAATTCTTTGTTACTCAGTGATGTCACAGATGATGTTTTAAAGAGAGAAATAGATAGTCAGAATATCAGATAGATACAGAGAACAGAGTATCTCTCAGTACTAGAAGTAAAAGTAAGATTGAAACTTTTGAATAAAATTCATAAAAAGATGATGAAAAGCATTCACTGCACTCAGAAGTGATAGATAAAATACTATAATTAAAAACATCTTTCAATAAAGTTCTTAATAGAGAATCAAGTACTACTTTTAGTAAAGAATATCAAGATAATAAGACTGTGTAAGAAGCTCAGTAAGTAGTGACTAGAATCTTTCTCAGTAATAAGAGTAGTAAGTAAGCAGATATATAAGTTAAAATTACTCACAGAATTGAAATCAATTCATTCTATTTTTCACATTTTCTATTTAAAGCTCTATAAGTAATACTCTGAAATGAAGCTATCTCAGCTGAATAATATTAAAATTGAGAGTAATACTGAATATCTTATAAAGAAAATATTGAATAAGTGAACACATTACAGTAAGCTTCAATATCTTGTTAAATAGAAAGAATATTCATTATCAGAGAATTCATAAGAACTGCTTAAGTATTTGAAAAATGCTGAGAAAGAGATTGTAAGCTATGAGATAGTTAGTAGAGACTGCTCTGTTACACATCAGAGATATTAAGCAAGAAATACTGCTTAAAACTTCTCATTTTTCTTAAAGAGTTTTTTAGAGATAATCTTGCAATGATGAGTCAGTGTCTTATAGACTCTGTAGCACTCTTCTTCTATTTTCTTCTAAAGAGTTTTTAGAAGTTTAATAAGACTATACAAGTATAACATTTCTGAAGCAGTTAAAAGAAAAGAAATATTTGAAATTAATAAAAAGATTAATATTATTAATCTGCAGACTGCTGCTATTCTAATGAGACTGCAGCCTGCTGAAAAAGTAAAAAGAGGAATCAGAGTCTACTCATTAATAATCACACTCTCATCAAACTCATTCTTCACTGTTAAAGTCTTCAGTATCAGTATCTTTATCTGCTGAGAAGTTAGCACTGCAGTGCTGCAGAGAAGCATGCTGTAGAAGAGTATAAGAGATGCTGAAAGTATTAACTTATTAACTTATAAAGTATCTCAGTCATCTGCTTCAACTGAAGTGAGATTCTCTTCAATCAGTGATTAATCTCTGCAGCACTTTTAAAGATAATATTAACTGATCTCTTCTTGAGATCAGTTATTCTGAGGTGTTTTTTCATCTCAGAGATTCATACTTTCATCTCTTTTTACAGATAAGTAAGAAAGATCTCTTCAGTCTTGATAGAATTTATCAATACTTAAAGCTCTGAGACTCTCACTCTGTACTACTTGAGTATCTAGACTTCTTATCAGAGCTGATACAACATCTTTCTGTGAGATAATACTTATAGAGAGACAGAAGTTGTTATTACAGATATAATAGAAATAATAGAAGTGAGAGAAGAGACAGATGTATAAAATCTCTTCTTTCTTCAGCTGCTTGATATAGTATAGATAAGTAGTAATATCAGTCAGAGACTGTACTGAAGCCTTCTTACAGAAAGAAGATGAAGAAATTAAGAGACTCTACAGACTCAACTCAGCAGTATTCTGAGCAGGGCTTAGACAGGCTGTGAGAGAGAAACTATAAATTGAGCTTCTCAGAGTCACTATCTCTGAAATCAAGCTCTTCTCAGATTTCTCTCTGAATGATCACACAGAGTCATATACTATTATATTGACTGAGAGAGAGGGCAGTGTCACAACAGCAGTGAGAGAGGCAGAGAATGAACTGAACACAGATGAATTAATTAGTAGAAGAGATAACATCTCACTGCAAGACATAGCAATTATCACTGCAGCTGTAAAAGAAGCAGAAGAAGAAGAAGATATGATCATAAGAGCAGTGCTTCTGCAGCTCATTGACATCACTGTCTTCACCTTCAACCTGGCTTTCTTAGTGGTCACAGAGGCCGCTGCCACATCACAAAGACATTTATTTACTAGAAAACATCAGAATAAGCTCTCTACTGTTCTTCAAGAATGATACTTCTATACACTCACTATTATAGATGAGAGAAGGGGAAGAAAAATATGTCACAGAAGAGAGAGATTTTTTTGAAAAAATCCTGTTACTACTATTAGCTTTGTCTCTAAAATACATCACTTTTACAGAGAATTTCATATATAGAATGAAATATATTGAAAGATCTGCAAGCTACTTATTAATTATGTTTTTCACATTTCAAATCAATATATAAGAAACTCACTTATCATGTGTTTAGTTTGAATAAAGATGAGAAAAGAAAGATCTATACAGTCAGCAGAAAAACTCATCTATTTCTTTATATCACACACAGCACATATACTGTTAATTGATTAGTAACTATTACTATACAACAAAGATAATTTCTAATCTGATAATCTTGAAGACATAGAGACTATGCTCTTAAAGAGAAGAGTATTATCATACTCTCAGTCATATCAAGACCTCATTACAGTTTTACACAGCTCATTACTTTCATGTAGATGATTTCATTCTATCTGAACCAGTTTTCAATCACTCTATAACATTATTCAAATATATCATAGAAAGATCTGATTGATGAATATAAGAATCTCACTTCTATACAAGGTCAGCAGATTACTCTTTCTTGACAATGAGACACTGCTGAGGTATCACTTCAGCTATTCTCACTCATGAAATGAGAGAAGAGTATCTGCTCATTATCTATATAGAATAGCTAGATGCTGACTTCTTATTAAAGAAGTCAGTGATTTGTTTTTCTTCTACTGAAATATATACAAGAGTTACTACATGTCTCATACAATCTTCTTAGTATACTAAGTACTATATCTGTGATATTCTCACAATAACTCTGTAGTCTATGAGCTCACTATTCAAGTAAGATAGTTAAGCTCACTTATACAGCTTTCTAAACAACTACTCTTATATGACACTGCTGACTAGCCACTGCTTCGGTTCTGCCACGTTACATATATAGTCACTTTACATGTTTTTTTAATAGCCAGTCCCAGTGGGATTCACGTCAAGAAATGTATGAGATCAGATTAAATGAGATTAAATATAAAATTCATGATCTCAGCGGCCAGTCTACTTATCAGTCACTCTAGTCTTATAATAAGATCTTATAAGAGAATATCAGTAAAAGATCTGAGAGTTCTGACACTCAGATATATAAGAATACAATTACACTTCTTCAGATTTCACAGATATTATATATCTGATGATCAATATAATCATATCTAATGATAATATGAAACTCTTAAATACAAGTATAAATGTAATATCATAGTAATTCTGAGTAATGTTGAAATTATAACAGTAATAGATAGCAGATATGCATATAACTTAATAACTTTAATATAAAGAGATTTAATAATTAACTTATGTAATTTCAACATCTACAGAATTAAATATAAAAGTGCTGAAAGAATACTTAGATACTTCTGTATATTTCAATACTTTCAATCTCACTCTCTACTCATCATAAAGAATGAAAATGCTTATAAAACTGAGTATAGATGAAGATTTCATCAGTTCATTAATTAATCAAGATTGATATATCAATGAATAATTGAAAGATTGTATGAAACAGAAGTTTTATTCATAAATAAAAGTATATAAATCAGTATTATGAATATCTGATAATATTATAAAGTATCTTGATATTCTGTTTCAAGATACTGTTATATAATAGAAAGTATTAATATCACGCTCCCGGCCGCGCCAAGGCCCTGTTGCGGTTTCACACGGCTCATTGCTTTCATGCGGATGATTCCATTCATCCCGCAGGCTGTCTGAACCGGTTTCCAACCACTCTATGACATTATTCGGATATATTATAGAAAGATTCAATTGATGAATATGAGAACCTCACTTCTATATAAGGTCAGCAGATTACTTTTCCTTGATAGTAAGATACTACTGAGGTATCACTTCAGCTATTCTTACTCATGAAATGAGAGAAGATATTCACTCATTGTCTATATAGAATAGCTAGATGCTGACTTCTTATAAAAGAAGTCAGTAATTTATTTTTTCTTCTACTGAAATATATACAAGAGTTACTATGTGTTCTATACAATATTCTTAGTATACTAAGTATTATATCTGTGATATCTCTGCAATAACTCTGTAGTCTATAAGCTCACTATTTAAGCAAGATAGTTAAGCTTACTTATACAGCTTCTTAAATAACTATCTCTATATAATATCACTAACTAGTTATTACTTCAGTTCTATTATGTTACAATTTAAATCACTTTATCTGATTATATGTTTGAATCAGTCAAGCTCTAATAAACTGATATAACCTCACACATCTACACTGAGACTGATTTAATCTCACTCTCTGAGAGAAACACTACATCATTCTTTAGAGTGTGTACATCTCTATCTCAGCAGAAATCCGAGATTTCTGAACTCACTGCATATTTTGATATAAGCTCTTCAATCACTCTGTCATTATTACAGCCTCTACACACCTATATCTATCATGAAGATAGAGAGATTAAGATTGAAGATTTACTGAAATATAAGAGAAATATCTTGTCTGAATTTCACAGCTTTATCTGTATTCTTGAATGAAAATTCTGCCTTAATCTGAGTCAGTATAATACTCATGAGATATAAGTAATATACACTACTAACCTTCTTGAAGATATCTCTGTGACTACTTAAGTCATTAAGAAGAGAGAGCTTGAGTGTATTAATACTGCTATAACTTGAAAAGAATTCAAGAACTTTCTACTAAATCAAATCAAAGATTATTATAATCATGACTTCATAGCAGTGCAGCAGTTCAACTTATTATATTAATAAGATAATGAGAATTCTTTCAATTTCAATATAAGATTTGAAGAATATTGAGAGGAATTAACTGATAATTTGAATCAATTAAAAACACAGCTTTATCTTATAAAGCTGACTTATAAGATGTGAATAATAATATTATAATATCAGAGTTCATTAATCAATTACACTGAGCTTGTTAATTTAACTTCTCAGATCTATTTGAATAATTAATTCTCTGAGAAAAAGATTAATAAGATCTCTTCTAAGTAATTAATAACAGAATCTAAACAGTGCTGTGACAGCTTCAGTATGAAGAAAGTAAAGAAGAATTTCAAGTATTCTGATTCTTCACTCACTGTAAAGAAATATTAAAAAAGATTTGATAAAGATCTCTATTTTAACTGCAGAGCTGATAAACACTATATCAGTGATTATAAGAAGCTGAAGAAGAGAAGAAACTGAGAAGATATCTTCTCAAAGTTAACTTCTCTTCTGATAAACATATTCATAGAAGATAATAAAAAGAAAGAAATAAAGAATTGATAATTCTCACATCTCTGAGTTCATGTTATAATTATAATACATACCTTAAATGAGAAGATATCAGTGAGATGTCTACTTGACTTCAGAGTGAATACTAACTTTATATTCTATTTCTTTTCTTTGATAAAGAGTTGAAAGAAGATAGATTTATCAGACTATGTGAAATTTACTAATGAAATAAAATATCACTGTTTTAACATAATTCAAGTGAAGTGTGTAATCACAGACTTAAAAGAAATCTTTAAGAAAAGCAGTCTGCTTCTTCACACAGTTAATATTATAGATAAGAATGTTATTCTAGATCTCTTATAATTGAGAGAAAATAATTCTCTCATTGACTGAGTTACTCAGATATAGCAGTACTGTCTCACTGATGAAGAGACAGTGATAGAGAAATCTGAAGAGTTTCATTGAAAGAATCTTGAGAAAAAGATTGAGTTAATATACTGTATAGTAGATGATTGAGACTTGAGAATAGATGAAGAAGTTATCATTCTCACTATAAGATTAGCAGCAGTATTCATTATTGAAGATAGATATGTATAATATCTCTTTACAGATTTTAAGAATGTCTTTTCAGAAAGAGAAGCAGTGAAGTTTTCTAATATCAAGATATAATATAAGATTTATCTTGAAGACAGTGTAACAGTACTGTACAGATCTCTTTACAATCTGTCTGTAAAGAAATTAAATATTCTGTGTAAATATCTTGAAGAAGCATAATCAAAGAACTGAATATATTTATCAAAGAGTTCAGTAGAAACATCTATACTCTTTATACTTAAGAAGAATGATAGGCTATGTCTATGTATAGACTACAGAGACCTTAATAAGATGACAGTTAAGAATTACTATTCATTATTATTAATTAATAAGATGATCAATTGATTATCTGAAGTAAAGATGTTCTCAAAGATTAATATACAGAATGTCTATCATAGAATCAGAGTTAATAAAGATAATGTTTGAAAAACAGCTTTTCATATCAAGTATAGTAATTTTAAATATCTTGTTTTATCTTTTAATCTTTGTAATGCTTCAGCCATCTTTCAGATCTATATAAATGAAGTGCTGTAAGACCTTGTTGATGTCTTCTGTATAGTATATCTGAACAACATTCTAATCTTCTTAAAATCAGAGAAAGAACATGATATTCATGTTCAAGAAGTATTAAGTCACTTGAGACAGTATTAACTCTATACAAACACTGAAAAATACTCATTCTACATGCAGAAGATTGATTTCTTAGATTACATTATTGAGATGAATAACATTTCAATGAACAGAAGCTGAGTCTCTGTTATTGAGAACTGATCAGCACTACAGATGTATTATGAGATATAGATGTTTCTAGAATTTACAAATTTCTATAGATAATTTATCTATACATATTCACAGATTACTGTCTCTCTTACAGATCTGTTAAAGAGAAGTGTGAAAGACAGAAAAATAGAACTGTTTATTCTCACTCAAGACATTATACAGATGTTTATGAAATTGAAACAAGCTTTCACAGATATCACAATACTGAATCACTTTAATCTCAACTTACTCAGTCAGTGTGAGACTGATATATCTGAGAATGAAATCTATGAAATCTTTTCACAGTTGATATCAGAGGCCTTTCAATGTTGAAAGAATCAGAGAATAATTATCTCTGAGAAAACAGATAATGAATTGTCTGTGAAAGAAGACTTTTTCACAGAGTCTATAAAATATTATGAATAAAGATTAGTGATCTTCTTCTTCAAGAAGTTATCACTCATACAGAGAAGATATGATATTCATAATCAGAAGATATTAGTAATTATCAAATTCTTTAAGATTTAATAACATTATCTTCAGAATAGTAAGTACTCAGTGTAAGTTCTCACTGATTATATAAATCTGTATTATTTCTTGACAACAAAGAGCTTGACAGAATGTTAAGCCAGATGAGTGAAGCTGCTTTCAGAGTATGATTTCTATATTCAATACTGTTCAGATCAGCTTAATCTCACTGACACACTGTCTAGACAGTCTGATTATAATATTATTAATGCAGAGAAGAATTCTATAAAAGAATCTCTATCATTACTGCAGAAGAAGCTGACTGCAGAGAATTAAAGTTCTCTGAAGCTTGAAAACAGCACTGAAGAGACAGCTGTGCAACTCAGTATAAAAGATGAAAGAAAACCTGAGTCTTCACAGAGAACTGATACTGAAGATCATGAGCTTCTTATATTATATCTTATAATCATTGAATGAGTAAAGAATGAAACAGTCTACAATCTTTCAATCTGACTACTTTTGAAATTCATTGATAAGTTACAGAAGAGAGATATCTCTACTACAGCTTAAATTCAGAAGTTGAAGAAGAAAGAGTTTAGTTTAAACTTAAAAGAGACAGACTCTGAGCAGAGCAGTGTCACTAAGAAACTAAGTCACTGATAACTAGAAGAATATAAACTTCTACTGCTGAATGATTCAGTCTTCATCTCTCATAGCAGAGCAGTGTGTTAAAAGTTATTGAGAATTCATCATAATAATCTTCATACAGAGCACTTCAGGTTAGAGAAGACTGAGAAGCTTCTAAAATATAAATATATTTAAGACAAGCTCTGAGCAGATATCAAAGAGTATATTAAAACTTACAATATCTGTTAAAGAATAAAGATCTCATGATATAAGTAATACAGTGAGTTAACATCACTATCTATTTTAAAGAACTTATAGCAGAATCTATTAATGAATTTCATAGTTGACCTACTGAAGTTAACAAGAGTCAAAGAATATGACTCAATTTTAGTCATTGTTAACTACTTTATGAAGATAATCAGATATATCTCTACTTATAAAAAGATTAAAGCCTCTGAATTAACTGATCTATTTTTAGATATCATCATTTATAATCACAGTACTCTGAAATCATTGATAACAGATTAAGAATTTCTCTTCATCAGTAAATACTGATCAGCTTTTTACTATTATCTTATAATAAAATATCTTCTCAGTACTATATTTCATTCACAGATTAATAATCAGACTGAATATCAGAATCAGACACTAGAACAGTATCTTTAAGTGTTCTATTTATATTATCAGAATAATTAGCTCAAACATCTTCTAATCACTGAATTCATATATAATAATATAAAGAATGCAATCTTAAAGATATCTCTCTTCTATACTTATTATAAATATAATTCTTCATTACTCAGTGATGTTATAGATGACATTTTAAAGAAAGAAATAAACAGTCAGAATATTAGATAGATATAAAGAATAGAGTATCTCTCAGTATCAGAAGTAAAAGTAAGATTGAAACTTTTAAATAAAATTTATAAGAAGATGATGAAAAGTATTCATCATACTTAGAAGTAGTAGATGAAATACTATAATTAAAAACATCTTCTGATGAAGTTCTTAATAGAGAATCAAGTGTTACTTTCAGCAAAGAATATCAAGATAATAAGATTATATAAGAAGCTTAGTAAGTGATGACTAGAATCTTTTCTAATAACAAGAGTAATGAGTAAGCAGATATATAAGTTAAAATTACTTACAGAATTAAAATTAATTCATTCTGTTTTTCACATTTTCTATTTGAAGCTTTATAAGTAATATCTCAGAGTGAAGCTGTCTCAGCTGAATAATATTAAGATTAAGAGTGATACTGAATATCTTATAAAGAAAATATTGAATAAGTAAATATATTACAGCAAGTTTCAATATCTTATAAAATGAGAAGAATATTTATTATCAGAGAATTCATGAGAACTGCTTGAGTATTTGAAAAATACTGAGAAAGAGATTGCAAGCTATAAGACAGCTAGTAGAGATTACTCTGTTATATATCAGAGACATTGAGTAAGAAATACTGCTTAAAACTTCTTATTTTTCTTAAAGAGTTTTTTAGAGATAATCTTGTAATAATGAGCTAATGTCTTATAAACTCTGTAGTACTCTTCTTCTATTTTCTCTTAAAGAATTTTTTAGAAGTTTAATGAGACTATATAAGTATAAAATTTCTGAAGTGATTAGAGAAAAGAAATATTTAAAATTAATAAAAAAGATTAATATTATTAATCTGTGAGCTGCTGCTATTCTAATAAGACTGCAGTCTGTTGAAAAAGTAAAAAGAAGGAATTTCAGAGTCTACTTATTAATAATCACACTCTTATTAAACTTATTCTTCACTGTTGAAGTCTTCAGCACTAATATCTTTATCTGCTGAGAAGTTAGTGCTGCAGTGCTGTAGAGAAGCATGCTGCAGAAGAGTATAAGAGATACTGAAAGTATTAACTTATTAACTTACAAAGTATCTCAGTCATCTGCTTGAACTGAAGTGAGATTCTCTTCAATCAGTGATTGATCTCTGCAGTACTTTCAACAGTAGTACTGACTAATCTCTTCTTAAGATTAGTCATTCTAAGGTGTTTTTTTATCTCAGAGACTCATACTTTCATCTCTTTTTACAGATAAGTAAGAAGGATCTTCTCAGTCTTAATAGAATCTGTCAATACTTAAAGCTCTGAGATTCTCACTCTGTACTGCTTGAGTATCTAGGCTTTTTATCAGAGCTGATATAATGTCTTTCTGTGAGATAATACTTACAGAGAGGCAGGAGTTGTTGTTATAAGTATAATAAAAATAATAGAAGTAAGAGAAGAAGTGAGTATATAAAATCTTCTCTTTCTTCAGCTGCTTGACACAGTGCAGACAAGTAGCAGTGCTAGTCAGAGATTGTATCAGAGTCTTCTCACAGAGAGAAGATAAAGAAACTGCAGAACTCTGCAGACTCAACTCAGCAGTATTCTGAGCAGAACTCAAGTATGCTGTGAAAGAGAAACTATGAATTGAGCTTCTCAGAGTCACTGTCTCTAAAATCAAGCTCTCTTCAGATTTCTCTCTGAATGATCACACAGGGTCATACATCACTGTATTGACTGAGAGAGAAGGCAGCATCACAACAGCAGTGAGAGAGACAGAGAATGAACTGAATACAGACACACTAGCCAGCAGAAGAGATAACATCTCACTGCAAGACATAGCAACTTTCACTGCAGCTGTAAGAGATGCAGAAGAAGAAAAAGATATGACAATGAGAGTGATACTTCTACAGCTCATTGATGCCACTGTCTTCATCTTCAACCTGACTTTTTTAACAGTTATGAAGGCTGCAGCTGCATCATGAAGACATTTACTCACTAGAAAATGTCAGAATAAGTTCTTTATTATTCTTCAAGAATGATACTTTCATGCACTCACTGTTACAATTGAGAGAGAGAGAAAGAAAAATATTTCATAGAGAGAGAAAATCTTTTCAAAAAAATCCTGCTACTACTGTTAGCTTTATCTCTAAAATACATCACTTTTGTAGAGAATTTCATACATAGAATGAAATATGATAAGAGATCTGTAAGTCACTTATTAACTATATTTTTCTCATCTCAAATTGATATATAAGGAACTCACTTATCATATATTTAATTTAAATGAAGATGAATAAAGAAAGATCTATACAGTCAGCAGAAAAACTCATCTATTTCTTTATATTATATACAGTATATATGCTATTAATCAGTTGATAACTGTTGCTATACAACAAAGATAATTTCTAATTCAGTAAATCTTGAGAGTATAGAGACTATACTCTTAAAGAGAAGAGTATTATCATACTCTCAGCTATGTCAAGACTCTGTTATGATTTCACACAGCTCATCACTTTTATATGAATGATTTTATTCATTTCACAGACTGTCTGAATCAGTTGTTAATTACTCTATGACATTATTCAGATATATTATAGAAAGATCTGATTGATGAATATAAGAACCTCACTTTTATACAAGATCAGCAGATTACTTTTCCTTGATAGTAAGGCATCACTGAGGTATCACTCTGACTATTCTTACTTATGAAATGAGAGAAGATATCTACTCATTGTCTATATAGAATAGCTAGATACTGGCTTCTTATAAAAGAGATCAGTGATTTGTTTTTTCTTCTACTGAAATATATACAAGAGTTACTGCATATCTCATACAATATTCTTAGTATACTAAGTATCATATCTGTGATATCTCTGTAATAACTCTGTAGCCTACAAGCTCACTATTCAAGCAAGATAGTCAAGCTCACTTATACAGCTTCTCAAATAACTATCTCTACATGACACCGCTGACTAGCCACCGCTTCGGTTCCGCCACATTACAATTAAATTGATTACAGAGTATCTGACAGAGAAACACTTCTCTTACAACATTTATTTCTGACTTCAATATCAAGATTCTAGAAGCAGATGATCAATCTTGAGAGAATTAAATAAAGATTAACATGCTCAAGAAGATATTGACTTTCAAACTCTTACAGACTCTTATAAGTGTAGATAAAGATCAGACTTATAAAGACTTCTGCACATAGCTTTGAATATTGAATGACTGTCTTATCAAGCTCAAGAGTATATAGAACAGTGATAGAAGATATTACATCTCAGTCACTTATACACCTGTACTGAAGAGAAGTAACAGCAATGATACAGATGCTATGAACTGAATAGATTCAAATATCTATGTATAAGCAAGAGTTTTCACTGTCTGAACAGGCTTCTGAGTCTCTGAGATCACTTCTGAAGAAGTCACTGATTAATATCAACATAAAGTGTGCATTAACTGTAATTAATCAGAACATATTACTTTCAACTGCTGATTAATCTATATATCTTCTCATTCAAAAAATGAATCAGTGTCTGTCTGCATCAATCACATTACATTAGAGAAAGATTCAGAAGATAATTATAAGAATATCTCAGTGAAACAGAAAAAAGATTAACTTCTATTCAAATTTATAAACAGAAGCTTAAAGAGGTCAGATAATAATAATTTAAAGAGAAGATAATAATGAATGCAATTCTTATATCTACTGTAATTAATAATATATATAATATAAAAGCTATGATAGATAGTAATCTATATCACTATGCAATGATAAAATCTTCAGTTATAAAATATTATAATCTTCAGTATATCTCTTTATCAAAACTCTGACTTCTCACAGAATTTGATAATTCAAAAGACATTTATACTCATTATATAATGAAGCTGATCATAGATGTGAGAGAATATCAATATGAAGATGTCTATATATATGAAGTTAATAATCTTGATTATAATCTTATATTAGAACTTATCTGACTATCTGAATAAGACATCTTATTGAATACTTGAAATAGAAGCTTGATATTCTCTAACAATGATAGAATTCATGAAGATGATATTTACAAGACTATGAATCTTACACAGATTTCTGTCAATGCTTATAAAATACTCTGAAAAAGAAGTTATTATTAAAACTATTAACAGAGTTACTAACAAGTTCACTGACAGCAGAATCATATATTAATCTATTCTATTAGTCTAACTGATATTAAAAAGGCTTTAGAAAAGTTATTCTGTATTATAATAATAGATTCTCATATAAAACTCTCTTAATAATATCATGAATATCTAGATATCTTCTGATAAGATAATATTATAAACATACTTCTCTTACAAGATTCTGAAATAGATCATAGTATCAAGTTAGAGAAAAAGAATGATAAGAATTCTGAATTATCATGAGACTCTCTTTATAACATATTCTGAGATGAACTTCTTCTTCTTCAAAAGATACTTAATAATCTGTTAAATAAGAGATTCATACATGTTAGCAACTCTTTCACTGCAGCCTTTATTCTCTTTGCAAAGAAATCAGATAAAGAACTTCAGTTCTGTGTGAATTATTAAGAATTGAACAGATTAACAAAGAAAGACTGTTATTCTTTATCTCTTATTAATAAAACTCTAGCTCACATTGAACAAGCTCAATGATTTATAAAGTTAGATGTTATCACTGTGTTTTATAAGATTCACATCACTGAAGAAGATGAGTGACTTACAGTATTTCAAATATAATATAGTCTCTTTGAATGAGTAGTCACACTCTTTGAACTGATCAATACTCTTAGTATATTTCAGAAGTATATCAACTGAGCACTCTGAGACTTTCTTGATAAATTTATATCTATCTATTTAGATAATATTCTTATCTTCACTGATAAATTCAGAAAGAAATATCAAGAGTATGTGTAAAGAGTATTACAACAACTATAAGAAGTAGAACTATCAATTGATATTAACAAGTATAATTTCAAAGTCAAGAGTACTAAATACTTAGATTTCATCATAGAAGCTGATAAGAAAATCTAAATGAATTCTGAGAAGATCTCTGCTATTCTTGAATGAGAGGTCTTATATACTGTGAAAGATGTACAAAGCTTCATCAGATTTACTAACTTCTATCAGTGATTTATATAAAACTTCTCAGATATTATAAGATTACTTGCAGAACTCATTAGAAAAGACTCAGTATTTCAATGATCAGTAGATGCTGAAGCTGTATTTATATAAATGAAGAAGATGTTTATTAATATCTCTCTACTGATAATATTCAATTCTGATTATAAAATAGTTATTAAAGCTGATTTCTCTGACTATGTAACAGAAGAAGTGATATTATAATATAATAATAAAGATATTCTATGATTATATATCTTTATATCTAAGAAACTGAGTTCTGCTGAATGTAACTATGAGATCTATGATAAGAAACTTCTTATAATTATATACTGTTTAGAAGAATAAGACTCTGAACTTCAAAGTGTCTCTGAATTTAAGATAGTCACAGATTATAAGAATCTCAAATACTTTATAACTACTTATAAACTTACTGAATAACAGATACAATGATCTGAGTTCTTAAGCTGCTTTTATTTTACAATACACTACTATTCTGACAGTCAGAACTCAATGATAGATGCTCTCTCACAATGAGAACAAGATATGCTGCTTAATATGACAGATATGTACTGAATGAACTGAGAACACCAGCTCTTAGACCTGAAGATATTGATTAATCAAGATAGAATAACTCACAACCTCTACGGTCTGTCGTCAGTGTATCTAGACTTCAACACCAAGTCTCACCCTTGTACTACTCCTCTCAATCTGGCTCATCCCCGGCAGAACAATACAAAAAGATACCTCGGCAACAGCATTCAATACATAACCAGCGGACAACGAGTCAACAGCACATCAACAACTATAAAATCAGTATACTTCAAGGTCTGACTGAGCCTTTGATCCCTGCACAGTGAGATATATTAAATCTAGCTTTAATACCTCAATATTCAATAGATTCTGCAAGGGATTGAGAACAGCAATACTAGGTTTCTATTGAATTTGAGAATTAACTCTATATTGATATAATCATTGACAAAGTCTTCTATTTTGAGATATAAATAACCAGTTCCTCTACATCCCGCTGGCAATATTTATATTATCATATAGAAACAGACTTATATTCTCTATAATATCAAGACTCTGAAGAGGGAAAGTCTTGATAGAGAGTATACAGTAATGCATATCTTAGCAGTTTCTATCTCATTCTTCTGCAGCAGTTAATGCAAAAAAAAGATCTTAGAAATAGTTTTTTACTTCTCTTGAAAAAGTAAGGTGTTTTTCTCTGGGTTTTACACAATATTCTTACAAAGAATAAAAAACAGAGCTGTTTTCTGTCATAATTTCATATTCTTTTAAGTAAGAATTACTTTTCCAGTGGCTGAAGAGCTTTCATTAATACTTAATTCTTTTTTACACTCTTTATTAACTGATTTGAGTTGCACACTTGTTGTGTGAGGAGAATTGAATGATTTAGAATAAAATTGAATAGTTTTAATCAATTTCTCTGCAAAAAATTGATTTATTTTTTGTCAGTTTTTCTCTCAAAAACTGTCATATCATCTGATTCATTATCAATTGATATCATACTCTTCCTCACTGTATCTCAAGAAAGAGATTGTAAAGATCTTATTGATTTATCTTAAAAATCAATTTTAGTTTATTAGATTCTCTTCAAAAATCTAACCTAGTTACTGAACTAGTGTGAAAAAAATCAGGTGTTTTATACATAAAAGTCTTTTATTCTTCTTTTGAAACAGTCTGATCAACTTTTCAATTGAAAACAGACTTAGAAATATCTCAATTGAAACAGTCTGATCAACTTTTCATTGAGTGAGAACAATGAGTTCAAAAATACACTCAGTTGATGTGGAAAAAGATGCTTTCTCAAATGCTATTTCTGAGATTGAAATTCTGAAGAGAAGAAAGAAAGAAGAAATAGAGAAACAACAAGTTCTTGAAATACAGGAACTTGAAAAAGCAAGCAAGATTCTTGAAAAGCAGTGTCTGAGTGAGATGAATGAAGAAGTTCTGTTAATTCTTCATGCTCAGACTAGACAACTACAGAAGGTGATCAAGTTCAAACTTGAAATCTCAAACATAGTTCAAAAAACATTGAAAATTCCTTGTACAATCACTGACTCTTTATCTTGCTCTTCTTCTTTTTTTCCTACTTCTTCTTCTTCTTTGAATCAGAAGAAAACATATGCTCAAGCAGCTGAATCTGCTGTCTCTAAACCTGCTGTCTCAAAACCTGCTCAAAATCCTGAGAAAACTGAGAAGAATACTGTTCATACCTCTATTCATAGAAAAGTGAAAAAGAAAATGCAAAAAGAGAAAAACTTTCAAATCTTCAGAAATAGAAGACTTATTCTCAAAGTCTCAAACTAGAACATTCTGCAAAGAAACAAGCTAAACTCAAATCTCATTTTCAGAATCAGAAATGAAATTAATCAGCAGTTCTTTTCTCAGTTAATAACTGATATTGAAGTTCAAAAATCAGTTATAGCTTCAATTGAGTCATCATTCTTTGAAAACTTCATCATTCTGACTACAATGTCTGAATTCAGTGCTGAATTCCTTATTCAGAATGAGAATCTCTGAAAGTCAGCAGTAGAATCTTTGCTAAACACAATAATTCTATCTGAGAGAGATGAAAAGTGAGACAAATTCATTCTTCATGATATTTCAGTTGAAATTTTTGACTGTGAAGAAGAAATGCTACTTCTCAAAAATGAATTGAAAGAATACAACTCTATTCAACTAAGAAAGAAGCCTGTATGACTAAATTCAATTGAGTTCAGATAAAGTAGGAGAAATGCCTCTGTTCTAGTATATATAAAAACACTTAAACAGTCAAAGATCTCTGAAGTAAGAGTAGCAGATTTGAAAATGAGAGTTCATGAATACAAAGACTCAAGAATGAATCTCAAAGCTCAAACACAGTGTTCAAACTGTCAAAGATATGAACACTTTGCAATCTCATGTTTTAGAGACTCAAAATGTGCATTCTGTGCCAGAGATCACAAAACTAGTGAGCATAAATGTGAAACATGCTCAAAAAGAGGTGAAATATGTCAACACACTCTGCTTAAGTGCTCTAATTGCAAAGAAAAACATGTATCTAGCTCAAAAGAATGTATGTTTACTCCTAGAACTTAAAAGAACTGAAGAAAAGATGAAGCTCAAAGTCAATCTAGAACTGAAGAGAAGAGTTAAGCCTAGACTGGCCACTGAGACCATGAATTTCACGTTTGGTTCCATTTGGTCTGGTTCCATACATTTCTTGACGTGAATCCCGCTGGGACTGGCTATCAAAAAAACATGTAAAGTGACTATATATCAGATCTTAAAATGGAACCATGACTTGAAAAAAATGAGAAAGTGATCTCATTTGGTTTCATTTAGTCTCATTCTTGACATAAAGTTACTATTTTTAGACATTTTAAGGTTTTTTTTAGACTATTTTTAATTTTTTAAAAAGTAACGCTTTTTGATAACGCTCAAATGAGATTTAAAGTCATTTAAAGCAATAAAAATAATTTAAATTGAGAAGTGGAAATCATGGTCTCATTTGGAAAATGTGACAAGAGTAGACAGTAAGTCTCACTGGGACAGTATGGGACTACTATCTAATGTTAAAACCGTGTAATGGAATCAGTCGAATTGGTAATGAGACTATCAAAAAATCTGGTCCTGGTCCCAGACACGGTCACACGGTCAGTCTAGTTAAGCCAGTAGACTTATAACTGCAAGCTTAAAAAGAAGAAACTCTTAACTATCTAAATCTTCAAACTTCAATTCTCCTGCTAAATGTAAACAGAATTTGAATCCTCAAACTTCTGTTAAGATTAGAGAATTGAGAAATGACTCTGGTGATAAACTAGATATAATGTAAGCAGTTGAGATTCCTACTTTTCAAAATAGTTATAATCTACTATCTGATAATAGTGACTAGATCCTACTCTATCTCTACTCTCTTTTAGTATGAATATACAACAAAAACAACAAAAAAAGTTTAAAAACTCTTCAAAAATCACATTTATTCAAAATAATGTGAATAGAAACTCAAATTGTATTTATTCTTGTCTTCAAATTGCATTTGAATAAAAAGTTGATTTTATACTACTTCAGAAACTGAATTTTGATGCTGAGCAAAATTATATCATTTCTCATTCAAGCTACTACTGCTTTCTATCTCAAAAGTCTGAGATAAAGTCAAGAGTAGTGATCTATGGAAGAAAGAGATTAAGATATCAATTTAATCTAAGATTTGATATCATGTCTGACCCTGATATTCTGGTGGGTGATATTATAGATAAAGAAAATGAGTTTGATACTATACAGCTCATAAATATCTATAATGAAAAGTCATTGAAGAAAAATAACAATATCTGAACAATTGATAGAGGATTTCTGAACATAACTTCATCAAGAAACTCTATAATTGCAGGAGATTTCAATGCACATCATTTCTGATGAAATTCAGAATGCAAGAGAGC
The DNA here is from genome assembly GCF_000003855.2 of Blastomyces gilchristii SLH14081. NCBI lineage: Eukaryota > Fungi > Ascomycota > Eurotiomycetes > Onygenales > Ajellomycetaceae > Blastomyces > Blastomyces gilchristii. The sequence goes on from NW_003101679.1 coordinate 918,150, forward strand.
AGTGAGAGCTGATAATCTGATTGAATGAACCTTTGAGCATTCAATAGATTTGGTTAATAAGTCTGATCAATAAACATTCTTTAGAAAAGGCATGAAACAGAAGTCTATTATAGATCTAATCTTCATGTTATAAAATCTAATGAAAAGAAGACTTGTAAACTGATTTATTGATTCAAATGAGACATCAGGATCAGATCATGAGATTATTCAATTTGATATTGAACTGAGTGAAAAATAAATGAGTGAAAATTCTCTTCTCTCTAATCAGTATAACTTTGAAAAAGCTGATTGAAAAGCAGTTGAAGAAAGCATAAAACTGTTAAAATCTGAAAGACAGAATGAGCTATATTGGAATTCTGGTCAAGATATCTCAAATGAAATGCTTGAGAATAGAGTGAAGCTTATTACATCTATTATTCTAACAAGTGTTAGAGATAATATTTCAAAGAGAAAATCTTCTGAGTATTCAAAACCTTGATGAAATGAGAATATCTCATCTAAAAGAAAAGAATTAGCTACTATTAGAAGAGATTGAAAGAATGATATAATATCTGATAAAGAGTTCAAAGCTGTTAGAAATGAATATTTTTCAGATATTAAAAGAGCTAAAATAGACTACTGGAATAAATTTCTTGAAGAAGCACAAGAGAAGAAAGTTTTTAAAGCTTTTAACTATACTAAAACAAGAAGTGTAGCAAAACTTCCAGCCTTAGAATATGAGTTTCAGAATGAATCATATACAGCAAACTCTTTTGAGGAAAAATGTCAAGCTTTCATGAGAATTCTCTTTCAGAACTCACCAGATTCAGATTCAGATTCAGAGGAAGAGAATATATCACTTCTTAACTACATTAATGAAAATGACTGGGAATGGCCTGATCTTACACAAGATGAATTAGAGTCAGCTATCTTCTCAAGTTCTGTTAAAACTGCTGCAGATCCTGATTCAATTAATCACTTGATTATTCAAAATACATATTTCTACTTAAAGAATGAATATTTTGAGCTCTTTTTCAATCTCTTGAAAAATGAATATCATTCTGAATGCTGGAGAGAAGTCACTGAAGTGATTCTTATAAAATCTAATAGAAAAACTTCAATTTCTAAGTTATATAGAGTAATATCTCTATTGAACTGTCTAGAAAAGGTTTTAGAAAAGATAATAGCTACTCAACTATCTTTTATAAGCTCTGTCAGTAATTCTCTTTTATTCAGTGAACAAATGAGAGATAGAAAACAGTGTTCTGCAATTGACACTGTTCTCTCAGTTATTCATGATATTCAAATAGCAAAGCATGAAGATCTGGTCTCAACTGCAGTTTTTATTGATATAAAAGAAGCATTTGATTATGTTTCAAAGTCAAAGCTAATTCAGATATTGAAGATATTAAAACTGTCACTTTCTCTAATAAAATGAGTTAACTGTTTTATATCTAAAAGAATTATACAACTTTTCTTTGATGGAATGAAATAAGACAAGACTGAGATAAAAATAGAAGTATCATAAGAATCTTCAATCTCACTCATTTTATTTGCAATATACACTGCATATCTATTCAAGAATAGAAATATGAGAATAGTGAGATCTTCAAGTTCTGTGAATGATATTGATCTAGTCTACAGCTCAAAAACTATCAAAGAGAATTTGAAAGTGATTGAAGAAGCTGCAAAGGAAATCTTTGTTAGAGCAGATATCAATCAAATTCAATTTAATATGAATAAAACTGAGTTAATTCATTTCTTTTCTAGATTCAATGAGAAAGAACTGTCTCTATCTCTTTTAAATAGAGAGATTAAACCCAGTGTAAATATCAAATGATTAGAAGTATGATTAAACTCCAAGTTGAACTTTAAATATCACATTCAACAAAGAACTGTCAAGGCAGAAAGGCTATTGAACAACATAATCAGACTATCAAATACAGAGAGAGGTCTATTCTTCCAGGCTATGAGACAGTTATATATAGCCTGTATTACATCAGTAGCTGATTATGAAGTTCAAGTTTGATGAAATAATCAAGAGAATTTCACTGAACTCTTTCAAAGTCTGCAAAACAGAGCCTTGAGAAGAATTCTGAGAGTATTCAAATCATCTTCTATTAAAGCAATGAAAATTGAAGCTTCAATTCCTCCTCCTGCTATTAGATTTGAAAAGGCCTGTATAAACTATGCTCTGAGAGTTATAAAGATGAGCTCAAATCATATAATCAGAGAAAGAGTCTTATCTTCATTTTCATCAATTAACTCTGGAAATGAACTGAATTGAAATAGATTTCTTGATTGAAATGAAAATGATTCTTCAAAGAAAATGCCTTCTCAACTTTACAGACTATGCTCTCTAATTAAAAATCAATTTTCTTCTTTAAATGTTGAAAAAGTGAATCATGAGAAGTTATCTCTCTGAAGAGAAAAGCTTGAATCTCTTATAAACTTATAAATAAGTGAACTATCAAAAGAGAAAGAATATGAACAGCATTTGAAGAGAATTTCTATAATCAATATAAAAGACTCTATTCTGATTTATTCAGATGACTTAAAGAATGAGAATCTGAATAGATTAGATGCAGACATTGCTTATACTGAAGATAATATCAATTTTATCTCAGATTTCTGAAATCTAGGCTGTGAATCTGAAGTCTTTGATGCTGAACTATTTACAATAGTGAAAGCTTTCAAACTCATAGAAATAAAATCTCATAAAAGAGAAAATAGTTTGAAAGAGGCATGAATATTCTCTGATAGTCAAGCTGCTTTAAAAAGACTTAGAAATAGTCAGATTCATAATGATCAAATGAATCTTGAACTGATCTTAAACTCTGTTTTGAAAATTTAAAAGAGAAGAATATCAAAGCTGATAATTCATTTACACTGGGTTCCTACTCATATGAATATTCATGGCAATGAATTGACTGATTCAGCTGTAAAAATGAGTGCAGAATTAAGCAGATCTATTCAAAAAGTTGTGTCCTGGTCTTTTATAAAGAGAAAAATAAAAGAATCTTGTTTAGACAAGTGAAATGAAAGCTGGCAGAAACAAAATTTTATTATTATTATTATTCTTCCATTATACTCATATGCAAGCGGAGCTTATGATGAGTCCTTGCGTGATGTTAAATACAGGTCAAGTGTTGATTATACAGGAGGAAATACAGGTGTTGAGACCACGCCAAGATAACAAGAACATAGGAAAATACAAAGGAGTGACAATTAGATACATGCGATAATAACTTCCCAGCCCAGGAACATAGAGCAATTCATTGAAGCGATTTGTACACCTCTGTATTTATTAGGAACCTGAGGTGCTTGAGTTCCGGATTTAATGTATCCCCTGCGGGTTTCGAACCCACGCGCCTTGGTTTCCCACGCCAAGGTGCTACCGGGTGGCCGCATTAACCATTCGGCCACCGGGGCGGCAGAAACAAAAGAAGAGTATACATTATTCAAGATTTGAAATAAAACCCAAGTGGAAATCTTGTTTAATTAAATGTAAAAAGAAAATATTCTCATCTATAATACAGCTGAAACTAGGATATGAGTATTTCAAATCTTATATACAAAGATTTGATGATAGATTTGACTCAATAGAATGCTCATTCTGCAATGCAAATGAGAATCCTGAGCATATTGTAATACACTGTGTGTTATACAATAGTCTCAGAGTCAGATTGAAAGAGAAGTATGATTTAAATCAATTAAATATGAGATTCTTATTCTTAACTGAGACAGGAATTAAATATTTAATAGACTTTCTATCAGAAACTCAAGCAGCTATAAGAAAATGGCTAAATTCAGAATTATCTGAATATGAAGAGAAGGAAATCAATCAGATATAGTCTGTTAAAACAGCTATATACTATCTTTTAATAATTTGTTTTGTTACAGTCTTTCTTTACTTTATCTTTTCCTTTCAATTTCTTTCTGTCTATCTATTTAATATGTCTATCTTTAAGACTGTGTTCTCTTTTCCTTTGTCATGATATTGTCAAATGATTTCAAAGTATCAGAAGATGTTAAAACACTGCAATTTGTAAACAGTTTTTATATTCTGAGCTGGAATTTTCTGATTTTGCATATCTGAAATTGATGAATGTATAATAGTTAACTTTACAGATATAGGAAAAACCCTGAGAACTAAAAGTTCTCAGGTAGATGTCATAGTCTCTGACTGCATACATCTATAATTGAAGAATAATAATAATAATAATACTGTGATCTAGAATATGTAGAAGCTCTCTATCTAGAATCTTTATTTAGATATAACTTGATAGCTCATATGCACAAGGAATTCAGTCACTTAGAAAGCTCTGAACTCATAAGTGTACTCAAATCAAGAGTATACTAGTCAAGCATGACTGAGAATATTCAGATGTATACTCATGAGTGTCTGAATTATCAGGTTGTGAAAGAATCTAAGAAAGAGTTAGAATACAAGAAAGTACAACATCAGATGAAGTGTATAATACAATCATTTAAATGATGAAAGATGAATCTTATAGACATATTATTACAGATGCTAAATGAAAATCAATGAATAATCACTGCTATTGATTACACTACTAGCTGACCAGTTGCAAAAGCAGTTTCAGAGATGATAGAGAAGATGATGATGAAATTTCTATATAATGAGATTCATGTTAACTATGAAATGCCACATGAGATTCTAACTGATAATAATATGAATCTTGTAGAAGAAGCAGTGAGACATTTCATGAGTCAGTTATAGATAAGATATTATAGAACAACATTATATCATCTGCAGATGAATAAGAAGATGATATACTTGAATGAAATCTTGAGTAACATGCTGATGAAATATCTAGTAAACAAGTCTACAAGACTATGAAATGAATATCTTGAGCAGGCGCTACTGATCACATGAATTTGATAGTATATAGTCTTCAAGCATTCATCATTCTATCTGTTGTATGAATTGCATCTGCGCATCCCGGAGAATGCTTCAGAAAAGATGAAGAAGAGAACAGTTATGAATGCAATAGTCGCGGACATAGCAGAAACAGCAGTTACAGATGTAGCAGTAGCAGTTGCAGACACAACAGTTGCAGATATGAAATCAAGATTGAAAGAGATCAGTCACACACATGCAAAAGCTAATAAGTTACTTCTAAATTAAACAATTCAATTAAAAAGAATACAAGACTCACTAGTTAAGAAATCAAGTCTCAAGATAAAAATATAAGTTCTTATACACAATGAGAGTTCTGAGAAGTTTCAATCTAGATGGTTTGAATCATATAAAATACTCAAATCACATTCTCTGAGAATATACACATTGAAAGAATCAGAGAGACAGATCTTATACAACTTAATTAATGATTTATAACTTATGAAAGTAAAGATGCAAGATCTGAGCAGATTATAATTATTCACAGTACTATTATCAGCATTGAAAAAGAAGAGACTTACAATTGAAAAGTCTTATAAGATAAGAGAAATCATAGACACTTATGAACTAGATAATCTCACTTATTTCAATCTTTTCACAATTATAAGAAAAGAATGAGAAGTAATGAAGAAATCAGATGAATATCACACTTCAATAAGTGATAAGACTGTAGTCAGTTGTATAATAACATGCTGCAGATAGCAGACATAACATAGTAAAGAGCAGTCTCAAAGCAGCAGACTTGCACATGAATCAGATCACAGAAGAAAAAGAAATTCAGAGTTAAATTCAACTGTTTATATCAGTTCAATCACAGAGATCACAGAGAATAAACTATCTGAAATATTCACAGACATATGAGATTAAGTCATCTCAATTTCTGAGAATACTCAGAGATTGAGTAAGATTAGTTTCAATAAGCTGTTCACTGTAGTGATCTGAGCGGGCGAAGAGAGACAGTATAATATATAAGACAGAATTATAAAAGATAGAAGCTGCTGAATCTAGTCACTGAATACTGTATTATATAGAGATCATGTAAGAGTAGTGATTAGCAGATAAAGAAAAAGTGTAAGAAAAGAAATAATAAATTGATTATCAACTGTAAGAGTCAGCTGTAAAAGACAAATGTTATTATACATACTTTATTCATTTTCATATGTTATATATTTAAATCTATTTTCAACACCATGTCATCTGAAAAACATCAAAAACAAAGAAAATCTCAAAACTCAAGATCTGTAAGAGATTTAAGAGCTGCAAGCCACTCTTATAATAATACTATGTATGTCTTCAATTTCTCTACCACTCTGTGTACAACATTAATGTCATTTATCACAAGATTGACTGAAATGTCAATATAGAAATGCATATGTGTATGCATAGAGAAATTGAAGAAGAGCACAGAACTCACAGAATCAGAAGTCAGAACAGAGAGAGCAGAGACAGAAGAAACAGAAGAAGAAGAAGATACAGAATCAGATGAATGATAATAAGAGTTACTCAGAGTCAAACACTTACAACTCAGTGTACACACAATCTTTCTCACAGAGAAGAGAGAGAAAGTAATGAGAGAAGCTTAAGAATAGAAGAGAGTAGTCTCAGCAGTGTTATCATCTTTAATTAGAATGATCTCTGATATCAGAGCAACTAAGAATCATTATTAGTATATAAAAATTATAAAATCAGAGATGAGAACAGTTACTGAATGAACACTCACTAATCTTAGAGTTGTACATATAATTATAACACATACAAGGCTTCTCAGAAAGAGAGAGAGAGACATGAGAGAATGTAGAAAGCAGAATACAGTGTGTGAACAGCTTATTTCTATAATAATATCTCAGATAAGATGTATAAGTCTTACATCTGTGAGTGTAAAAGAGTACAACATTCATATTCTCATTCTCAAAAACACAGATATCTTTTGTCTGTATTACAAAGTCAGATAACAGATATCAGAGAATAGACTGATACAGATCTATCATTCTGAAGAAATTTATTAGAGCAGATATCTTCATAATATTGAACTTTACAGTTATAAAAAGCTTCTTAATATCTATGAATATCACAACTTTATACACAGTAAAACTCATAATAATTTTCTCTAAGAATAGAAAAATCAGTATTAGAAAGAAAAGATGAAAAAGAAAAAGACTTATAATCTTAACACTGTTAAAGAAGAAGATGATTCTTCAGTATAAATAAACAATTATTTTATTATAAATATTTAAAATAAATATAATAATCAGCATCTGTGATCAAGCTTCAGATAGTTATGTTATATACAGTCTTTATACAATAAATTATTCTGAGAGTCAGTAAGAAGAGTGAGAGTATATACACTGAGAAACATGATTTATTAAGTTCATATAACATCTTCTTGAAACAAGAAGAGCTGATAATAAAAGCAGAGACAGTAAAATCAGAAGTAGCAGAAGTAAGAGTCGCGGGAACAGAGATAGCAGAAGCAGGAGAACCAGACACAGAGATAAGTGTAGAAGATTGAGAAGCAGTAGAGAAAGAAACAGAGAGAGAAGCAGCAGAGAAAGAAGTAGCAGAAGAAGTAAGAAGAGATATGAAAAATCTGATTATACATAACACAGACAATTTCTTTATTATCACATTCTCTAAGTTCTTGATCAATGATTCAACATTGAGTTCACTATTATCAGTGAATACAGATCTGTCAATATATAAAGATTCTATATAAATAAAAATAAATATATCAGCATCTGCATCTATGCAAAATTGTGTCAGAAAACATAATCAGAAACTCACTGAGAAGAAAAAATAGTTAAAAATGTATAAGAAGATGAAGAAGATGTGTCATTTATAATAATATATTCTGATAATTGTTAGAAGATAAATAAGTTCTGATTATATTTCACAACATATTACACTTACTGTTAATAAACTGCTTAATATGAGTACTACAATAACACTTGTTATGAGAACAGAGAGTCATTGTCAGAAATGTATACAATGTAATAGATGAATAGATAAAAAGAGTTGAACAGAAAAAGAAGTAGAAATCTTGAATGATAGTGACATTCAATGATGATAATAATGAAGAAGATAATTGAAGAATGAGAAAAATTAGTGAATGAGAGATGTAATATAGTGAAAGTTTCTTTATAAGAGTATATACAGAATACTAGCTGAATCAGAGATAGATCACAAGATCATGAACACTAGTAGCGCGCTAATCCGCATGAAGCTAGAACAGATATTATAATTATGTAAGTGTAACTGAATCTGATGAGAGAGAATGTGATTCAGAAGAATATACAATTATTGAATAATAACACAGCTGCTTCTGAACTTGCTTACAAGTGTAAAGAGAGTCATAGCAGCCACTAATTAATTTAGTGTATGATATTACAATATATAAGAAGCCGGTGTATACCTGTAATTGTACACTGACAAGCAATCTTTGAATCACATATTAATAGACTGACCGTGTGACCGTGTCTGAAATCAGAATCAGATTTTTTAATAGTCTTATTATCAATTCAACTGATCTTATTACACAGTTTTAACATTAGATAGTAGTCTTATACTGTTTCAGTGAGACTTACTATCTACTCTTATCACATTTTTCAAATGAGATCATGATTTTCACTTCTCAATTTAAATTATTTTTATTGCTTTAAATGACTTTAAATCTCATTGAAGTGTTATTAAAAAGCATTACTTTTTAAAAAATTAAAAATAGTCTAAAAAAAACCTTAAAATGTCTAAAAATAGTAACTTTATATCAAGAATGAAACTAAATGAGATCAAATGAGATCACTTTCTTATTTTTTTCAAGTCATGGTTTCATTTTAAGATCTGATATATAGTCACTTTACATGTTTTTTTGATAGTCAGTCCCAGCGGGATTCACGCCAAGAAATGTATAGAACCAGATCAAATGAAATCAAATGTGAAATTCATAATCTCAGTAGTCAGTCTACATATCAACTGTCTATCATCTCAAGACTAATGATACATCAGAACAGATAATTCAGATTATAAAGAATTATCTTTATAAGTTCTATAATTACTTATAAGATGATTGATATAATCTGCTTCTACACACAGAGATCACTATTAATGAACAAGATACTATTTTAATAGACATAAGCTCATTCTTTCTTACACATAGTTATCACATGAAAGTGTTAAATCTTCTAGAGATTACACAGTTTATATTAAATCTCTACAGTTCAATTCAGATCACTGATAATATAGTAATAAAGCTCTAAGATACTCATGATTGAGCAGAGGTCTTTATAACAACTATAAAACAGAATTAAGAGAATTAAATCAATGTTCACTGAGACTCTGCTGAATAATATAAAATAGAAGATCTGATATGATTGAATCTTAAGAATATATAAATCACATATTTATCTCATATATTAGATTACTATCATATCAGATATAAAGTAATAGAAGTTCTAGATAGTTATAACTACTGTCTTAATACATTATCAGAGATTTATAATATATTTTATACAAGCTTATTATACTGTACTATCACTGATCTGTTTTCTTCTCAACTGACTTCTGACTAGCAGTTATCAGACATTATAGAAGAAGATAATAAGCTTGAGTGAGAGATTGAGAATATTCTTGATAAGAGATCTCACAGTCACAGCTGATAATATCTTGTGAAATAAGTTAACTATAATCAACTGATCTGAACTCTGAGTTCTGTATTATCTGAAACAGCAGCTCTTAACTAATGAGAACTGCTTCTGAAAGAAGAGAGTTAATGTAATAAGCTGCATCTAATCAATTATATAGACTATTTTATTACACTTCATAGATTCTTTCACTTCATTCTCAATCATCAATTCTCAGCTATTATAAACATATATAGATTCTTTCACTCTGAAGCTTCACTGTGTACATTATTATATATATGTATAAATATTCACTCTGATTGCTGATTTTTACACTTTCTCTTTCTTTTCTTCTCTAATGTTTTTATCTTTATTATATAAGATCTATTAATATTATACTGATCTATTCAGTGTAGATCTCTTACATTTACTATCAATTCTACAATTAATTTAAAATCAATTTAAAATCAATTTAATACTGAAATTATTCTTGAATTTAATAATAAAGTAAGTGTTTATATAATTTACACTGAATTGATTATTAACTGATTTTCAATCAATTATTAATTACTTAAATATACAGATTGAATTTATTTTATTACTATAATTAATTAATAATTAATTCAAAATTAATTCAAAATTAATTTAAAATTAATTTAATACTGAAATTATTCTTGAATTTAATAATAATACTGAATTGATTATCAACTGATTTTCAATCAATTATTAATTACTTAAATATATAGATTAAATATATTTTTATTACTATAATTAATTCAGAATCAATTCAGAATCAATTTAAAATCAATTTAAAATTAATTATTAAATATTTTTATCTTGATATATTTTAAAATTCTGTAAAACATCTCTTTATATTCTATATGAATTTATCTGTTTATTTAATTGATTATGAATCAGCTATACATGCTTTGATTGATTGATGAGCTGAATGAATGAGTGAATTGAAAGATTAAAAGTCAATTATCAACTGATTATTACTGTATTGTGCGAGGTCAGGGTCATGATTATGTAACAAGGTCAAGTGGCGCACTTAGCGAGGTCAAGTTTTCTGTATACACGGGAACTGGGGACTGGGGAAAGGATATGGAGAGAGACACGCTGCAGCATCATACTTCTGTGGGTTCAAGTCGATTCCGAGCACTGAGCGAGCCCGGGGGTTTGGGGGGGAGAAAGTCTAAACTTCAATATGCTCAGGACTCTCAGATGCACTCCACTCTGCCTCCGCGCCGATGTTTCCGGAAGTTCTATCTGGCCTTGGCTGGAGGCGCAATATTTATTTGAAGTTCCGCGTAAATATATGACTTTTTCCCGCCTCCTTCTCCATGATCTTTCTGCCAGGTAGCTAGATTGTTAACCCTCGCTGCGGGAGCTGTAGAGAAAGGTAGGTTGCCCCAGCTGTTGGATGTTTAACATATATCCATCTCTCTTCACTCTTAAGTCTTCAGTAACTAGTTAGCACTTTTGTCTTGTTGTTGGCCGTGTGTGTGGGGGGGGGAAACTAAATACCTTCCAGCATCGAACGGTTGGAACAAGCTCTAACTACCGCTCCCAATTCCCAAACCTGCCCCATAGCCGCAAGACAAGAAAGACATCACCACAATCCAGCCGGCAAGGAACAAGGAACAAGGAGCAGGAGGGCCCGCGTTTACAACGGTGGCAAACTTGCGTCCCCGGTTTCTCTCACCAAGTAGTCAAGTACAGCAGCGATCGGCTTGCCGTGTGAAGGATCAAACGACGGGGAGACGGGAGAGGAATCTTCATCTCTAGTCCAGCAGCACAACACAGAGCAGCGCCCTATCATGAATATTCCATTCATCGTCTCCATCGTTCCATTATTGCATGATAGGTACCCAAATCGCGCTCCACTCAAAGGCAGAACCGATTTCCCCAGAGAGGGAAAAGAAAAAAAAAGATAACAGATCCCTCCCTACCTTGGCATCCATCCTTGTGCTATGCTATGGAGAGCCTAAGCTAGGCAGTTTAGCTATTAGTTATAGCTTCTCCCAAGTGATGAGCAGCTTCGAGAGAGATAGCTCTCTCCATAGTCCAAACGCTTCTATCCTCCCCCCCAGAGGTGGGATATGGGGAGGGCGCGGACACTGCCGAGGGTAATTGAACTATGTTACCTCTGATTGAACAAATCTATGGATATAATAATAATACACCCGTTCTTCCCCCATGGTTCTTCTTGCTCGTACTCTTTGAATCCCCAGGGTCACCAAAACGCTCTGGCTACAGGGTCCTGAGCTAAGGTTCACCTGGGTAGTACTGTAGTTGCAAGAACTATATTTACGAAATCCTAATAATAAATAACAATATCTACTCCTAGCTACCTTAGGCCTCCCTCAGGCTCACTGTCGCCCGTCATGGCAGGGAAATTCATTCAGTACCTGCGTGGCACCGAAAGCAGGCCAGGTGAAGCTGCTTTGCTGCGCAAGATCGACTTTTTCATCCTCACCTTCTGCTGTCTTATGTACTTTGCCAATTATGTGAGTCCCTCTGGAGTCATTCCTTTTACATTCCTGTCGACGGTATTCTATACAGTTATATAAGTTATAGCTACTGTCGCTTATCTTTTAACAAGTGATGGGTTAAAAGTTGGGCTAATATTTATTATCTGTGCCTGAATAGCTGGATCGGACAAACTTGAACAATGCATACGTCTCCGGGATGAAGGAGGATCTGAACTTCCAGAGGAACCAGCTCAATTTGATTAATACGATTTTTACCGTCGGGTATGGTTGTCAAGTCTACATTCTCTCTGCATTCTTCACACAACGCCGAAATCTAACATCTTTCTTATTGCGCAGATACATTCTCGGCCAGGTGCCCTCCAACTTGGCGCTCATTCATTTCAAACCCAGAATCTTCTTCCCCTGCATGATGTTGTTCTGGGGTGGTTTGACCATGATTACCGCCTCTGTCCAAAAGCCGCAGTCTATCATGGCCATCCGTTTCTTCCTCGGCCTAGCTGAGTCCAGCACTTTCGTTGGTACCCACTATATTCTCGGGTCATGGTACACCGAGCGAGAGCTGGGCAAGAGAAGTGGTATCTTCACTGCCTCAGGACTTGCAGGGACTATGTTTGGTGGCTTTATTCAGACTGGTATCCATAAGTCACTCCACGGCGCCAGAGGAATGGCCGGCTGGAGATGGTTGTTCATTGTATGTTGGGAAGAAATCTCCCTCCTCCCCTGTGTCGCCTCAAAAAACATCAGGAATATACATCCATACAAAGACCAATATGCTAACATGCCCAACTTCAGGTCGACGGCCTCATTACGGTCCCTATTGCCCTGTATGGTCTTTTCCTCTTCCCCGACACCCCCGCTACCACCACTGCTCCATACCTGAACGCGAAACAACGCGCTCTTGCCATCGCCCGCGTCCCCGAGCCGCTCCGCGAACGCGCCCCGCTGAGCCTTGGTTTCGTCAAGAAGATCTTCTCCTCCTGGCACTGGTATGGCTTCGTCATGCTCTGGGTCATCGCAGGAGAGACCGAATCCTTCTCCACCAACGCCCTGCTGGCGCTCTACATGAAATCGCACCCAACAAACAGCTACTCCGTCCCGCAGCTAAATAACTACCCCACCGGCGTGCCGGCAGTCGGGATCGTCTCCACGCTCTTCTGGGCCACGCTGACTGATTTCCTGGGCGGGAAGCGATACCTTGTCGGCTACTGGATTGGTATTACAGGCATTGCTACTTCTGCAATGATTCTTGGCCCCGGGTCGTCCACGGCGACGATCTTCGGCGCGTATTACTGGGCTGGTTCCGTGTATGCGTGCCAGGCAACGTTCTTCGCGTGGGCGAACGACGTCATGCGCTACAAGGACGATGCCATGCGCAGCATTGTCATTGCTAGTATGAATATGGGGAGCAACGTGGTGAACGCGTGGTGGGCTTTGCTGTTCTATTCGGCCGATCAGGCACCTTTCTTCACGGTATGTCGTCCTCACTCTGTTCCCTCCCCTACATTTCTTTTCTTTGACTTGGTCAAGTTTGTATCCGACACACTGACCCTGCTGACCGCATTTATAGAAAGGTATGTGGGCTATGATTGCCTGCTCGATCGCAATGGTCATATGGACCGCTGGTATTGTATACTGCTCCGCCCGAGATGAGAAGCAGGAAGAGGCGCGAAGGCTGGAAGAGGAAGTACCGTCGAAGCTAGAGGAAGCCTAGAACAAGGGTTCCGTTGCTGACATTCTGTGTTATATAATATTGTGTAGAACTAGCTTAGCTTTGACATGGTGCACATTGCTGCCCGATTTAAGACAATAGTGTGCTGTGCATGAATTATCCCCTTTTCTTTATTTTTATAGAGTGTAGTGTGTAGTTGGTTGCTGGATAGCGTAGGGTTGTCTACCTGCTCCATAGCCCTGGAGAAGGTCGGGTCTTATCACATTGTCACGTGGTGATAAGAAAAAAGCTCTCGCTGCTTCCACCGATTATCCTCCCCCTATCTATCACGACAAATTCCACGACAAATTCCTCATCCATCCTCTGAACCAAAACCAGAAGAGCCAAAAAAATAAAATAAAATAAAATAAAGAAAGAAAGGAAAAAGACACCATGGGAAACTCCTCCGCCTCCCGTTCCCCCTCGGAACAATCCCGCCCCTCTTCCCCCTCCGCCCTGGAAACCTCCACCTTGACCCCTCGCTCGCCCTCCACAACCGTCACAACCGCCCCCTCCTCCCCGACCCACCAACACCCCTCCACAGCGCTCCTTTTAGATGACATCTTCGGCTCCTCCCCTCCGAACCAACATCAACATTCCTTAGAAAGCAACAACAACAACAACAGCAACAATAATAATAATATCGCCCCTCAACCCCACCAACGGGACCTCGCCCGCGAACCCTCCGACCTCCCCTTCCTGCGCCGCCAACACGTCACAGCCGGCTACCGCGATGGCATCTCCGTGGCCAAAGGCGAGCATGTTCAGCGCGGCTTTGATGGGGGATTCCCTGTTGGTGCGGAGTTGGGGTTGCGCGTTGGGACTGTGTTGGGGGTTTTGGAGGGGTTGGTGGCCACTGCTGCTGTAGCTGCTCGCCGTGCTGGTGGTGGCCGTGGTGACGGGGATGCTAAGGGGAGTGGAACATGGCGGGGTGCAGGAGACGATATTGCGGCCATGTTTGAGGCGGCGAAGAAGGAGTTAAGTGTGCAGAATGTGTTTGGGGCTACTGCGGAGGATGTTGGTGGGGAAGGGGTAGCGGAGCAGACGGGAAATGGTAATGGTGGTGATGGTGATGGTGGTGGTGGGAGGCGCGAGTGGGTAGACCCCTGTGTGAGGCTGGCGAAGGCTGGGGATGAGGTTGTGACGAGGTGGGAAGGGAGGGTTAGGGAGTTGTTGGCCGCGACCAGATGAACAGGGTGTGCCTACCGTTGATATATGTGTGTGTGACTTGGGCTCTGTGCCCTGCAGCTCCTGTCCGGAGAAGCGTCCTGTGGCATCGTGTTGGTTGGGGAGCTGTGCAGTGCGTATTGCGGGGGACACTGGACGGCAGGGGAGAACTATAGCGTCAGGACGCAGACGGGCGTTGCTCGCAGCCTACTAGCGATATACATGTCGTCTAACGATCGTTCTCGGGACCGGCGCCTTTTCACTTCTCTATGACCTCACCACCGCTTCTCTATTATACATTCTTAAGGACGAGGAAGCTCAGGATGCTAATTTCCGGCTGCGGGTGACGTGATATGAATCATGAGCTTTGTTTGGAACTGGTATGTATATCTCCGCCCTATAGCTTTCCATCCCCTTGGCTTTTGCACCGCTTATCTTTCCTCATTCAGTTTCCTTCTCCCTGCCCGTCATACCCGTCCACACGCGCGTTTTGTGTATATAAGTTTCGTGCTAATTTGTAAGGAAGGATAGTGTGAACACACTCTACTCGAGATAGATATCAAGATAGCGTTTTAGTGCATGACACTTAATTCAAGCTCCCATGAGCCAATTTATGTCCTCTCAATATTAGGCAGAGATAAGATAGGAAAAATAGATGAATGGGCATTGAACCACACGTAGATATCGGGGATATGGTTATTATGATTATGATTATTATTCGAACCACTTCCCTCCGCTTCGCCCCAGGCCGTGTCAAGTATAAGCACACATGCTGGCAATCGTCGTAAAACTGACTATACTCCCATATGCAGTTTCGCAACGTTGGCCATATTTAATAGTAAATAACCGCCCAACACGTGAATGAAGAAGGGAAGACAAGAAATGTTCTGTTCCTGAACTTCACTGACGTGGTTTTCTACGAAGTGGTCTGGCGTAGAATAAGCAGGTTGGATTTCAAATTGATACTGGGAAATTCTTTTGGGATCGCATGGAGGATATTTATGATTCATGTTTGTTGGAACGGGTTGTTGAGCATCCATCGATATGTAAGGTAGGAGTTTGCTCGACAGGATCACTGAATTAGAATGGCAGGCTTCTGAGAGCCTGATAACGAGCGTCTTTTGGGCAATCACGGACAAGAAAGAGGGGTATGCGGTCGGGAGATGGTGTTATTTTTGAAGACGGTCGATCATGCTCATAAAGAGTGTGACTGTGACTTCAGAGATGGCGGGCATAGTTCTAGGATCACTATAAAACGTATGGTAATTGTCGCGGCCAAATGTGGTGAAACGTGTTGAAACGGTGCTCATGGCGGGCGTAAATTGACGGATGTATCATCAGCATTGTCGACCTGGACACGTGGAGCAACACTTGCCCTGGAATCAATTGCAAGCTCCAACCTGCTGTGACGGCTGGTTGCTTATGTTATGACATCATATTATGCGTAGAATCAAGCTGCTCATTGGCTTCAATGACCCGGTTGGCCTGTGTAGATGTAGGTACAAATATCTGAGCTCCATGGTTGGTTGGTATATTGTAATCTTCCACTTATAAATGGGCAGAGTCAGTGATCAAAATGTGTAACAAGAGATCAAAAATATGCCTCCAATATCGAGTGGCGAACTCCTAGGCGCATAGGTTCCCCCATCATGTAACTTCGACTCATCAACTCGTGAGGCCCGGTGGATGAAGTTGGATACATGGGGTTCGTCTGGGATGTAGGAGGAGAAGGACACGAGATATTTCAAGTCAGATGTGGCGTCCGAAAGTGGTTCTTCAGGTCGAGTAATTAGATCGATCTTTTGACTGCAACGAGTGGTGAAGTAAAATCGACGCATAATACTATACATTGGGCATGATGCTGTAGAGGCAGCCAACTAAAATAAGCAAGATGAACAGTAGGTAGGGCAATAAAACCTCGTAATTTATATTTTCAATGCAAGCAGTAGACTGAGAATCAATCAATGAACCATGGTGTTTTCAATTCAACTTGCCCTTGCATGTAGGAAGCGATGTCTAGAATAGCGGCATTCAAGTCCAGGGTAAAAAATCCGAATCCAAATCAGTATATGGACGTCAACATTCGACTCTGTATAAATAGTAGTTAAGATGGTAGGTGGTCCAGTCTGAGCTGAAAGTGCGACGTGTAAACTTGATCCATGGTTTGAACCATGGGTAGGCGTTTCGCTTTTAGGCATAGTTCGCTTTCCATGATAAACGTAATTGCAGCATCCGAGATTGGGTCATAAAGAAGGGCCCGCCAGGCGAGCATTTAGAGAGCGCCAGACTTTCAACAATGGGAGCTGTCATCTTCATGGCCTAATATGGATTCGTTGGCACAAGGGCATGAACAATTTGAGGGGCGTGAGATGTCCAGACAGGGATGTTTCTGAATGTGGATAGGATGGAGCTTGCCAGCTCATCAGAGGCTAAGTTAACCTGGTCCAGCGCCAGTTTCAAGGAGTCCTGTTGGCGGCCTAGGGCACTCATGAGCGTAGTACGACATGCCCGCTCTTTGATACTGTTCCTCGGCAGTATTCAAAATGACCTAAATATGGATGGTTTTTGCGCTGACGGCAGATTGTACGTGTGGAGACTAAAATAATCCCACCATGGGTGTGTCGTAGGGCAGGAAGTTGAAATTCTCCGACTCCCAATGTCCTGACCAGCGCAAATCTGTTGGATCCCATATGTAAACCACGCCCCATCTGGCGTTATTGGGTTCTGTGTTCCTCTGGGGCAGATTCTTGTGCCCAAGTTTGCTACTAGAGTGCTGCAGCTTGCGAACAAGTATCATGTTCGCTCTCCCAGTCCCTGCCCAGTATCGAAAAGACCATCTCTGAAGTAGGAGAGAGAAGCCGGCAGAGCGAGGGAAGGGAGTCAACGACGAAATAATCCAGTGAGAGGGGAGCTGATCTGGAAGTTCAGTCCGTTTATTGACATTCGTCACTGTCAAACATTCCGCAACAAGGCCGGAGGCACGGAGATATTGAGGAATATCTATCTCTGGTTGTTCGCAGTAACCGGGGACATAGGCACTTTGTTGGGCTGGCGCACAATTGATCTTTTAGTAGACAGTTGAAGTTGTTGCAGAAGTTGTTTCGGTGTGTGAGAGTCAAAAGAAAAAGCAATCCGCCGCATTTCCCAATCCGGCGAGCAATCAGCCTCAACTTCTCCATCGCACGTCGCCTCGTTCTCACACACAAAACAATTCCCTGAACACCACACCTCCCACGCGCTGCCTGTCCCGCCAGTGCGTGTTCTAATCATGTTGCGGCGTTGACCCAATTGAGCTGTGTATGGCCCTGAACGATGCTGTCTCGGTCGTCCAACGAGCTTCTGGTGCTGGCTGTCTCTCCTCCACCAGCCATCTGAATTAAATCCGCGCTGCAAGCTCATTTGACCAGCCACCGCATTCGGCTCCAACACAACAACAACAACACCACCATTGTCTCTCGACAATTGTCGTTCTGGGCTTTGGCTGCTTTTCTGGCTCTTTTAATTACTTGTCTCTAGTGATTTTTATTCATACATTTTGGTTTGCTTGCTTGTTTGTTGAAAAATTACTGCTGTCCGGCTAAGTTTACCAGCTTGCCAGCTCATCCTGGACGTCTCAATTCCCTCCAAACCTCTCCTGGGCTATTAATTACTGTTGGACAGGTTACTAAGAAGTTCCACACCTGTTCTGGGGAAGGATAATAGCCTCAATTGTGCTCTCATAACTTCGCGTTGTCCGCCCCGGCACATTCAAACCCCCGTTTAGCTCTGTCTCCAGCACCTCCACAACCCTTTGACGAGCCCTACGAAGTTTACGACCAGCCTACGTTAACGTCCCCATCCGCACGGCAGCGCCAGCAGCTGCGCCCTGCCCAGATAAACCCTCATCATTCTGAATTACCCTCGCGATCTCCTTCTCGATCTGCTTCACCTACCTCCTTAGGTCGTACCCGCTTGCTGCGGAGGTGCTCTGGCCTTGAAAATATACGCAGCGCTTCTCCTGCCCTAGGCCCTCGTCGACCATCAATTGCTAGGTTCGCGACGCAACTAGCAACTGTCGAGCCGGATCTAGCAATCGATCGTGCTAGCGCACTCCAGAATCCACCCCTAGAAGCACAGCCTGGGGGAGGTCACACAACCTACCAGAGCTCGCTGCAACAAACTGGTGAATCATTCTGGCCCCGACGAACCAATCGTATTTCATCAAACACTGCGTCTGCTATCCTCTGGGTATTGGAAGAGGCTATTCGCCAGCCCTTCATTTTTACCCCAGACCTGAGCGAGCTTAACGCCTCAATGTCAGAGCTCGTTGGTGGAACCGTGCCCTCCGGATCTACGGGCAATGGCCGGCCCCAAAATGGAACCTCGCGACCCGCTCCAGGACCCATTGCCGGCCAGTCGAATCCTCCTAGTGGAGTTAGAACCCCGACTGATATTATGAGACAACGTCGTGACCGTGAAGCGCGCAAGAAAGCAGAGCAGGAGGCAAGGGAGAGAGACAAGCAGGAAACAGAATGGCGATTGCAGCACCAGCAGGAGCTGCAACAACAGCAAATTCAGCAGTTCCCCCAGCCGGGGCGACATTTGCCAGCTGCTGGCGCTGCCGGCGAACCTTCGGGTCAACGAAGACAAGGGGGAGGAGTCGCCCCGCAAGATCAAAGCTCGAGGCGTGACCGAGTGAGCGGTGGGAGCACTTCACGAATACAGGCATCTGCTGCTCCAGCTAGTACGACATCCGGTCTGCAGCCCGTTGTGCCATCTTCAAGTACACGACAACACGCCGTCCCTCCCGAGTCACGTATTCCCGGTGATGGAGCTCAGCAGCCTCAAACTTCCCGACAGCGAGGGGCGTCAATTCCGCAACATCACCAGAGACCTGCTCCTGCATTGTCCCAACCATCTGCCCGAACTACAACAGGAGCATTTGCGCAGCCGGGTACTTCGTCATCACAGGCAAGACCCCAAACTATGCCTGCGCAAGCCGCTCCTCCACCATTCGAAGAGCCTAGAACCTCCCAGACACAACAAACCGAACCTCCCCATCAATCCAGCCAACAGACTCAATCACAGACTCAACAACAGCAAAGTAGACCCAGGGCTGCATTTCCTCATGCCTTTGAACGTTGGGAGACGCTTTCCTCACATTGGGAAGGGTTGACGGGATACTGGATACGCCGGTTGGACCAAAACAACGAGGAACTAAGCCGTGACCCTCTCAGCCAGCAGATGTCAAGGCAAATCACTGATCTTTCCGCGGCTGGTGCAAATTTGTTCCATGCAGTGGTTGAGTTGCAACGCTTGCGGGCGTCCTCGGAACGGAAATTCCAACGCTGGTTTTTCGACACACGTGCCGAACAGGAACGCGCCCAGGAGGTCCAGGCGGAGCTGGAGAGACTATTAAGAACTGAACGGCAGGCTCGCGCGGAGGCAGCAAATTCAATTGCGAAAGCCGAAAGCGACAAGTTAAAGGCGGAGGAGCTAGTTCGGGAAATGCGTCGTGAATTACAGATATCGAAAGATGAAGCGAGGCGTGCTTGGGAGGAACTTGGCAGAAGAGAACAGGAAGAACGCGACCGCACGGTATCTTTAAGAAACGGTGAGCCAACTATAGTTGGCGGTGTGCAAGTAGTCCCCATGATGCAATCCGCTCTTAGCAGACAGACTAGTACAAATCGTCCACCAACAAGAGAAGGTCCTTACCCTGGTGGCCCTGGTCCCACAACAATGGGCGGGCAAACTAGACAAGACGTCCCTGAGCCAACTGAACATGATGCATACGACAGCCAAGTCTCGTCTCCAACAGCCACTGATCCCTTTGTCGAAACCACCCGTGAATCCGGCCGCCCGTCACATCATGACGTTGGAAGCTCACCTTCAAGACAACCGCCAACATTTACTGCCGCCATGTCTGCTGCACGAACGGCTACTACCCAAACTCAGGCTGCTGCAACCTCTAGCCCATATAGTCAATCCCACCATGCTGAGGACTCACACGGGCGATTCTACCAGCATGAACCTTCCGCTCTCCACGGCAGCGAGCCCAAGGTCACAGGGGCCGATGAGCGCACATACATACCAACTAGCGAGCCAGGCGGCAGCGACCTTGGATCGGAGGAGTATGACCACCCGGAGGCGGCATACAGGCGGAACACACAAGACCGGGATCGTCGGATCGTATATCCCCGCACCATCTCGGACGACAGCGATGATTATGAGAATATGGAACACATGCCCGAAGGCGAATTCAGCCAGCGATACGAGGGAGTGGGTGGCATTGAGTACGGCGGCGGACCACCTGGTAGTTCACCTGAAGATATTCAAGGTGCTGGGTATGGCTCTAACGTCGACTATAGCGGATCTGGTTGGGGGGGTGCACCTACGTGGGATTCTGTGACGCCGCGACATCGACACCCCACACGGCTCAGTGACGTTTTAGAAGAAGATGAGAGAAGTCGAACAAGCCCGAGCCGTGCGAGCCAGGCAAGTCGTGGCATGCATTAAAGCAAATAGATGAAACGAATAATAAACGAGCGAACACCTCCCCAAGTTCTTGTTTTGGGTGTACTTTTGGTCATGCTCTCTCTCTCTTTTTTTCTTCTTTTCTTTTTTTTCTTTTTCTTTTCTTTTTTGGCTATTTTTGGGGCGCGGTTAAACTTCCTTTAAAAATGGCATGAAGGGGGTGGTGGTTAGTTGATGTGATGAAAATGCATTTGGCTGTATTCGACAGTTCCCACCACCAAGTTCCAAACTCCCAGCCTTCATTCCATTGTCCTTCTCGGCATGTTAGAATCTTCGCATATCCTACCGGAACCTGGCATATGCTGGCTGTCCCTCCCTCCTCGGCTTCTGTAAAACTGTCAGTTGCTTTACTCCTTAACCCGTCATTACCACCTTGTTTGACTGGTATCCGCATGATTATAGATCTGAATCAAGTTTGCGTGAGCGTCTGTTTGATTTGATTGATATCTTCCTTTACTTTTCCCTTTCGTGTGATGAGTCTCCCCACTTCTTTTGTTCCTCATTCATGCTTATTCCTTGTATTGATTTTTTGCTTTTGTTAATTTTTCTTCCTCTTTAACGCTTTTCCACCCTTGTATTCTGTTATGAGTACAATCCTTTTTACATGGCTGGCATGTTCTGATATCTTGATATTCATTTAATCAATTTCCTTTCTCGATTTCGATACCCACCTTAGTGCATATAATGTCATTTTCCCGCCCCCATCCTCCTCATTATCAAAGGGTTAAAAATAAAAGACAAAAGGATTTCTCGATTTCCCCTTTTTTCTGATCACTTGTGAGGGATGGATGGGAGATAGAATTTATCGTTATATGATGATGCATATTGCCATGCTGGCGGATACTTTTTCAAAACAATCTCCTTAATATTAGATATTAGCTGTGCGAGTATATTATTTAATAAGTTATTAAAACATATTTACATGCATATAAGAAGTTTATATGCAGATATGCCCTTGAGCCGTTCATATAGCCCTTTCCATCCCATTTATTAAGATTAATTTTCGGAAAATTGGCGTAGTGATTGGAGTCTCGGGTCGCGCAGTGGTGACTTGTGGTGATGGAGAGTAGTTCAGGGGGGTCACTTTTGAGTTAATTTGCTAGCAGCAAGGGGCCTGTTCGGGATTGGAACGATGGTCCCTCTGAGCTGGGGTTCCCTGAAGGGTCCTGGCCTCCGTGAAATAAACGAGTGTTGGCTCTTTAATCATTCTCCTGAAAAAGGGCAGGCTTTTCCCAGCCAACATGGAGATAGTGTCGGCTTTTGCTCCTTATTGTGCTATTATTGTTGGATTGAACAGGCATACTTGCATTTCACTTTTTGTTTCCCGCTTTGTTTGTGCCAGTGTGGCTGTTCGAGACTTCTTTGAATTTTGATTTTAATTTTTTTTCCCTTGTATCCTGGTGATAGCAGGCAGCGATCCCCTCCATCCCTCCCCTCTTCTGTTGTGTAACTAGAATGAAATTCCAAATAGAAAAGGGTCAGGCCTAAAATCCCTCCACGATAAGTTTAAAAAGCCCCGTTTCTGGTCAGAAGGCGGTCTGTCGTTATAGTGGCTAAGATATAAGGAATCCTCTGGTATGATACGGTGACAATCTCGAAGACCTGCACACTGACAGCCCGCCGCCGATATCCACTGAGGATCATACGGTGTTTCGCAAGCTCCGGCGTTTATCCAAGTCGTGATCCTTTGCCTAACTAGATTCTTCCCTTCTACCCTGTCAACAAGCAATCGAAATTCAGAAGAGCAGTCCGGGCATCGCATGAATGTACATTCCCTCTTCCCCCTGATTTTGGAGAAAAGGAGCGTTGGAAACGTGCCATTCCGAGAGTGGAAAAAATTCGCAGATGGCAAAACTGGCCCTTCTTTACCACATAACACTGCATACTGGTCTGTTTGCAGAACTAGATTGCCATTGACGATCTTGGCGCTACCAAATAAACGCCGAAATCTGAAATGTTCAGGGCATCCAAGTTCTCCCGCACAACAACCAATCTCGGATATCGGGCATCCATAGTCCTTCCCGTATCGGTGACGATTCATAACCTCTTTAGCCAGGGAGAACGGGAGATGGTAAAAACAGTCCCAAAACTTTATAGGTCTGTTCACCTCATCACAAGGTCTTGGCTGGAATGATATATGACGGTTTAGTTTCCGACGGCGATGGAAAACCGCGCATTGATGACAGAGAACATGTTGAGGAAAGAAAATCTCCAGCCTCGCGAGGAGGCTAACGCGATCTTTCTTGTTTTCAATGAGCTTCCGAACACCGGGGGACCCGCCGATTATGAACCATATGGCTTTGCATGTCACAGCGAGTGCTGCTCCATCCGCGGGAGGGATTGCCTTAATAAGATAATAAATGACATCGTCACTTAAGTTGAAAAATGGTGGTAGACCGTCTTGATAGGAAACTTGAACCGTCTCCTTTCTCCTACTGCGTTTGATGCCCCGTGATAGCTTCCCGACACGCCTTGTTAGCGCTTCGGATGCTTTTACGTAGTAATCCTTTAGGGAATGCTTCTCCATCGTTCACTTTGCTAGAAAACGCACAGATATTCCGGACACGTAGTGAGGAGAGGCCCTTGGTTTCCGAACGTTTGTCAACTTCACCGCGAAGCAGATAATTATTTCGTAGAGTTGCGCGGTTGAAAATTCCTGCCTATTTTGTATCGATTCTTGAGTCTTGTGTGGTGTGAAAAGAAACTTTATGACATCATGTAACTAGTCTCTGACTGTCAGTTATGGACAAGTTTGGGGAACGAAAATAGATATAGGGCCACTTCTTGAATTGAAGTAAGAGATGGACTAGAACATTGTTCAGAAGCAAGGTTGCAGCGGAAGGAATACACGTATGCATCTGACGGACTCGGGTATTCATGTAGAAAGGATCGGAAAGCTTAAGCTGAATAAGAATAGCGGAATGCCATCAGTATCCCAAATCCGCCTGTTCTATATATTTTTGACTCTGATTTTGAGTTTTAGATTTGGAGGCATTTGATCCAGCAACTGCCGTTTTGTAATTCAATAATAAGTGTACTAACCCCGAGATTGGAAGAATTATTGTAAACTCTAATCATAAATGCTAGGAAGGCTATATATCTATCAGTTATGGATACCTAGGTAGGGCCTGATTTCTCAGGAGTCGGACGAGGAAAAAAAAAAAAAAAAAAAAAAAAAAAAAAACTTGTTCTGGCTCTTTTCAGATGCCGCAACTTTCCGGCGGCCCCCATCTGGCAAGCAGGGCGTTGGATGAGAGCCTTGGAGTTCTAATATCTCAATGTGACCAGATGTCCCCGTTGATGGTCGGAGTAATTGGGATAAATAAAGCCTCTAGGAGCATGTACGGGAGTATAGTAGGTAGTTACAGTACAGTACAAGGACTGGTGATTGATATTGAAAGGGCGGATCCGTGGTTAATCGCAATCTCCATTCCAGTCGCGTAGGTAAAAGTATAGTAATAATTCTTTCAATAAAGTGGACAAGCACATAAGGAACGAGTAAATAATAATAATAACTACGCGGAGTAACGTAACGTCTCTTGAATTTCGACTCGGCTCGGTCGACTCCGAAAAGACAGATTAATCAGCAGTTGATCATGTGATAAAATATTGGAATGGAGCAACTCGCCAGTAAATAAATATCCAATTGCTGAACAAGATCTGTTGATCCTCTCATTTTAACTGTTTAATTGGGAGCAAAAGAAAATAAACGTCAACATGGCTTCCAGTCGCACTTCATTTATCTCCCGTTGGATGAAACATGCTGCTTTCCAATCCCCTACTCCGTGGGGAGCAGCACCATCAGCCCTCCCAATCTCTCAGCGCATCGCAAGCAGATCATACTCGTCGAGTCGGAGGTCACTACAAGCTCCCGGTACTCGGATTAGATCACCTTCATTTTTACTATTGATTCGGTCGAATCCTCAAACTGCTTCTTTCTCCACAACCTCACCCCGCCCGAAATCCAAAACCATTCAGCAATTAAAGGCTCGCGCTTCAACCGGGCCATTCTCATGGAAGGCCGCCGCATTGTTCGTCGTAACAGGCGTGGGAATGATATTTTACTTTCGCTATGAGAAAGCGCGGCTTGAGCGAAAGAGAATCGCCGAGATGAGCAAGGGTGTTGGCAAGCCAAAAGTTGGCGGACCCTTCATCCTGAAGGATTTGGATGGCAACGAATTCACAGAAGAAAATTTAAAAGGAAAATATAGCTTCGTGGGTCTTCCATGTCTATTTCCCATTTCATTCGTTTTTATTTAGTCATTTTGAGAGGATATAGGCTTTTCATTAGAATTAAATTTCTTACATTTCAGCATCATCCTAGGTTTATTTCGGCTTCACTCATTGTCCTGATATTTGCCCAGACGAACTCGACAAAATGGCCGAGATAATCGATATTGTGAAAGCCAAATCAAACAACAAAACCGTTTTGCGCCCCGTTTTCATTACCTGCGATCCAGCCCGCGACAGCGCCGATGTGTTGCGCAAGTATCTGGCGGAATTCCATAAGGGGATTATTGGATTGACAGGCACGTATGAGCAGGTGAAGAATGTGTGCAAGCAGTACCGCGTGTATTTCAGTACACCGCGGAATATAACACCGGGAGAGGACTATCTCGTTGACCACAGCATTTATTTCTACCTAATGGGTATGTCAAGTACCCCCATTGATATACCCCAAACTTTTATCCCCGGGCGCATACTTTAGTCTGCTAGGGATTAAATATGACTAACTTTCAACCTTCTGTAGATCCGGAGGGAGACTTTGTTGAATGTATCGGCCGTCAAGATACTGCTGAAACTGCTGCTGCTACCATTCTAGCCCATATCAATGACTGGAAGAGGGAAGGCAAGCCCATCAACACCGAGGAGGAATAGTTTTGTGATGAATAAGTAAAAGACTTTGATTCAAGTCTCCGCTCTTCATATCACTCCCTTTTTCTTCCTTATTGACCTTCGCGTTTTGGGAGCATAGTGCTCTTAACACCGGAGGGCACCACACCCCCAAAAATGTACACCTCCTCTCTACACTACTTGGTTATGGAGTTGGTATCCGAGGATTGGGCATGCATTAAGACTTATTTTCCTTGCTGTATTATATTTCATATTACTTCCCCCGTTATACACTTCTTATTTGTTAAAAAGGTGTAACCGCCCAACCATGTACACTAGCGAAGCTCAAGTACAAACATTGGGTTGAGCCCCCACAATTGAACGATCAAGTTTGGACAAGAGCCATTGCTATTTAAAAAGCAATTATTGACCCCGTTCACCCGGGAAGAATTCCTGCATAAACGGCCTGCGGTTTTAAATCCATGGTTGACCAGTTCTCTAGAATTCCAAGCTCGGGAAATGCTTCCATGAATTAGCTTAGAACAGCGTTGAAAAAAACACTCGCTGATTGGTCTCCATGTTCTGGGTCCTATCCTCCTTAGGGACCGCTCTATGACCATTTAAGTTGCCTTATACCCCGCCAGACCAAAACTTGGAAGCAGGAAGACCTTGCTTGACAGCACTTGAACGGCGCATTTTCCTAATTGGTTGATACAAATTACCGCAACCGCGATCACAGAATACCATGGCGGAGCAAAGCAAGAAAAGTGAAATGCTCTACCGCAGAGTAGGCAATTCAGGACTTCATGTCTCTGTGATATCGTTGGGAGGATGGCTCACGTATGTTCGCCTAAATCACGGCTTTGAATAGACATTTATACTGACGGAAAATACAGCTATGGCGGGCATGTAGATGAAGGTAAAACACGCTTCATGGATTCATTGATTATTTCATGTTAGAGAGCAACAAGGGGCGATTACACTAGAATGGGTTTCAAGATAGCTAATGCATACCTGTTTTTTCCAGAGGGAACAATGAAGTGCATGAAGCAGGCCTATGACCTAGGCATCAACTTCTTTGACACGGCTGAGAGGTAATTGTTCTAATGTTCGCGGTAAATTTCTGATACAGAGGTACGGGTCATTGATTCTTTCCCCTCAGCTATGCTGCTGGCAAATCCGAAATTGCTATGGGCCGGGCCATTAAGGAGTTTAAATGGAAACGCAACGATCTGGTCATCAGCACAAAGGTTCTAAATTGCCCACGAACTACTCTACACTCTCATACATAGAGCCATCTGCTAACTGATGAGTTCAAGGTCAATTTTGGCACCGCCCATGGGGACTTAGAGATCAACAACTGTGGACTGTCTCGAAAGCATATTATCGAGGGAACATTGGCTTCCCTCAAACGTTTGGAGCTGGACTATGTCGACATTATCTATGCCCATCGTCCTGATAGGCTTACCCCCATGGAAGAGGTAGTTCGGGCTTTCAACTACCTCATTAACAAAGGGCTGGCATTCTACTGGGGAACGTCAATGTGGTCAGCGGACGAGATTGCTGAAGCGACTGGAGTTGCCAAATCGCTCGGATTAATCGGGCCGATTGTTGAACAGCCACTTTACAACATGATCGACCGGCAAAAAGTCGAGTCTGAATACCAGCGAGTGTTGTCCCGGTGTGGAGTTGGATTGACCGTTTTCTCGCCGCTGAAGGGGGGCATTTTGACGGGAAAATACAATGAAGCGGCGGCAGAACCTCCCAAGGATTCACGGATTGCGGTCAGCCAGGATAAGTATACCTCGTCTGTCAGAAAGGGATACGGGAACGAGGCCTGGAACGCGGACATCCAGAAAGTGGCCAAGCTCAAGGTACGTTCTTGACTATAATCTTAAGAAATTATTACTTCCCTATTTTCAGTCCCTCTCTACCTTTTACGGGCAATGGGTACTTCATAGAAGATATCTGACCGTATATGAAAAGCCAATCGCCGATCGACTTGGATGCAAACTATCTGCGCTTGCCCTTGCCTGGTGCTTGAAGAATGAACACGTGAGTTCTGTCATCACGGGCGCCTCGAGACCGGAGCAGGTCGTCGAGAACGTCGGGAGCTTGAAGGTGCTTCCCAAGCTCACTCCGGAGATAATGGCCGAGATCGACGACCTGTTGGGCAATAAACCCCAACTCGATCAGGCTAGATTTGGTTAAGCTGTTGTCAATGTGGATGGCGGAGGGGCTCTGGAAGATGGTTCAATGGCTGTATTCTCTGTTAGTCTACGGAGTACTCCGTCCTACGATTAGTAGTTATCATATTAGATTTTAGTCTAGCTATGCAGGTCAACTTATTTTCTTATTACTCCATATCTGTGACGGCGGAGTTGAGACGGAACCCACATCCTAGTTTCTACCCTAATGGAGCTTCTAACTATATTGCAAGCCACTCCACGACAATGCCAACCGAGATAACGTCGCCAATTGCTCGTATTGGCTCGCTCATAGCGATATATACGGAGTACATTAATAAGTGTAATAATGGTAAAACACCCCCCACCAACCGACAGTCGATCTCGTATAATCTTCATTATGCCCTCCAGAAATGCATTTTATCATGGTCCTAGCTGTGATTCCAGCAAATTTTTTTGGGGAATATCAATTTCAATCCGCCCTCATGTATTGCTATTCTCTTCTGTTTGATAACCTTGGGCTGCGTCTCTGTTCTCTGATCCTTCAATTCTGAGAGTTCAAGTCAACCAGCATGGCCTGCTTGATCCCTATACCATAAGACAGAGTGCAATCCCCTACGATAATGAACTCCTGATATTTGTAAGATATTCAATATCTCTCAGTAGCGCCCTGCATCACTGGGTTCCGTTTCCTAGAGAAGTCGGAGAATTTGACAAACCACCATAGCTCATATCGTCAAATAACATCCTCATAATGAGCCCAGATACGAAGACGGCTTTCAAAATTGCATATAAACCACGTAAACAGGTTCAAGTTGTTTGTATCCAGTATTGAAAGACAGTGGATGATCTTACCCAGAGCTCCATCTAGACCAAATACATTTCCAAACCACCCGCTAGATTCTTGATACATTTCGCCCCGCTTTCCGGCTCCAGGGAACAAATCTCGTTGCATTAATACCATGGAAGGAGCTGTATCCCCAAACTTGGAACATCGGTGATCCCGAAGCTGTTTTCTCGCCACCCTGAAAAAGACATTGTTGTACGGTAGTATTCGAAGCCAGTCATTTGCACTCGCTAGCAGATAAAGACGGAGATGGAACGAAATGAGGCGCCATTTATGATGAACCACAAGTGGAACATCCGTCAGGCCAACCATCTGCCCCCGAACCCCTCTGCATAGTTGTCAGGCAGGATAGATATGTTCCAATCTTGGTTAGTGTTAAATAGCTAACTATCACCTGACCAATCCCCTGACTAAACCAAAGAGTTGCCTTTTCCGACGGGCGGCGCAGCCATTCCAACACCACACCCAGAGCTTTCCCAACACCCTCTAAACTCTTGTCTTTTGCCTCCAATATCCACCTCAATCTTGTTTTGTCCATGAGATCACAATATGGCTTCATATAGCCCTAGAGATAGAGGGTACCGCGGGAACCCGACCAATCCGCCACCTCGCCGCAACGACTTGAACGGACGCATGTATGATGATAGAACCTCCCGCTCCCGCTCCCGCTCCCGCTCCTACTCTCCTCCACACCCTGTCTCACGATCCAGGGACCGTAGATACGGCTCACCAGGCGGTACACGCTCTCCTCCGCATGGTAAAATCAACTTCGCGCACTGGGGCGAATAAATGGATACATCTCTCGTTTTGAGCTTGTGCTGATTTCTTCATTTCTGTTTCCTACTTGAAGACACTTCTCGGACTCCTCGTGGGCCAGCGGCGGATAGGATGCATCCCGGCGGGGATGGCGAAATCTCAACTTCTAGGGATTACCGATCTAGGGAGCGAGACGACTACCGGCGCCCCACTTGGTCCCCTCCACGACACCGTGGAAGGTCGTCATATAGGGACCGTGACCGGGAGGGATATCGCTCCCCTGGATATGACAGTCGCAGCAGAAGCCACAGCAGAAGTCGTAGTGGATCCAGAAGCCGCAGCCAACGCGGCCGCCGACGTCCTTACTACGGCCAGGAAAGTCGTGAGATCATGATGGAAGGCCTACCAGTGGACATGAATGAAGACGACGTTCGACCATTCCTCCCTTTCCCCACTATAATGCACAGCAATCTGAATCCCCATTGATATGAGAGGCTGCACTACGTTTTCGTCATCTTTTCTTGGAAGACAGTATGCTGAGATGTGTTTGTCGCCGGTCATAATTCCGGTCGATTCTTTCTTGTAACAGATTTTGAATGAACTCACCCAATATTACCATGTCGGGACGTTGGAGGATGTTCGTGTCATCCGCGATCGTCAAACGAGTACGTCTAATTTAATTTCCCACATTTTGTTGTGAACAATACTGATCCTTCTGTGTAGAGATATCCCGCCAGCTGGGCTTTCTTCGGTTCCCTACAATAGATGAATCTCGTGAATTCCTGGAACGCAATTTTCCTACCATATATCTCTATGGGGACAGCGGATCACATACTGATGAGCGTGGTACGAGGGTTAGAATAGCTTATAGTCGAGAAAGGGAAGACCGTAATCGAATCAAAGCTGAAGGAGAGTGGACATGCAAGATCGTGAGTCATTAGATTCGCTTCCTACTGGGTGACTTTAACTAACGAGCACTTATTTTAGTGTTCCATAGTCAATTACGCAACCCGACAGCGCTGTTTCAGATGCCAAGCAGTTCGAGCCGGTATGTACTTTGGGATGTCTAGCTTCACGAGCTCTAAAGCTGACTAGCGAAGATTTTGTTCAACTTCCTCCTGGGATAGCCAACCCTCCACGCGTTGCGAATCACGGTGACAACGATGTAGCTCCCGACGGGACACCATCCCAATTTATTCTTCTTCGAGGCCTAGAGGCGTCGGTTACAGAGGAACTTCTTGCCAAAGGGGTAGCAAAACTTTATAAGCCAACGCCGGGTTCAGAGGGACATGGTGCAGCCACCGCCGCCAAAAAGGGCGCCAAGGTTGCGTCTACGACAGGAGATGCCAATCTCGGGGCACGAGAAGGCTCAATACGGCGCGTATTGCTCATACGAGATCGTCGAAGTAACGAAAGTTGGAAGTACGGCTTTGCGGAGTTTGCAACCGTAGAAGTAAGTACAGCTTGCTTCTAGTTTAAATCCATTTTATTGATTCCATATTAATTAACGCGCCTGTAGGATGCTCAAGCCGCACTGGCTCGATATAACTCCTTCGAAACATTCACAATTTCGTCGAAACCTGTTCTAGCTAGTTATATCCACGCCGGGGTCTTCGTTCCCGTCATAAACCCTACAGCCAGCACTGATCGATTCACTTTCAGTCCACTTGGAAACCCTTCCATGAAATTAGCATACTGGGACGAGACTGCTTATGCAACTGAGTTGACGGTGTCGACAGAAGATCTGGATAAGAACCGTTCCAAACCCCGAGCGACAAAATCCACCGTGGCTGACAAGAACCCCAAGACTAGCAAGGAGGTTGAAAAGGTAAAGAAGAGAAAGGCGGATGCCGGAGGATCCCTCAGCACAAAGAAGATTGCTGTTCCTAGCCACTTGCAGTTTTGGAGCAACCGTCACGCTGAGCTGCATGGTATTCAGCGAGATGAACCAAAGGACGGAGGCTCGGGCAGCGACCAAAAACAGGGTGGCAGCGAAGGTGGCTCATCTTCTGGGTCACCTGCACCAACACAGTCCTACGTCGATCTTAACCGTAAATGCTGTTATCTGTGCATGCGCCAATTTAAAACGGAAGCGGAAGTGAACAAGCACGAGAGACTCAGTCAGCTTCACGGTGAGAACATGCAAAATGAAGGTCTTAAGACCAAAGCCTTGGCGAAATTGGCGAAGAAACGGGACCAGGCCGAACATCATCCTTCTTCAGAATATCGTGACCGGGCCAAAGAACGTCGTCAGGCTTTCGGGCCATCGGTAAAAGCGAAGGAGAAGAAAGTGGAAAAGGAAATTGAGGAAGCACCACAGGTTCCTCTCATTTCGAAAGGCGCAGCTCTTCTCGGCAAAATGGGCTGGTCTGCTGGTTCTGGACTCGGCGCGGAAGGCTCAGGGATGACAGCCCCAATCGCTACTGATCTGTATGTGCAAGGCGTTGGGTTGGGTGCTCAGGGAGGCAAAGTTGGCGATGCCGTTCAGGAAGCCGGAAGGAATACGAGGGGTAGGTATGATGAGTTCCTCGAGAAGACAAAGGAAACTGCACGTGAGCGATACGAGCGAATGTCGAAGGAGGAGTAGGTTGATAGTATCGTGATATGTATCCTTTTTACCCTGTACTACTACCCAACAGCTAGCTTTTATTTTTCAGTTCTATGTATTTGCCTACCTCATTAGGATACGGTATTTCATTTATGACATTTGTTATGCCATTTGTACGACGTAGCTTTTATAGGTTAAGTTTTCCTGAAATATCTTATATCCATTTTAATCTGTCCTCTCGTCCAAAATTCTTTAAAAGCGCTATGATACAGTAGATTTTTCGGGACGTAATCCAACGGAACAAGAGAATGTCATGTTTACATGACATGATTCCAAGGTCGTGCGCCGCACGCTCTAAATCGTGGTGATTATAAGAACCCCTTTCAACGTCCCGGGAGAACCGAAATATACCTAATTGTCCTCTTCTCAAGATCACTCGCATTCGCAACATGGCGTGGCGAGTTATATATGCCCTCCAATTCATTCCCCCAATATATCCTCCACCGGCTTCCCCCTCATCCAAACACATGCAAAATATCCCAACACATGCAAAATATCCCAACCCTATCCCTACCTCTCCTTCCCCCTCTCATTGACATATTCCCGCTCCACCGCACTCCCTCTCTTCTCCTTCTCCGTCTTCCGATTCATCACACTAACAACCCATTCCTCCAACTCCTCCTCGACATCCTGCTCCGACCGTCCCGTCCCATCTATTCCCAACCCGCCCCTCACCTTCCGCCTCAAGTCTTCCATGGTATTAATGTCAAACGCGTACATTCCCGCCCCGACGCCAATCATTGCTACGCTGGCGACATTTATCGTTGCGATGTTGAGTGCTTCGAGGGCCTCGAGGGCTCCGTTAACAGGCGGTTGGTGGAAGGGAGCACTGGTGTACGTAGGCGGGAGTGAGCTCATGCGCTTGCGGAGCAGGGCGCGGCGGGTTATGATGGAGGAGAGGATGAGGAAGGCCGTGCCGCCGACGAGGAGCTTTGTAGAGTTTGGGATGCGGGATTTTTTGGAGGGTTGAAGTGTCAGTGCTGGTGGTGTTTGTGATTGGGACTGGGTAGTTTCATTGGGTTGGCTGGCGGTGGACGACATTTTTGATAGCGGTGATGGCGCCGTTCCTGGCGATGGTGAGAAGCTAGGAATATAAGAAGCCATGTAGAGGAATGAAGTGTAGTTTTGTTCACATCGGGTTCGGTCTTGTCGGCTCTTCTTGAAATTGTGGTTGTTATTGGAGCCAATTGGGGATTAATACAAAAGCTGCGGGAGTAATAAATGATGGCAGTTGAAACTCCGAGCGGGAATTTGGAGTGCCCGATACCGTTTATCTAGTTTGGGTTAGCGTGACGCGGCCTTAGGAAAATCGTCCGAAGTTTCTCAAACAGGCAGTTCTCAACTTCGACAACTTCCATCAATTATACGTATCAACGCCCATCTCCTTGTTGATATAATAATTCCCCAGTCAACACTCCATCATAACTGGTGGTCTACCACCATTTATCGCATCCTTGCGGCCTGGTCTATACTGGAATCGCACTTCTGATCACTGGAACGTGGACTACCTCCGCCCCACGCCAATTTGAGAACAAACCGCCCTCCAGGCTAAATAGACTATTTTGATCTTGGACAACTAGGGGGGAAAGAAACAAATAAAGATTTTGGCAAGTTTAATACTTAGGGATCATGGTTTTTTGCAAATGCGCTACTACGAACAGCTACCTGCTTGCAAAATCAAACAAATTACATAACAGTCGGGCAAACCAGGAATACGTGTGACACCGAAAGGAATGTACATGTACGTGTACATGTACATGAATTCATCTTTCCTTCGGATTTGTTCACAGTTATGCGCCATCAACTAAGGGTGTCAACCAATCAGTTTGGCTTCTTTATGCAACTCCCACATGATGCAGGGTCCAAGTTCATCCACACGCTTGTCGACCTGTTTAAATCCACATTTCATTAAAACCCGATTGCTGGCCCCATTTAAAGCGTCGGTAACGGCATGCAGGACCAAGTCATTCTTAGGCTTTGACAGTGGATCACTGTTATTCTCTGGGTGAACTGTGGCAGCAAATCCCCACCATACGTCGATGGCGGCCCGAACGGCTTCGGTTGCATATCCTTTCCCCCAGTAGTCGGGATGTAAGAGGTATCCAAGTTCGGTCCCGTCGTTTCTTTTGTAGAAGCCAATACACGCGATCGCCCGGCTTAAATTGGAAGCTTCGAACACAGTTAAACCGAGGGCGTCCGGTCGGTTGACCTTAAGCAGATGTTCCTTGGTGGCAGCGATGTCGGCGTCAGGGACCCTAGTGCTACTGTTGGATGTGAGTGTTATTCTCTAGTTGATACCCATTGCACTCGCTTTCTATAGACCAACAGCGGATAGGAGTGCGAACTGGGACAAGAGAAGGGCAATAACATGTGCTTTGCTATCTACAAAAGCATAATGATCGGAGTGCATGGGGAAGGGAATCGGCGAAATATACGGGTATTGGAGAAAAGCCAATTTCTTTCGCGAGAGGAGGGGGTTCATAAGCTCAAGCAAATGTGCGGTTCAATGTTACCTCCACTTCATGACATCCATCCGTGAACGGATAGCAAATATATCGTTTGCATCCAACTCGGGAACCAAATGTCTCATGAACAATCTCGATGTTCGGATTTCGAGTGGGACGTCAGAAATCGGGGCCGCATGCTGAGGTTCAGCGGTGGTCGTTGGTTCTGAGCCGTTTTCCATTTTCGGGCTCAACTAAAATTCAGACTTTCAAACGCAATTCGGAATTGATTTATTATTATCGATGGCCAGTTTCACAGTCAGCGGTTGTCCGGCTACCATGATCCACCAGTTCTGAAGATCTCGAACCTTTGCGAGAGATGAAATGAGACAGAACATCGTGGTGGGCGGGGAAGCGCCAAACCGCGATGAGGAGTGTCGCCAAATCGACACGAGATTTCCTTGGCATGACTCAAGTTGCCAACGGGATAAGTGTTGATATCGTCGCTTCCAGGTCGGAGACTTATCCGCATTCGTCCGGTCAATATTAATTCTCGACGTCAGCGAATGCCGGCGAACAAGTTTTTCCGGAACGGACATGTCAGGTTGAACATGGTCCATGTCAGATTTAAGCTGCGTCACAAGTTCACAAAAGCTGTTTGAAAGCGCGTCATTTGTGAGCTTACGGCCGATAGTTGATCAGCCCGACCAAGCCTTGGTGTGATGGCTTGGCAAGGGATGCCCAAGCTCCGAGCTTGTTGGCGGGCATCTCAGCCCTGCAAGGTGGCTGAATGCTTTCCCAACGGTGTCTGATGCTTCTTGCTGCTGCTAACAGTCATGGACGCATCCCCGTGCAACATCAGCTTGCGTATCTCAATGGGTGGATGATAATGGGGAGGGAATCGTTCGCTTCATTAATCTAAAACATATTATTGCTTGCCCACCTTGCTCTCGCTATAACGAGGTGTGAGGTTGTGACTTTGTTGGTGCATTATCAATTATTCAGGAACTTCTGGGGCTCCTTGAATTTTGTGAGACTATTTTCTTTTTTATCTCGATCTTTTTTTAGCGAAAACTCCATTGGAGGTCAGCACCATTGAGGGCAGCTCAGCTCCCCGCTTGAGAAGCCAATGGAGAATAATGATTGACATAAATTCCGCACGATATGCACCTGCTAACCAGAACTAGGTCTTCGAGACATGTCGGGCCTTGTAGCAAACCAAACAGAACCATCGCCTAGATTAATTAACTTCGAGGGACAAGGGGTCCAGATAAAAACTGCCCCTTCAAAAAACTCCATGGAAGCTCTATGAAGGCACGTCAGAGCTACTTGTTAGCGGGCTTATTCATACTGGTTTGACTTATTCAGCCAGGACACATGCGGCACGAGCCCGGGCATCTCACATTTGACGAGCAAGCAAAAACTTAGATTGACCAATAAAACGAGTCTAAACCATCCTATGACTAGCGATTTCAAGGTCGACCTTGTTTACGCTAACACCTCATCTCCTAATATTTTGAGCTATTTTTATATTCTTGCTCCAGGGGCTTTCTCGACGGCATATATATCCCTTCTCTATTTAAGAGCATTGGTCCTCACTTCTGACTTCCTCAGTTCCTGGGTATCAAATTGAACGACAGAGATAAAATAGCCAGCCCTATTTGTATACTCCCTTCTTTTTATTTCAATTCCTATTTCCCCGCAAAAGACCCAGATTGCCAGAGATGGGAAGATTTAGCGACTGCACAGAGATAACTCTGCAATGCCCTGTTGAGGCGACTATCTATGGGTACCAGCCTAATCCGGTAGTCAACCTGATATGCCTTATTATCTTTGGGGTACTATTTTTTGTTGCCGTTTGGCAGACCATCAAATACAAGACATACTCATTCGGGATTGCTATGTCTGTAGGCTGTTTGGGTGAAGCCATAGGTATGTTCAACCAGATCTTCGATTGGACCGGTAGATGGCTGACTCATATCTTACTGATTTATCTTGAACAGGATATGGTGGCCGACTCATGCTCAATAGAAACCCCTGGGACTCCATTGGTTTCCAAATCCAGATCTGCACTCTCATCATCGCACCGTCATTCTTCACTGCCGCCATATACCTCACGCTAAAACATATATGTCTCGCTTTGGGGCCTCATCTATCAGTCATAAAGCCATGGCTCTATACGTGGATATTTATCAGCTTCGACGTGCTATCCCTTACGCTCCAGGGTATTGGTGGCGGCCTCGCATCAAGTGGGGAGACCGAATCAGACAAAGATATGGGAGCACAAATCATGCTTGCTGGTATCGTGTGGCAAGTCGTCACATTGATTATTTTCGGTGGTTTGGCAGGGCACTTCTTCTGGCGCCTGCTTGGCGAAGGTGGCCGCCGAATGACCGTCGAGTCTCAGAAAGTGTGGGGGAACACAAAATTCAGAAGGTCCCTCATTGGCTTGGGTATTTCATTCTTCATGATCTTTGCTCGATGCACTTATCGGTATGTCTGCATCTACCTGACTTTGGGCTACCCTTTACTCCTACTTCCCTCTCAGCTTTTACTAACAGAACCTTGCAGAATCGCCGAGATGGTCGGAGGATGGGCCAATCATATTATGCAAGACGAAGTCTCATTTGTGATTCTAGAAGGAGTGTACGTTTCATATTTCTTGCCTTCCATCTTATATTTACCTCCCTAATCCTCTTAAAGAGATCAACGAAACTAACCAGTTACCGCAACATAGTATGTGCATAATCGCTGCCATTCTTCTTACTGTCTTCCATCCAGGCACCCACTTCCCTCAAATGCGAACAGATTATCAGAAGAGCGTTGACCAGTTCTCGATGGTTTCGCGCCAACAAACTGAAGCCGCATATGTCGAAGTTGACCGCCAGCCACTCATCGATGGTCAAAATCAAGATTCGGAATACCGAGGCGGCCTAGCGCCAGGCGCCATGGTGCCTCCTGCGCCGTGAGCGGGACAAGATCGCAGACCGAATTGCTGTAGGATATTGGCTTAACCGACTGATGGGCTTTATGACAAATGGTTTTTCTTTCTAATTACGGGCATGAGATATGAACGAACATAAGGAGTTATTTTCTTTTATCCTTGATTGAATGTCCTAGACTCTGATATTTTTTCTCTATATCAATGCTGTGGTAGAGCGAAATCACATGTTTTCCCTCAAATTTACTAACCAAAACCTATTTCATTCCGGTGGGATTATAAATGTGATATGTTGAAAGAAAACAAGCTACACGAATCAGTTACTTAGAAAGGAATGAGGACAAAGGTAAATTGTTAGAAGAAAATATATCACCCTATATTGCGCCATCGCTCGTCTATCATGAGATGAGAGAAGTGCGTTAAAACAAAAATCGAAAAAATTTCGGCTCCATAGTTCTCGTATCATTCGTTGTATATCGTTCATTATCGTCATTATCGTTGGTCATGAGTTGTGATACCTGGGGTAGGGTGTGAGGCCCCAAGTGTGAGAAACAGTCGTGTTCATCTTCCAATCTCAGAAGAAAACCAAAATAAAAACATAAAACTCCAAAGTATGAAATATGCAACTCTAAATCCACCTCCATCACACCTTGTTCGATACTGGAAAGTCAGAAGGGGTATCCATGTAACTTCGAAATAAGTATCACACAACCCCAGAACCATCGTCCAGTGTGACGAACATCTCGACTTGGCCGACTCTCCGCAGCCGATCAATCCCAAGATGTTCCTGCCCGTCACGGCCATGGTACAAGCCAAACGCATATAGCGCTTTTTCGCCCTCCCCAGGTGGCGCTACAATCACTCTAGTTACCAGATCTGCTTTCGTCCTCGGCTGGCGGAATACCTTATCCGATAGAAGAGGACTCTGGTAAAGGAAACTGATAATATCCGCGTACGAGTAAATGGCGTGGGGGAGGTAGCGTTTACGCCGCGGCCAAAGAACGAGGAATGAGAGGGCATAAACGATCACGAATGCCATTAGGGTGTAGTATGCAGGCAGAAAAGTGGAGATACGGATTTGATCCTGATCGGGGTAGTAGCGGGCCATGAAAACGCCACCTGCGAGGACGGGGATAGCAAGTGACGCAAGGCTCATGAAAGAGGTGTATGCGACCTTGTAATGGCCGGTGCTGAGGGCGAGGACGGTGACTTCTAACGGTAAGCAAGACGGGTAGTTTAGCAGGAGGCTCCTCTCAGCAAGAGCACCATTGGGGGATGAGAGGTCGCAAAACGGTTGGACGGCGCGGAAATATTGGTCGATTGGTTGCCAGAGGAGGAAGAGAACTATTCCGATCAGAGACGGAATGAAGCTGTACAGGAAGTTGGAGGAGGAGAAACTAGTTGACGAGGGTAGTGTAGGTAAGAGAGGGTCGAATCCGTCTCTGATGGGTTGCTTTACGAACGTGACGACGATGAAAGCAATCATCAAGACATTTGCGATGACGATCCAAGCAACAACGTACGTATCCCTTAAAAACCACTCTGTCCAGCGATATCGAACGAATGGAGAGTGTATGTTCCTTTCGAAGGAGTCCTTGTTGTTGAGGTGTTGTCGCTCGCTGTCGGCATGTTCGGGAGCGGAGGTTTGGGATTCCCGTTTCGGATTGGAAGGTGATTTCTCCCCCATTGCGCTCTCCTCGCCAATGCCATAGAGAAAGTCCTGGTCATTGACGTCTGAGGACCAATATCCCAAACGTAGTGTACTAGGTAATAGGTCCTGCTCAACGGCCTGAGAAATTTCAGTCCGATGAAACTGATCTAGCACGTTAGACTTTTGAATCAGGGGGATTATATCGGCAAGACAGACGGGATCCCAAAGAAGCCCGCTTTCTCGCCAGTTAAAACGAAGCATAATCCCTAGCACTGCCATGGCGAGCAATCCATAAAGCGCAATCAGCGTTCCGGCTACACCCCGAGTAGTCGCCCATTGAAACCTTTCGACCTGGTCGTAGTAGCGAGCTACGAACAGCGAACTTTGTAGCGGGATAGTAAGAATATTAACTGCCCATACTATGGCGAGGAAGTTTCCAGTCAGCCATTCACCGTGGAGGAAAGGCGTGATATCCGGAAACAAGAAGTTGCGAGGCAGGATCCGAATCTTTTGCAGAGCATTCTCAGATCCACGACCTGACGCTAACATTGTCAGGGGAAGGATTCGATAGATAGCAGACTGCACGACAAACAGCCAAAGTGTAATTAAAATGGCAAGTAGCGATGGTAAAAATTGAACCACAAAATATCGCGAACCACCCAACCCATCGTAAGCCCATAGTCCGGCATGTTGCTGAGACCAGACGATACAAAATATGAGCGCTGCCATCATGGTGAGACAGACAGTAGTTAATGAAATAAGAGCTAGAGGTCGGAGGGCTAGAGGAACGAAGTTAAGCGGTGGATATTGGTGACCTTCTGAAGGGGGTGTTACTGGAAGCAGTATATTTGAAACTATGCCGTTAAGTTAGTCTCTTCGGCAGCTAATATGAGGCGAGCAATGGTCTAGCTTACCTGGTGTGTCGCAGCGGTCTAATAGTTGGGGCTCCTTTTTTTGTTGCTCCACGGGCTGTGTCGTGGTGGTGCTGGTGTAATATCCCAGGCCTTCATCTGGGATGATACGTTCAACAGGATACTCAGTGCTGGCAACCGAGCCATGTCGTCCCTCTCCAAGTAATTCTTCATCACGAGTTAATTGATCGATAGCGAATCTAATGTACGGCATATCATCCACGCCGGGTGATGGTGTTCCACTTTCTGTTACCCTAGCACCATCTTGAACATCCGGGGCGATGTATTTTTGTCTGGGGGGTTGTTCGGGGTCACGGGTTATTCCGCTGCTACCAGCTGTTCCGGTTATATCGTCTTGGGTAGTTCGAGAGGACATGTTGGGAGATGGAGAAGATTTTCGAGTGGGAGGAGTTGCATATCGCACAACTGTGACTTTGCTGTTATTTGAAGCTTGGGAGATGTCAGAGAAAGAATAATAGTCGTCTGAGGCAGCGATGGATTGCTGGGATGAGGAGTGAATTAATTGAGGCTGGTTAGCTATGCAAAACTCTGTCAGCATAAATATTCGCCTAGCAGGGAATATTACCATGCGCTAACTTACATTTTACAGCTTTCAAGTTGGCGGGAACTGGTTGGGGCATGACCGGTCGTTATTACTAGGGGGTATATAGAGAGCAATCCAAAAATTGTAGTAAAATAGAAACATGCAAATCAATATGCCATTGAAATACAAAAGCTCATGAAAATAAATCCGGTTCCGTCGGGACTGCTGGTATTAATGGGTCCTTGAGTGGCAGGTTTGACACGATAATTAATGATATGCGGTGGTTGGTGACTGGCGGGCTGGGAGGTTGGGCGAGCGCCCAGCTTCCCAGCCACCAAGCCAACGCCGTGGCAGGCTCTTATTTGCGAGTTACAAACGCGATTTTGTGACCACTTCTACTGCCCTATTTTGGGCTGTCTCATATCTATGTGATTAGATGTGATTGCAGAGGATTCCCAGCCCCTCAAAACTGCCCATCCTCCATACAAACAATAAACAATGCAGAGAAATGACGTTGGCGGTAAAAGCCGCACAGACCAACCCTCCGATCACGGGAAGACCTAATCTCTAACCTAGTGCTATTTAAGCTTAGTGGATCGCAATCCCGGCCCAAACCAAAACCTTAAATATGGACTGTGGGGCACAGGCACCACAGCCCCACGAGGCCGTCGCTGTCCGGACTTTGGGGCAACCTGACGATGAAATAAATCTGAGCCTGAATTCCATGAAATCCAGTGAGCAAAATGTCTTTCTATAGCGCGCGGGTCTTAGGCTGGTCGTCATCGGAATGCCTTCATTAAGATTTTTTGACACCGCACCCCTTATGGACTAATTTGTAGCATGGTAGGGACGCCTTCAAATTTGGGTTTCCTACCTCCTATAGATACCCTTGACCTCGCTAAGTGCGCCACTTGACCTCGTTATGTAAGCTGACCTCGCAAATGTGGTGTGCGGCCTAGACTGGCCGGCGGGACCATGAATTTCACATTTGGTCCCATTTGGTCTGGTCCCATACATTTCTTGGTGTGAGTCCCACCAGAACTGTATAATTTCGGTTTGCGTTGAGCTGGCCGCTTCGCGCCCGCCGCGCCGCGCTTGCCCCGTTGCCGCCTGGCGCCCTCCCCATCCGGGCATGGCCTCGCCCGTTCGGGTCTGGCGTCGTCTGTTCCGGGCTTAGACTCCCGCTCGCCGCGTCGGTGGGCCGTGACATCACAGTCATCAGGCCTGTCTGACACCTATATAAACCTCCTCCGGCTCCCACTTTCTTCCACGGCCTTGCTCTTCCTTTTTCAACTTTCTCATTTCTTTCTCTCCTGTGCTCACCGACCCAGCCCCCCCCCCTGGGTCCCCCGGTGCTAATGGCGCCACCTCGCACCCCCTTCTTCCTTCTCACCCGCCTCATTGGCTCGCTACCGATTGCCGACGATGCCAGTGCTGCCGTCGCATTCGCTTCGCTCCGCTCCGGCGCCTGGGCCGGGTCCTGCATGGAGGGACCTGCCATGCTGTGCTGATTCTTGCTGGCGGATGTGCCAGCAGACCGGCAGCCAGGCACCTGCACTGTGAGGCCCGTTTACCGTCCGTTTCACCTCATGTCCCTTCTCACGAAAATCACTGGGAAGAGGTGCCTTGAGACCTTTGAGACCTCCCTCTCCTCCGACCAGCCATGTGTACTGCGTGGGTTTCTTTTTCCCTCTGTCAGCCACAGGAGAATCCAAATGAGCTGCACCTCTGTACCGGAAATTACCTGTCTGAGAACAACGTCCTTCAACCCCGCTTCTGCGACGCGTTTTCTCCCTGTGCTCAAACTGCAACCCATGATGGAAAAAAAGCGCCTTGCATGCTTGCTCCACCTCTGTGCTTAGTTCGCGAAGGATCGCCGTGTGTTTCATTCCCCTCACTTGGGCCAGCTGTCAATGGCAAAAATCCCTCACCCCAACGGACGCAGGCAGTGAGCGTCAGGCCCGTCTTATGTGGCACCCGGTGCGTATGCACCTCGGCCGGGTTTCCTGCATATGGAAGCCTTGTTCATTCTAGATCTCACCATTCTCACCACTCCCACCACCATCCCAGCAACTCGGTGAATCGGAGAGAGATGATTGAAGGGCCTTTCCAATGTAAGGGAGGTCGCCCCCGTCGCAGCTATCTCCGCGGTGACATGGAGCTGCGCCTTCTTCTTCCCCTTTCAATCATTTCAACCCCAGTGACAATTGTGATACTTGTTTGGTCCGGACCAAGGGGATCTTGCAATGATTTGCATCTTCAGCCTTTCCAGAGAAACCTGGTGAATTCACAAGAGAAGACGGGTAATTTCTGCAACAGTGGCTCTCAATCTGATAGTCAAATTTCGAGATCCCTGCGCGACTCAGCCGCTCCTGATCATTGCATGCAACGACGGTTGGTACATGGGACGGGGAAAAGAAAAAAAAAAAAGGATCAAGAATGCAGAGATAGAGGGGCAGATCTTGTGAGGGCCGCGCTCTCTCTGACAGTTTCTCCAGAGGCAGATTCGAATTTTTCCTGCACGCGAATCGGCCGTCTCATACACTTCAAAGTCTGCCTTGCCGTGGGGCCGATAACCGTATCCGGAGAGTTACCTCGATCCGTGGCGAGGCACCACTGCCCAGCTGACGTGGCTTTGATGAAGAATACATATAGCGCAAAATCGCATCAGAGAACAATTGACCAGCGAACTCCTTTGCTTTCTATCTTTGCTTTTTTCTCCCAGGGTGTGAATGATTCCTCGAGCAGGAGCAGAAGATGAGGGAAAAGGATGAGAAACTATCACTTGATTTCAGTGTCAACAATTTGTCCTTGCTCTGCTTGTAGCTGGGATAGCTGAAACTGAATTCTTCACCCTTTCACTGATGCAAAGAATGTACATAGAGTCTATATAAGAGGCCTGCTTTCCCGGTCTGTTTGAATGTGAGAGAATGAATCATATACACTGTGAAGTTTAACACTCACCAGCTATGATTTCCCTTCTCTAATAATCATGGCTGTGAATATGAACTTCATCATCCTGTACTGCTCACTTCTCTTCAAGTCTCTCAAGCCTCTCCAGCCTCTCCCCATCAAACCCTCTATTTGTGAACATCAT
Organism: Blastomyces gilchristii SLH14081; assembly: GCF_000003855.2. Lineage (NCBI taxonomy): Eukaryota > Fungi > Ascomycota > Eurotiomycetes > Onygenales > Ajellomycetaceae > Blastomyces > Blastomyces gilchristii. Next base: position 962,370 of record NW_003101679.1, read on the forward strand.
CTTTCCCAGCTCACTTCTATGCCCTCAGCACAATTCATTATTTCTGAACCACTATTTAACACTCATTCATCTCCCTGGCCCTCTCTTCCCTTCTGTAGAGATACTCTAAGTGGCCTGAACAGCCAGATCAGTGTTTGAGCATCAAACACTCTGTTGAACAAGTTCAATACTGAGCTGGAACATCTGGACATCATGGAGATGGTTAACATGAGCAGTCACAGCTCCATCAACTGAGATGATGTTGAGCCATTCAGCGCCCGTGCTGCCAGTGTGATTCAATGTAGGCGCCCTTCATTCAAGTGAAAATCTCCTGAGCCATCTGCTGATTGAAAATACAATGTTTTCTCCAGGCTCAACCGCGCCAGACACCATGCCTCACCGGGAAGCCTCAAGTGATAGATCTTCACAGAAGGCTGACTGATCATCAGCTCAGAAAACCATCTCTTCTCTCTCTGATCATGATCACAATCGCGATCCAGTGCTGGACAAGTGTGAACCAGAAGCCTCATGTTCTCTGCCTGGCCTGGCAGGTGTCTCTGACCAACATCTGTACAGTTTAGCAAAGTTACTGAGGTCAGTAGGCTGCCAGAGTAAGTCAGCTTCTGCAACTTTCTGTTGATTTGTCTGTGAAGCTCTGCCTTCTGACACTGCCTTCAGCAGAACAACTGATTCTCATGAACTTGAAGAGTGATGGAGAAAATCCTCTGAACAATGATGAATTCAGAAGGACTATTGATCTCAATGTGCGCGCCAGTGCCACGGGCGGAGAGGTTGTGAATACACTTTCCAGCCCGGGAGCCAAATTGAAGCCTCAAACTCCTGTCAGCCCTGGAAAGCACTCTGGAGAAGCATGCAGGCTGATGGGGCGGGGACAAGTGCAATGCATGGATGTTTGAGTCGAGATTCCTTCCCAGCCAGACGCTCTCCAGAAGGGAGAGGGCCGAGGCAACAGGAGCAACCTCAGTGACAACAGTGACTTCAATCACTTCAGCGACTGCAGCAGTGATGACGATGACGACGATGAGGAGTATCAGGAAAGTGATGATGATGACCATGTCGCCAGGCGGCCATGCAAGCGGCGGAAACTCTAGACGCGGCGGTCCTCCAGGTCTGTCATCACATTTGCTGCTTGCATGGGAGATCCCTCTCCAGCTGCTATGGTAGATGATAAGTCAGGGAAATGCAATCCAACAATGAAGCACAGTAAAAACTCAGCTGATGATTCTTCCAGAGTGTTCACTGTCTCACCAGATGATGCAGTGACAAATCACTCAGGTGATGATATATCAGTCTCCAGCTTTCTTTCAAGCTACATGATCAGGTTCAAAGTGTGCTACACTATAACATTCTGTCATGAGGAGACTGACTGACTTCTGTCAGCAAATGCACACAGTCTGTCAAGCCTCAGTTGTGAAGAGCAGCCATCTGTCATGACTGATACACATGTGCCATTTACCTCAGAGGATGATGTGCTGCTGAAGAAACTCAAGAAGGACAGCAAGTCATGGGATGAGATCATCAAGTGCTTCCCGGGCAGATTCAAGGCAACTCTGCAGGTGCAGTAGTCCACCAAGCTGAAGCATCACACCCCACTGCCAACTCGCAAGTCAAAGTTGAAGTTGAGGGTGAGAAAACATGAATGCTGTTGAGCAAGAATATCCCAACAGCTGCTACAAAGAGGCTGCCACAGCTATACACATACCCTCCACTTACGGAAATCTCCCTTTACCGCGGGATGGAGTGGCCACTTCCGATGCATCCCACGCCGGTCTCTCTTCACGGATTAGGAGTGGCTGGCTGAAAAGGTAGTGAATCCTGGGATCCGCGCGCGAGGGGACAGGTCAATGGGAGATCGCAAAGGGGGCGGTGGACACGGGATTGAAAAGTCGATTGGTCAGGATCTTCATCTGTTATAATGTGTCAATATCAATTTCAGCCCTGATTTGTTTCATACTATGCCTGTCTTGATTGTTTTCTTGTTTGCTTCTGTTCCCTTCATTTGATCTTCTTTTGCTTCTCAGATTTCATTCCAGCTCAGGAGCTCTATTGATATTGCCTATCACATTCCCGCTCAAGGTCTACCTGGCCTATGTCATGATATAGTATTTTCTTTGTGTGTGTTCCTTTGTTTGTTTGTTTGCTCTTCCCCCTTTTTTCTTTGTTTCTCACTTTGGTTTTTCTTTCAATCATTTCAGTTTTGTCTATTTTGTCTAGCCCCGGAGAAAAGTATAAAAAGCCTCCCCGATTCTGGATATCCATATATATATTCTTAAACTGTAATAGATCATTGACTGGAATTTCCATTTGCATCTCAACAGAATCCCCGTCGCTCTTCTCACGTGCAATAGGATGTTTTAAAATAGAATGTTTTAAAGCATTCACCACCATGCCGAATGCCAACTGTAGCATGCGAAGACTTTTGTCAACCTCCTCAGATGTCAAAAGCAGTGACAATATGTCTCAGCAAGACAAAATCATGGAGATCCATAGCCAGGTGCTCAAAATCATTGAAATACTTGGGCAAATGTCCACGATACTCGAGTCAATAGAAACACAGAGTAAAGAACAATATGATGCTGATCTACGGGCCTCTGTGAAAGGAAATCGGGATGTAGCACGTAGCATTTGAGTGTCGGCAAGCATTATTGCTGACTATTCACCAAGGTACGTCGAGAATGAGTATAATTGAATGAAATGAATGGGAATCGACATCGAGTTATTGAGATTGTTGGTTCCTTGCCTTGGCTGTCCGTGAGATAAAAATCCGACGCGGAAGACAAAGTGACTTTTGCTGAAACCCAATTGTTATTACTGGTTGATGGTACGAGCTGCTGTTACTGGGTTATCATACATATATCTTCTAGACCTAAAATTCGGATCTTTCCAGCTGTGTAGTTCATTCTTAGATGTAAAATTAAAATATACGAAATTGACTGGTGAAATAAAATATATTTGAACAGTTCAATCCACAGGCAAAAGGAAGAACAAGTCGACAAGAAGGCAACAGCACCTTCAGGCTGTTTCTCAAGGGCCTGTTTCCAACTCTGCTCAGACGCTACTCTGGACGTCTGACCCTCTTGTCGTAGAGATACGCCCAGTCAAGCCATTGTTATTACAGGGTCGTTTCGACATGCCCACCTGATGAAGTGGCCTTTTCAGGGATCCAACCCGCTTTTTCATCAGACGCCTGTCTATGTCGGACCGGTGAAAGTCTATGATCAGGACCCGGCGCAGCTCATCATTCCATAACATGTTGGCAGACCGCAGGTCTTTATGTACCACTCCCAGCATGCGGATTTCCTTCTTCGACCTGGAAATCTCACGACTTAGCATTTCCTTGTCTTTGACGTTCTCTATACTCTCCCCCGCCCAACCCATGAGAAGCATATGGCGGATGTCCCCAGCACCATGGAGGAAAAGGAACAATTTCAAATCAATCGTCCCCAGAAATACAGGGACAGCAGAACCCTGTGCTTTCTGAAGAACCCGGTATATTTCTGCTTCACGTGAGACAACTTTCCATAGCCCGGCTGTTGTTCCCTTTCCAACAAGAGTGTAGCCATATGCAGCACAAGTGATCTTGAAGGGTGCACCATACAATCCACAAGTCCCAAATGGTGTGCAGTTATGATCAAGGTCATGATTGAGCTGTTCATTCAGTATTTGCACAAGCTTCCTTGCATTGATACAATGTCGATCATCATTCTGGCCTCGCCGGTGGAGAGAAACATTAGGGCATTGATGATCCAATTCACCTTCTTGTTGCAAACTCAATAAGCATCGCTGCGTACAGTAACGTGCCGTGTGTTGGCTTTGGCCGCTCGATGGCCTAGGATCTGCTGGGCGCGCCGATGAATGCTGGCTGGGTGGGGAGGACATCACTTGGCTGAAGCCCCGCTTCCGACCGTGCGCTGCTTGGTTAGAGTCGGAGTCAGAAGAATCCATATGATCACCCAAAGGAGAGGTATCTATTGGTGCACAGGTGGTTTGAGATCGGGTAGAAAGTCGATGGCCGGGCTGTAATGGAGATGATTGCAGATGTTCAGAGGGCATATATTCCGAGCTTGCATATTCCGATCCTGGAGGAGTTTGTTGCAGCTCGTCATCGGGGATTTGCGATGGTGTAAAGTCAAAACTTGTCTTCCATATATGGAGCTGGGATCTTGCAGCATTCCGCCACTTCTGGTCACGGATATCCGAGAGAAAGGACATCAGACAGAGACATAATATTCTGGCAATAGCTGTCTTTGACTGATAAAAGACCCCAGGATTTTCTGAAATCACATCCATGTTTGGTTCACAGAGATAGTAATAGAGTGTACTAGGGTCGCTGTATGGAACACGAAGAAGAACGATAGCAAATCCATTAGTTATGTAGGAGTACTCCAGTCCAGCTTGGATCATGACATGATACTCCTGAACCAAAACTGAGCAAGTCAGCTGTTCCGCATTATATCTCAGCTTTTCATCCTTGTTCAGCTCATCACTCTTGGGGATCGTGTCTGACTGAACAATCTCTTCCCAGAGCTTCATCGATCGAAGGCCCGCTCGGAGATTTTCAACCGAGAGCTTGTGTGGCGGCTTATACTCGACTGTCGTAATCAAAGTATTGGTGGAATCGTTGATCCGATGAATACAGAATGAATCTGGTTTGGGATGTTTTGTGCTGGACTCATCAAGCAGCTGTACTTCTGACTCTTCTGATTTCTGTAGAATATTTTCATGATTTTCAAACAGGATCCCATCTCCAAGCCGGAATCTCTCTCGGGCATCAGGTATTTTGCATAGCTCGGCTATGATATCATGGACATGATCTTCCACAGCGGTTCGCTCGTAATGTTCCAGATCCTTTTCACTTCGTAGTTTTCGGCTAGAATACCGCCGACCAAGTTCATTTAGCACAAGAAGAGATGTGAATAGCCGAGGTGCGTCTTTTCCAGCTGGTTGCAGGTAAGTGGAAACTGCATCATAAATTTCTTGCAGTTGAACCGGACAGCTTGACCAAAGGCGAAGGCTCGTTGGACAGTATTTCCCAGTGGGTGATGGAATACTCCCCTTCGTGGAGCGGGATGGCGTTCCAACCTGCAAAGGCCGGGAGAATGAATCATGACATCCTTTGATGAGCTCTCCGAGTGTTGTCGGCTGGCTGCGCACTTTTTCCTCTGCCTCTCGCTCTTCTGCCTGCCTTCTCAATTCTTCCGCTTGCCTTCGCAACTCTGCTTCCTGTGCCTCTCGCTCTTCTGCCTGCCTTCTCAATTCTTCCGCTTGCCTTCGCAACTCTGCTTCCCGTGCCGCTCGCTCTTCTGCCTGCCTTCGTTCCGCTTCCGCTCTGCGGTAGAGAGCCTCGTAATCTGATGAACTGTTATCGGCCATTAGAGGGGGATAAAGACTTATATCAAAAAGCGAAATGAGTACGAGGAATTTAAGAGAAAGGCGAGAATCCTCTAGCGGTGGGGAGAAGCGAAATATTTAGGATTAAACTAGGTATTAGTAATCACTGTACTTACAGGCTAGGTTAGTCTAACCTATTAAAATGAAATATTATGGGTTGTGACTAGGATGGATGGTACTAAGTCAAACTGGATTACACCGCGAAATATACACAATCCCAGAGCCAGACTACCTGGCAGACGGCGAGAACGAGGGCTCTCCCCCCAGCACACTCCAGCAGCCAGTATTTTGTACAAATGTTTCCTGGTGATGACGGATTGCAAAGATTGTGTGATTTTTGCATCGGCGGGATATTCACGGAACAGCCAATCTTCCAAGCGCATGTCGAATGATTTGTTTTTTACGCTTCCAAATCGAAACTGCTGTCAAAAAAACGCTGCGAAAAGGTGGTGTGCATGTGACTCTTGCCCCATGGTGGGGCAAGGAGAACCACGAACAAAGGAGTAACTATCTTCAAAGGTTTAACGACAACAAGACTCAACATCATCCAGGGGCTGTAAATAACTTGATTGTTCTGCCCGACCAGCTCCACCAATCTGCTCCACCCTACCTGCGCTGTGGGGCGGCCGTTGCACCCTATCGTTAATATTCCACCCCGCGATTTATTCCACGATTTCCCCCCCTTCCCCCCGCCCGCACCCCTCTTACACGTCGGGTGAGGCAAAACCTCCGCGAAGTTCTATGACATATCAATCATCTACCACTAAAGAACGAACAAATGGACATACTAGGACATTTATTGAGCCTTGTGTGACTAGAACATAAGTAGGTCTGGCGCTCCCATCTTGACCGCATTGTCTCAATAGAGACGATGCCAAGTACTCACCACATCTCACCTCTCACAGGATTATTCGCAGCGGAATTGATCGGTGATTTTGAGAAGTTCAAGGGTCGCATAGCTGGATTTCTGTCAGAATGGGTGTCACGGATGAATATGTTGGAGACATATGAATCTTATGTGTATCAAGATCTGCTTCTTATATTATCCGTACACTATCTATTATATCTAATTCCATACAAAAGATAGAGCTATTTATAGTAAAACAAATGTGCGAGCCAAGAGAGCCAGCATAAGCGAGTATTAGAGAAGCATTGTAGTAAGCTGATGATGATAATGTTGGCCCTTACGGCCGTTGCGGTTAGCGATCCCACTAGATCACGTGACCCACCACTATATTATGTTCTTGTAGATAGATCTATCAATACACAATCTTCAACTATTCTACAGGTTATAGCCTGGATGACATGTTTTTCTTTTTAAAACATTGTATCAACATTTTTTTAACACAGATAGTTTATCTTTTTTGAAAAGACTCTCACTCTTTATTAGAGATATTTCATTTTCTCTGAATCTGCTAATCAGCAGATTTATATACTTTATATTTTTTTAAGAAAGTATATTCTTCATTGTGAAGAATATCACTTTTTTTTTTTATATTTAGAAGAAGCAGAGTTATTTTAATAAGTAATATATCTGTTACTTCAGAGTTCAGCTCAAGACTTAGAATCACACACTTCACTAGATAACTCATTGATAGAATAATCACTCACTATAAGAAGACTTCTAACTTGTAAGATAAGACTGAGATCAGTTTTTATCAGAGTATAAAATTTAATAATGAGATAATAAAGAAACTTCAGAATAAAGAAAAGCAGAGTTAATATTTATTTATAGAATCTGTTTATTTCAACTCATTAAATTCTTCACTATTTCTCACTCTCAGAATGCTGACTTTTAACAGTAATCTGAATTAATCTATCTATTACACTGTAAATAATCTTATAAATCTTATACAGATAATACTATAGAATCAGATAACTATGACTGAAATTACTTAATATCTCACTATATCTATCTCTGTACAAAGAGACACTACAAGAAATAAGTTATAGAAATATTAGAAGAAAGTTAAATATATACTAGATATTAAATCAGTGACTACATTTAATAACTCTAATTATAAAGTCTGATATATTGATATATTAACTGATATGAAAGTTATTAATAAAACTAATATTCTATTGAGAACTTAATAAGAATTCTCTTTTACATATTATATCAACTCTGAGAAGTAAAGAATTTATTTCAAGTCTCTATATAAATGTATACTATTGAGTCTTATTAAAAATGTTTGAATCACTATTAAAATCTTGAAAGCTGACAATACTGTAGCTCTGTGAGATAAGATTAACATTAAATATATAATATCATTAATAGAAGAATGAGTTAATATCTTTAAGAAATTGATAAAATTATAAGTTAAGAAGAATGATTATCTTACTTTTCAGAGATATTTCTGCTATTATTATAAAAAGCTCTGTGTCACGCTTCTGACCGCGTCAAGGCCCTGCTGTGGTTTCACACAGCTCATCACTTTCATGTGAATAATTTCATTCATTTCACAGGCTAACTGAACCGGTTTTCAACTGCTCTATGACATCATTCAGATATATCATGAGAAGATTCAATTGATAAATATGAGAACCTCACTTCTATACAAGATCAGCAGATTACTCTTTCTTAATAATAAGATACTGCTGAGATATCACTCTGACTATTCTTACTTATGAAATGAGAGAAAAGTATTCACTCATTATCTATATAGAATAGCTAGATACTGACTTCTTATTAAAAAAGTCAGTGATTTGTTTCTTTTTTTCAACTGAAATATATACAAGAGTTACTGTGTATCTTATACAATCTTCTTAGTATACTAAGTATTATATCTGTGATATTCTCACAATAACCCTGTAGTCTATGAGCTCACTATTTAAGCAAGATAGTTAAGCTTACTTATACAGCTTCTTAAAACAACTATCTCTATATAATGTCACTGACTAGTCACTGCTTCAGTTTCATTATATTACAATTCAAATCACTCAATCTGATTATACATTTGAATCAGTCAAGCTCTAACAGACTGATATAACCTCATGCACTTACACTGAGACTGACTCAATCTCACTCTCTGAGAGAAACATTATATTATCTTCTAAAGTGTGTACATCTCTATCTCAGCAGAAATCTGAGATTTCTGAACTCACTGTATATTTTAACATAAGCTCTTCAACTGTTCTATTACTACTGCAGTCTCTACACATCTACATCTATTATAAAGATAGAGAGATTAAGATTAAAGATTCTCTGAGATATAAGAGAAATATCTTATCTGAATTTCACAGCTTTATCTGTACTCTTAAATAGAAATTCCACCTTAATCTGAGCTAGTATAATACTCATAAGATATAAGTAATATACACTGTCAACCTTCTTGAAGACATCTCTGTAACTACTTGAGTTATTAAGAAGAGAAAGCTTGAGTGTATCAATACTATTATAACTTGAAAAGAATTCAAAAACTTTTTACTGAATTAAATTGAAGATTATTATAATTATAGCTTCACAGCAGTACAGCAGTTCAACTCATTATATTAATAAAATAATAAGAATTCTTTTAATTTCAATGTAAGATTTGAAGAATATTGAGAGAAATTAACTGATAATTTAAATCAATTAAAAACACAGCTTTATCTTATAAAGCTGACTTATAAGATGTGAACAATAATATTATAATATCAGAGTTTATTAACTAATTATACTGAGCTTGTTAACCTGGCTTTCTAAATCTATTTAAATAATCAATTCTCTGAGAAAAAGACTAATAAGATCTCTTCTAAGTAATTAATAATAGAATCTAAACAGTGCTGTGATGACTTCAATACAGAGAAAGTAAAGAAGAATTTCAAGTATTCTAATTCTTCACTCACTATGAAGAAATATTAAAAAAGATTTAACAAAGATCTCTGTTTCAACTGTGAAGCTGATAAACATTATATCAGTAATTATAAGAAGCTGAAGAAGAGAAGAAACTGAGAAGATATCTTCTCAAAGTTAACTTCTCTTCTGATAAACATATCTGTGAAAGATAAAGAAGAGAAAGAAAAGAATTGATAATTCTCACATCTCTGAGTTTATATTACAATCACAATATATACTCTGAATGAAGAGATATCAGTGAGATATCTACTCAACTTCAGAATAGATATCAACTTTATATTCTATTTCTTTTCTTTAATAAAAAATTAAAAGAAGATAGATCTGTCAGATCATATAAAATTTACTGATGAAATAAAATATCACTATTTTAACATAATTTAAGTGAAGTGTGTGATCACAGACTTAGAAGAAATCTTTAAGAAGAGCAGTCTACTTCTTCACACAGTTAATATTATAGATGAGAATGTCATTCTAAATCTTCTGTGATTGAGAGAAAACAATTCTCTCATTAACTGAGTTACTTAGATATGATAGTACTATCTCACTGATGAAGAGACAGTAATAGAGAAATCTGAAGAGTTTCATTAAAAGAATCTTGAGAAAAAGATTGAGTTGATATACTGCATAGCAGGTGATTAAGACTTAAAGACAGATAAAGAAGCTATCACTCTCACTACAAGATTAGCAGCAGTATTTATCATTGAAGACAGATATATACAATATCTCTTTACAGATTTTAAGAATGTCTTTTTGAAAAGAGAAGTAGTGAAGTTTCCTGATATCAAGATATGATATAAGATTCATCTTGAAGATGATATTACAGTGCTGTACAGACCTCTTTATAACTTGTCTGTAAAGAAGTTAAATATTCTGCACAAATATCTTGAAGAAGTGTAATCAAAGAACTGAATATATTTATCAAAGAGTTCAGCAGAAGTGTCTATACTCTTTATACTTAAGAAGAATAGTAGACTATGTCTATGCATAGACTACAGAGGCCTTAACAAGATAACAGTTAAGAATCACTATTCATTATCATTGATTGATGAGATGATCAATTAATTATCTGAAGTGAAAATATTCTCAAAGATTAATATACAGAATGTCTATCATAGAATCAGAGTTAATAAAGACAATATTTGAAAAACAGCTTTTCATATTAAGTATAGCAATTTTAAATATCTTGTTTTATCTTTTAATCTTTGTAATACTTCAGCCATCTTTCAGACCTATATAAATGAGATACTGCAGGGTCTTGTCAACATCTTCTGTATAATATATCTGAACAACATTTTAATCTTCTCAAAATCAGAGAAAGAACATAATATTCATGTTCAAGAAGTGTTGAGTCACTTGAGACAGTATTAACTCTATATAAACATCAAAAAATGCTTGTTCTACATGCAGGAGATTGATTTCTTAGATTATATTATTAAGATGAATGACATTTCAATGAACAGAAGCTGAGTCTCTGTTATTGAGAACTGATCAGTACTGTGAACATACTGTGAGATGCAGATGTTTCTAGAATTTACAAATTTCTACAGATGATTCATCTATACATATTCACAGATAACTGCCTCTCTTACAGATCTGTTAAAGAGAAGTATGAAAGACAGAAAAATAGAATTATTTATTCTCACTCAAGACACTATACAGGCATTTATGAAATTGAAACAAGCTTTCACAGATACTATGATACTGAATCACTTTAACTCTGACTTACTCAGTCAGTGTGAGACTGATACATCTGAGAATGAGATCTGTGAAATCTTTTCATAGTTAACACTGAAGACCTTTCAATATTAAAAGAATCAGAGAATAGTCATCTCTAAAGAAATAGATAATGAATTATCTGTGAAAGAAGACTTTTTCACAGAGTCTATAAGACACTGTAAATGAAGATCAGTGATCTTCTTCTTCAAGAAGTTATCACTCATGCAGAGAAGATATGATACTTATAATTAGAAGATATTAACAATTGTTGAATTCTTTAAGATCTGATGACATTATCTTCAGAATAGTAAGTACTCAGTGCAAGTTCTCACTGATTATACAAATCTGCATTACTTCTTGATAACAAAGAGCTTGACAGAACATTAAGCCAGGTGAGCAGAGCTGCTTTCAGAGTATAATTTCTATATCTGATACTGTTCAGGTCAGCTTAACTCTGCTGATGCATTATCTAAACAGTCTGATTATAATATTATTGATATGAAGAAGAATTCTATAAAAGAATCTCTATTATCACTGCAGAAGAAGCTGGCTGCAGAGAATTAAGATTCTCTAAAGCTCAGAAACAGCACTGAAGAGGCAGCTGTGTGACTCAGTATAGAAGATAAAAGAGAACCTGAGTCTCTGCAGAGAACTGATACTGAAGATCATGAGCTTCTTATATTATATCTTACAATCATTGAATTAGCAGAGAATGAAATAGTCTACAATCTTTCAATCTGACTACTTTTAAAATTTATTAATAAGTTACAGAAGAAGAATATCTCTACTGCAGCTTGAATTCAGAAGTTGAAGAAGAAAGAGTTCAGTTTAAACTTAGAAGAGACAGACTCTGAGCAGAGTGATACTGCTAAGAAATTAAGTCACTGATAACTAGAAGAATATGAACTTCTACTACTGAATAATTCAGTCTTCATCTCTTATAACAGGGTGATATGTCAGAAGTTATTAAGAATTCATCATAATAATTCTCATATAAGACACTTTAGATTAGAGAAGACTGAGAAGCTTCTAAAACATAAATATACTTAAGATAAGCTTCAGACAGATGTCAAAGAGTATATTGAGACTTATAATATCTATTAAAGAATAAAGATTCTGCAGTATAAGTAATACAGTGAGTTAATATTACTATCTATTTCAAAGAACTTATAACAGAATCTATCAATGAATTTCATAGTTAATCTGCTAAAGTCAATAAGAGTCAAAGAATATAACTCAATTTTGATCATTATTGACTGCTTTATAAAGATGATCAGATATATTTCTACTTATAAAAAGATTAAAGCCTCTGAATTGACTGATTTATTTTTAGATATCATTATTTATAATCACAGTACTTTAAAATCATTGATAACAGATTAAGAATTCCTCTTTATCAGTAAATACTGATCAGCTTTTTACTATTATCTTATAATAAGATATTTTCTCAGTACTGCATTTCATTCACAGACTGATAATCAGACTGAATATCAGAATCAAATACTAGAACAGCATCTTCAAGTATTTTATTTATATTATTAGAATGATTGACTCAAACATCTTCTAACTACTGAATTCATATATAATAATGCAAAGAATGTAATCTTAAAGATATCTTCTTTCTATACTTATTATGAATATAATTCTTCATTACTCAGTGACATCATGGATGACATTTCAAAGAGAGGAATAGATAGTCAGAATATCAGACAGGTACAGAGAACAGAGTATCTCTTAGTACTAGAAGTAAAAGTGAGATTGAAACTTTTAAATAAAATTCATAAGAAGACAGTGAAAAGCATCTGCTGTGCTCAGAAGTGATAGATAGAATACTATAATTGAAAATATCTTTCAATGAAGTTCTTGATAGAGGATTAAGTACTACTTTCAGTAAAGAATATCAAGATAATAAGATTATATAAAAAGCTCAGTGAGCAGTGACTAGAATCTTTCTCAGTAACAAGAGTGATGAGTAAGCAGATATATGAGTTGAAATTACTCACAGAATTGAAATCAATTCATTCTGTTTTTCATATTTTCTATTTAAAGCTCTATAAGCAATACTCTGAAACAGAGTCATCTCAGCTGAATGATATTAAGATTGAGAGTGATACTGAATATCTTATGAAGAAAATATTGAATAAGTGAACATATTACAGTAAGCTTCAATATCTTATTAAATAAGAAGATTATTTATTGTCAGAGAGTTTATAAGAACTGCTTGAGTATTTGAAAAATACTGAGAAAGAGATTACAATCTATGAGATAACTAGTAGAGACTGCTCTATTATATATCAGAGATATTAAGTAAGAAACACTGCTTAAGACTTCTTGTTTTTCTTAAAGAATTTTTTAGAGATAATCTCACAGTAATAAGTCAGTGTCTTATAAGCTCTGTAACACTCTTCTTCTATTTTCTCTCAAAGAGTTTTTAAAAGTTTAATAAGACTACATAAGTATAAAATTCCTGAAGCAGTTAATAAGAAAAGAAAGAGATATTTAAAATCAATAAAAAGATTAATATTAATTGACTTGTAGATCACTGCTAATCTAATAGAGCTGCAGCTTGCTGAAAAAGTAAAAAGAGAGAATCTCAGAGCCTACTTATCAATAATTACACTCTTATCAAACTCATTCTTTACTGTTGAAGTCTCTGATATCAGCATCTTTATCTGCTGAGAAGTTAGCACTGCAGTATCACAGAAGAGTAGAAGAAATATATAAAATATTAACTTATCAACTTACAAAGTATCTCAGTCATCTACTTCAATTGAAGTGAGATTCTCTTCAATCAGTGATTAATCTCTGTGATACTTTTAACAGTGATACTGACTGATCTCTTCTTAAAGTCAGTTATTCTGAGATGTTTTTTCATCTCAGAGACTCACACTTTCATCTTCTTTTACAGATAAGCAAGAGAAATCTCTTCAGTCTTGACAGAATCTGTTAACACTTGAAGCTCTGAGATTCTCACTCTGTACTGCTTAAGTATCTAGACTTCTTATCAGAGCTGATATAATATCTTCCTGTGAGATAATACTTACAGAGAGATAGAAGTTGTTATTACAGATATAACAGAAATAACAGAAGTAAGAGAAGAGATAAGTGTATAAGATTTCCCTCTTCTTCAGCTGTTTAACACAGTACAGACAAGTAGTAGTGTTAGTCAGAGACTGCATCAGAGTCTTCTCACAGAGAGAAGATAAAGAAATCACAGAACTCTGTGAATTCAACTCAGCAGTATCTCAAGCAGGGCTCAGATATGCTGTGAAAGAGAAACTACAGATTAAGCTTCTCAGAGTCACTGTCTCTGAAATCAAGCTCTTCCTGAGTTTCTCTCTGAATGATCACACGGGGTCATATGCCACTGTATTAACTGAGAGAGAGAGTGATGTCACAACAGCAATGAGAGAGGCAGAGAATAGACTGAATACAGATACATTAGTCAGCAGAAGAGATGATATCTCACTGCAAGGCACAGCAACTTCTGTCATAGCTGTAAGAGATGCAGAAGAAGAAGAAGATATGATAAAGAGAGCAGTACTTCTGCAGCTCATTAATATCACTGTCTCTATCTTTAATCTGGCTTTCTTAACAGTCACAGAGGCTGCAGCCACATCATGAAGACATTTACTCACTAGAAAATATCAGAATAAGCTCTTTATTATTCTTCAAGAATAATACTCTCATACACTCACTGTTGCAATTGAGAGAGAGAGAAAGAAAAATGTTTTATAAGAGAGAGAAATCTTTTCAAAAAATTCTATCACTACTATTAACTTTGTCTTTAAAATACATCACTTTTGCAGAGAATTTTATATATAGAATAAAATATAATGAGAGATCTGTAAGTTACTTATTAACTACATTTTTCTCATCTCAAATTAATATATAAGAAACTCACTTATTATATGTTTGATTTGAATAAAGATGAGTAAAGAAAGATCTATACAGTTAGCAGAAAAACTCATCTATTTCTTTATATCACACACAGTACATGTGCTGTCAATTGATTAACAACTGTTGCTATATATCAAAGATAATTTCTAATTCAGTAATCTTGAGAGTATAGAAACTATGCTTTTAAAGAGAAGAGTATTATTATACTTCTGATTATATCAAGACTCTGCTGCAGTTCTACATGACTCATTACTTTTATATGAATAATTTCATTCATTCTACAGACTGACTGAACTGGTTTTTAATCACTCTATGACATTATTTAAATATATTATAAGAAGATTCAATTGATGAATATGAGAACTCTGCTTCTATACAAGATCAGCAGATTACTCTTTCTTAATAATGAGACACTGCTGAGATATCACTCTGACTATTCTCACTTATGAAATAAGAGAAGAGTATTCATTCATTGTCTATATAGAATAGCTAGATACTGACTTCTCATTAAAGAAGTCAGTGATTCATTTCTTTTCTTCAACTGAAATATATACAAGAGTTACTGTGTGTCTTATACAATCTTCTTAGTATACTAAGTATTATATCTGTAATATTCTTGCAATAACTCTGTAGTCTATGAGCTTGCTATTTAAGTAAGATAGTCAAGCTCACTTATACAGCTTCTCAAAACAACTATCTCTATGTGACATCACTGACTAGTCACCGCTTCGGTTCCGTTATATTACACTCTGTCAGAGTACTGAGAATGTATATTATAATCTTTTTCTCAACAATCTATAAGATTATCAAAGACTGTTTGTCAAGATATATTTAGATAAGTTTTTCTCTACTGATCAGAAACTCATTGTCAATATTAATATTAATAATTTAATGAAGTAACTGATCAATCATACATTTAAAAAGATTATCACTAAAAAAAGCAGTCTCAGACTGATTCTGTGACTGTGAAAAAGAATAAGAATAAAGATGAGAATAAAAGCATATCTGTATAAAAGTGCACTCACTGTAGAAGATATAAATATACTGTTAACAGATATTTCATCTTACACTCTGATAAAAAGAAAAAGAAGAATGATAAGAAGAATGATAAAAAGAAAGAGAAGAAGAATGACTTAATAAGTTCTCAATCAATAGTAAATGCAGTAATTATAAAGATTAAGTTCTATTTCTCTTTCACAGTCACTGAAAAATCATTCTCTAGATCTTGATATTTGAATATATGTATAAGTCTGAATATGACAGATGAGCTTCATTCTTTTATAAATATCAAATCTTTCAATGATAATATCTCTGTCAATTCTGTGACTGAGAAAACTGAGTTTATTAAGAAGATTAAGACTGTTATCTTGAAGATTGAGAGTAATGATATTAACTTACAGAATGTTCACTATATTTCTAATATTACAGTTAATCTGCTCTCATTTACAAAGCTTGAAGATCAGAGATTTCAATTTATATTATCTTTTACTATTCTCTTATTTTTCATTTGCAGAGCTCTGAACAGTGTTATTTTTCATACAGTTCAGACTGCTCAGAATAACATATATAAGATCAATGAGTAAGAGTTTAATAAGAATCTCAATTATCTGAACAGAGTAGTCAAGTATATTGTAATAATATCTTATAAGTATGATTTTAACTGAAAAGTTAATCTTTCTGTGATCACTGCTACTACTGTTAATAACATTAATTCTACAGTCTCAAATACAGATCTCAAGAATATAAGAACATCAAAGACTCTTTTGAACTGACACTGTGATCTCAGTCATATTCACACTGATACTATAATTACTATGATCAAGAATTCTCATACTGAAGTTACAATTAAAGATTCTAAGACTAAGTTCTTTTATAAGAAATGTGTCAAGACAGATATAATATAAGATTATTTGAAAACACTGATATCTAGATCTATTTAACTTATTAAGAAGATTTATATTAATCTTACAGATGACAGACATATATTGAAAGATCTCTCTGATTATCTCTTAGAGTCTCATCAGAGAATCAAATACTGAATACTTATCATCTGTAATACAACTCACTACTATTGAGTATATTTTTTAAAGTTCAAGAATGAGGCTGTTCAATACTTTGAGTTGTAACTCAGATTCATAAGTAATCTCAGATATACAGTCTCTGCTTTTCTACAGACTGATATTGATGATGTTTTCTGATTCACACATATGCACACAGTTATGAATTCATATAGTATTAAATGAGAATCAACAGCATCACATTCATCACATCAGAATGATGTTTTCAAACATGTCTCAGTGGCTGAATGGTTAATGCAGCCACCCGGTAGCGCCTTGGCGTGGGAAACCAGGGCGTGTGGGTTCGAAACCCGCAGGGGATATATTAAATCCGGAACCCAAGCACCTCAGGTTCCTAATAAATACAGAGGTGTACAAATCGCTTCAATAAAATTGCTCTATGTTCCTGGGCTGGGAAGTTATTATCGTATGTATTTAATTGTCACTCCTTTGTATTTCCTATGTTCTTGTTATCTTGGCGTGGTCTCAACACCTGTATTTCCTCCTGTATAACCAACACTTGGCCTGTATTTAACATCACGCAAGGACTCATCATAAGCTCCGCTTGCATATGAGTATAATGAAAGAATAATAATAATAATAATAATAATAATAATGTTTTCAAACATGAGATTTATACTATTATAAGACAGATTAGAGCTGCTTTTTTGAAAGATAATCTCTTTAAGAAGTTCTGAACAGATATTCTAGAGACAGTGATTGTAATAATTAATAATACTCTTATATCTACAGTTCTTTATAACTTGAAATTTTGATCCTCTACTACAGAGATCTCTGTGATTTCAAGTTCATATAAGATTTCTTAATGTGCACTTATAAATACCCTGCTGAATGTGAGACATTTTCACTGATTAAGTGCAGAGATTTTTATTCACTTATATGAATTTCAGCAGTCTGTGAATAAGCTCTCTTCACATGCTGATTTGTATCATATTATTGAATTCAGTGATATATCAATATATTGTCTATGACATTCTAAATCTGATAAGATTATTGTTAGTAGTAATGTGAGATTTCTAATCACTGAAAAATCAGAACTGATTGTCACATCTGTGACATCTATTAATAATACTGATAAATCAGAACCTGATATTCATCTGATTGATAATGAAGATACTCTCAATATTAATAATTCAAATTTCATATAGTTGCAGCCTGTGAAATCACTGACTACATACACTTTAAGTCTTATTATAAGTAATCTCTCGAAGTTCTATAAGAATGCTATATCACAGTCAGAGAGAGTAGAAGATTATTGAAAGAAGTTTATATAACATGAGATTATTAATCTGAAGAGATATAATATATAAAGTTTGATTTCTAGATCTGATATCTTGAGAGATAAACTGATTACTTCAGGTCATTAAGTGTTTCTTAAGAAAGATAGACTCACAGACCTGAATACTGATTCTGATAATATTTTTAGAAAATCATGTTAAGTGATTTATAATAACTGACTTAAGAAGAATTCTAGAGAAGAGATCTACACTTCTGTTATCACTGATACTGTCAATTGTATTCTTTTTATAATAGCAGTACTACACAGTTGAATACTCTGTTAAGTGAATATAGTGATAATATATCTTCATAAGCATCTCACTAAGAAGATCTATATGAGATAATTTATCAGATTTGAGACAGATTCATCAAAAACACTTGTCTGTGCAGTTAAGAGTAGTCTATATAGTTTGAACTCTGCAGTGAAGATCTGATATAATTACTTAACAGCTCTATTAAGTAATCTTGAATTTACAGTTAGCACTCATGATTCAGTACTCTGATATTATATATTCAGATATCATCTCTATATGATAATCTACATTGACAATCTTAACATTATATCTGAAGCTTCTGAGAATGCTGATTGACTAGTGAGTATACTTAGTAAGAAATTGAAAGTCAAGAATCTACATCAGTCAATCAAGTATTTAAGTATGAAGATTAATTATTCAGATAAGAGAATTAATTTGATATATTATCAATATATTAAATATCTTATTAAAGATTTCTATCTTGATGATACAGCTGTTATCAGAACATCAATGAAGAATGAATTTTATATTAATAATTTCTCTATATCTGAGAAAGAGACTGATTTCACAATTCAGTGATATTAATATAATATGAGTTGTTTATAATATCTTGTAGTTAAAACATGTTCTGATATCACTTATACTGTCTTACTACTTATTCAATAGAATGTTAACTCAACATCTCAATATTAAAAGACTCTATTACATATTATATATTATTTGAAAGAGATTATAAATCTGAGTATTTTCTACAGATATGATCTGTATGAGAAGTCTGTTTCTTTCACTTCTATCAATCTTTTCATTTCTACTGATCTTTTTATTATCTCTGATTTTCTCAATGATTTCTACCTACTCTTCAGCTACTCAGATTCTGATTGAGCCAGTCTCTTGAATAGTGATAGAAAATCAATATTCAGCTATGTTTTTAAGCTCACAGATGATCTGATTTCATGATATTCAGCAAAGCAATCTTGTGTATCTCTAAGTTTCAATGAGACTGAATATATGACTCTTAGTAAGACAGTCTATGAGACAATATAAATTCAGAATCTCATGATTAAGCTTGACTTTATCACTATATCTCTGATATGAATTCTCACTGATAATAAGAGTGTCATAGATCTTACAAAGATAGCAGTTATTACAGTCTGAAGTAAGCACATTGATATGTGTTTTCATTTTTCACATTGACAGTTAAATCAGAAAGTCATTGATTTAGAATACATTCTCATCACTCAGATAATGATGAATGAACTCACTAAACTTCTAAACACTGTGACACTTGTATAATTCATGATTTTGCTAGGTCTTACAGACATAAAAGTTGGGAATGTTTAATTTTACATTTGTATTTGATTTTGACAGACTATCTTGGTGATTTGGGTGTTTTTGTATGTGATTCTTGTTATCTCAAGAGGGGGTGTTGGCCCTTACGGCTGTTGCGGTTAGCGATCCCACTAGATCACGTGACCCACCACTATATTATGTTCTTGTAGATAGATCTATCAATACACAACCTTCAACTATTCTACAGATAAGAAATATAGTAGTAATACGATGTTGGTGGCGTTCAGTAGTGTATGACCTCTTTTTCCTGACAATTTCGTACTTGGCACCGAGAACGTCATTTATCACGTGATGAAAGACTAGTTTGATTTGGCACTTAATTGTAGGCTAACTACTGGGGCAAAAGAGCTCAGTCACCACCAGCGCATGCTGGTAGAAGGGCCGATCAACCCGGGCCAACACTAATGCCCCTCCAAAAAAAATAATTCAACAACCTCATCGAAAGTTCACAATAACATATCAAGGTTCGCACTTCATCATTTGCCTAGATCCTCAAAATTTAAACTTGATTCTGAAATAAAAAACGTGTGCTTGTCTTCCTAGCCTTCTTATTCAATACTGATTGTTTCTGAATATACAAATACTGATTGCATTCACCCGAGTATGCAATGAGTTAGCGCCATGCCACACACCAGTTCTATCAACTATCTACCGCTTCCGAGCTGGCTAGAAGCCTCTGTCGAAGAAGCATAAAGCACAACTTTCAACACAGTGGTCTCTGATTCACAAAGATGAGCTTTTGAATTTGAACTACCTGGGAAGTTATATGGTGGAAGGATTAGTAAGCCAGATCACGTGACCTGACACCCCCACTCACCAGAGTAACTATACACGATGCTACATACAAAATTCGCCTTCAAATCAAGTACAGGTACAAAAAATGACTGGAAAATGTGTAGTAATGAAAAATCAGCCATGAGATTCATCATTTTTTATCCCTCTATCTCCCTATCTCTTTTATCTTAATATTCTCCTTTCAATGTGTATATTTCATCATTTCAAGTGGTTTAGTAAGCCCATCCGCCGCGTTCTCGGCAGATGAAATGTATCAGATAGATATCTGGTTCTTGCGGACAAGATCCTGAAGAATGTGGAAATGAACCTCTATATGCTTCGAGCGGCGCGGAATTGCTTCGGAAGAGGATAGCTCTATGGTGGACTTATTATCGGCATGGATTGTATAAGTGGTCCTGCTGCAGTTTTGCAGGCAGAGCCTGCCACAGTTGTGGGTGACGCCGCAATGTCAAGCCACGGAAGGGCTCTGCGATGTCTTTACGGCGCTCCAATTTTAGGATGTTTGACACACCCTGAACACTGCTGGTTGAGCTCATATAATGCTCAAAGAATATTCGTGGGTTGCCCCCATGGCCGGCCATCTGCATCAACTCCTCCATCGAATGCCCGTTTTCTATCCGTCAGTCAGCAAACAATGAGCCTATATCCTGAACTTTCAGTTAGCTCGGGCAGTGGACTACTCACCATTTGTTCGGACTAGGCCCTCTGCCCGCATATCATGGACGCTGATCAATTTTTCATACCCTGCACGGCGGCCCAGCTTCGCAAGCCCTTTATCCGCCCAGGTTGCCGTAAGGATCTCACCGGTCAGGCCACTGTCCCTCCCCAGGCGGTGGCTCTAGGGCAAATATCTCATCTGCGGTCTTAAAGTCGCGGAAGAGTCCCCGCGCAAGGCAAATTGCTAGAGGCTCAAGGACTGGGTTCAGGAACAATGGGAGACGCCCTACATCTTCCTGCATGGGATGCCGCGGCCTATGTTGCAACACAGGTCATGTCAACCAGGAGCGTACCCGATCAGGGTTCTGGTAGGGACTAACTGCTTGTTTTCCTTCTTGCGCATGTTCTTTGCATCTCTTTTTGGCCGAATTATGATTTCAGCTTGACTCTTGGAATTGTTAATAACCAGGAACGTCATATCCTAGCTCCCAGTTGGGTTCTTTCAGCCTGTGCTCAGCAGTGGTCAGGAACGGAACGCAACACGCACCTGAGGGACACGGAGACCTCGGCCTGAACCCCGCCGCGCTGTCGACTCGAGGTACTCGCCCACCCGAGCGGTTGAATACATACACATCTTGAGGAACGCCGAGAAATACACCCGGTATATTGGGAATGGAAACTCGTACCAATCATTCTTCCATAGCTGCTGAATCAGGTTTCTAAAATGGTTCAATGTAACAAAGTCTCTCGCGGAGATATCACGATTGATAGCGGCATGTAGGTGTAATTCTTGGGCAATGAACTATATATATAAACAAGTTAGCTCTTCGCTTCTTTCTAGAAAGCAAGGGATTAGGTACTGATAGGGGCAACTACCATAGAGCCAGAGCTGGTCACAGGGGATGGCAGCTTCTCTTTTCTGCGGGCCCATTCAGCCGTGAATTGCTTCCACAACAGCAAAATGTACGTGTCCTTTGGACCCTTGGGGCTCCGTCCACGGGCCATCTTTGCAAGAAATATGATGAACTTCTTCTTTTTCTCCTCATCAAAGATGTCACATTTGTAGTTTTGATTGTACCTACAATTTGGAACACTCAGCTTTTGGGGAACATTGAAGCATAAACCAACAAGAGACACTCACCGCTCTCAAATTTTCCAGACATTTTGATAGTGACGATTTGTGGAATCCTCTAACTTTTTAAGCACCCTTTCTCCACTGACTTGAGTACTGTTGGCATCAAAGCCGGCTTCAATGGCCCGTCGCACCCTTTCTTCAGGAGTGAGCTTCTTTCCCATTGCAATGAATCCGTACACCGTAAGCGGAAGGAGAACGTATGATAAACAATAGATGGCACCCCTGTGGGATGCCCAAAGCAGGCCGGAACAGGCAAAAAGAGTCAGAGATAATAAGCGGTGCAGTATGGTCAAGGACATACACACAATAAAGTGACAGGAATGACAGTGAGAGAATGAGAAAAGGGAGTGGAAGGGGCCAGAGACCCCTTTCAGCACAGGCGAGTTCACCCGCCCCTGCTGGCCAACCGAGTAGAAACATGTCCATCGCGTAAACTTGACAGAATTGAAGATGCTGCCTTCCTAGCAGGTGACCGGTCGGGAACGGTGAGGTGATTGAAGACAGGGAGGCGGTGGTGAGAAGGGTGAGGAGAGGGTGAGGATAAAGCAGCGATGCCTGGCGGCCTAATCCAGAAGAGGGATTGTGAAATCTCCGGAAAACTACCTCGGTAGTCTAGTTCTGGAGTCAATTCCTCACATCCAAAAAACTCGGCTACGCTTTCTACCATCTCCTACAATCGGCTTTTTTCCATTCTTCTTCCTACTTCCCCCGTATATGTCCCTAAACCCACTAATAAATGATCTCGGCTCTGGGTCCGCAGGACCTCCAGCATCGTTACCCTTGACAGGATCACGAGGAGCAATCATATTACGCGTATGCCAACGAAGTGAATCGTCGCGAATCGTCCCTGGTTCGCCGAGGGATAACTTACCAAACTGATCATTCTTCGTCGGGGCTCCTTGCTCTCGACTACCCTGCTCACCGTAGAGGTTATTTTCGTAACCGGTTGGCGAATCACGGTCGCCGGCTTCATTACGGAATGGCGGAGCTGGTGTGGACTGACTAGGTCCGGCTTCTGGGCTTCCATAAGACTGCTTAGCATAACGTCTCAGCCTTGGATATCCTTGGCCTCCCCATTGTTCATCCCCTGCCTGGGTATCCTCTGGGAGCCGGTGCAATGTTGTTGGTCGCGAATATATGCTTTCGCTGTAAGTTCGCTGCTGTAAGGAAGGTCTGCCAAATACGTGATCGCGAGAGTCGACATCGTCAAATTCAGCATTGGGCGGTTCTAGATGCTCGTCAATTGCAGTGCAAGTCTCGATATGGGTTGAACCAATATTTGGGTCCTCCTCTACCAGTTTGTTCCGACAGTTCTTCGGTGCGTATAATTCAGCATTCTCATTTTTTCCCGCCCTGTTAGCTCCCGAGGAGGGTAACCTCGACAAGATTTCCGGAAGTGTAGTCGACATTGACCTTCGGACATTCGACACATGAAGCTTAAGCCTGCGCTCGTTGTTTAAATGGTCATTTAGCTTATCCCGCGCCGAGTAAGATCGAAGTGGGACCTGATCAACGAGACCCAGGTTTTGTCGATCAAGAAGTGCCCAACGATTTAGCATGGTGCTAATATTATCGTCTGAATCCTGCGTTGCATCGGCGGGTGTATGACTACTCATACTTGGCCTGGCGACAAAGTTTGGAGTAAGCCGATCGCTAACATTTCCGGTTTTCACCGGCCAGGGTGAAGCCCACGATGTCATCGAGCTGGGCTGACTGGCACATGACGAGCTCGTAGGGCTGTAACTTGATTCAGTTTGCCGGTCCTGATGTACCTGTCTAGATGTCTGCGTCGAAGACTCTTTATATTGACTAGTAGGAGACTGTTCATGTCGAGAAACGGGCGCAGTACCCCCCACTTTCGTTATTCCGAGTTGCCCTTCTTGCCTCTCCCGAATTTGAGTATATGGTTCAGTTGGAGACCGGATCGCGCAGCGTGTTGTATCATCCTCCCCACTAGGTTGAGAAGGGTAATCATCCCGCGTCCGACGCCGTAAACTTCCGTTTCGCAAATCCACTAAAAAAATTTCATCAGCCGTCAGGTTTTGTAGATTTCCTGGAACACCGTTGTTCCCGACGACTTGGAAGGTATCGAGATACCTATTATCGTTGGGGAATTGAGCGTACTCGTCGATTATAGACGCAACAGAGATCGATGAACGGCCTCGTTGTTCCTCCCGGCCACTAGCTGAAGCACGGGCATAAAGGCTCATAGGATCAGGTTTAGGGCGTTCCCAGCTTAGCTGGGGGATCCTTGGAGCCATGGTGGCTATTGGGGAATCAAGGGGTCGTGAGTTACTTTCTTCAACTGTCGTCCACTGACGAATTCCTCGAGGTTCATCGCGAATGTGAGGTTGGGCTAGTTGGCCATTTAAATTCAACGCGGATGAGCCCATACTACCCCTTATCCTTTCTGTCAAACGTGATTGATTGGCTGCTCCCGACAGCGTAAATGTGCCATGATCGTGCGCTGGAGGCGTTTGTTTTGTAAGCGTTTGGCTAACGATAGCCTCTCTGCATTGCCTACAGAACTTGCGACTCTTCCTTACACGACATATCGCTAGAGATAACATGACAGCGGCTATTGCTAGAATGATCAACAGAGCAAGAATCGGCAGGGGTACTTCTTTTGAACTAGAGCGTTCGCTAGCCACTACCACACTGCCCGTAGCTTCTGGGGGTCTGGATGATGTTGCTGTCACTGCTTGTTTTGACGATTCCGGCGCAGAAGTTGATGGCGTGGAACGTGACAGAGTAGAACTCGTTATTGTCGAAGTTGGCGTGAAACTTGCAGGCGTATAACTTGAGCGTGGATGACTTGATAAGAGTCCACTAGGAGAAGTAGTAGCAGTAATCGTGAGAGTAGTCGTGGCAAAGACAAAAAGGGTGGATTCAGCCCTTGCGGGCAACTTCTTAAGAGTGGAACGAGACGACGGGCTAGGTATAGGAGGGGATGAGGGGAGTTGGCCCGTGTCTGGGATCGATGTAAAAATATTACTATCCAAGAGATGTGGCGAGGTGCCTCTATCTGGCACGCAATCCGAAGTATCAACGACAATCAGGGTATCACAAGGGGCCATGATGTGTAAATAACTGCCCATTAAACACACGGAAAATAAAGAAATAACGAAATGCCCAAAAATTTGGTGGAAAGGAAAGAAGGCAAATACCTATCGAAAGAGACATTGCAAATGGGCCAGTGAACAATAAAGCAGCCATTATGAAGACATACAAAAGATGTGAATAGCACAGTTGCTGTTTATATAAAATCTAACACTGCAATATTTCAACAAGTGATTAATTGTGATATAATAACTCATGACTCAATCAAGCAAAAATATTGAAATATATACTTCTTTGTCATGAAACAGAATACACTCAACAATGAGTATGTTGTGTCTAAGTTCGATGGTGATAAAACAATGAATGAATGACAAATGAACTGTAAATCATATGTGCGCGTGAATTTTCTCCTTCAAAGAAAAGTTTAGAAAATACCTAACTCCTCTAGGCTCAAAAAGCAAAGAGTAGATAGAGACAAGACAAATGAGGATCAAGGACAACAAAGGAAACAAAAGAGCGGGTAACCATTAAGCTCATACTCACTGCCCCTGACTGCAATCTATGGGTATCAGAGAAATTTGCGGAATAGGGTTGTCAACTCAGTTATGCTCCATTTTGCTCGCTGTACTTCTTGAGGCTCTGCTGCTTGAGATCGTGCTCTAAAGCAGCAGACAGGGCTTCGAAGATCCATTGTGCTTCGTCTTTATCGCCAATCAGTGGACTCCTTGTACCAATCCAGCTCCAGTTGTTGTTCTGGACGTTCGGCTTTTCGACACCTACTGAAGTTCGGAGACCAATTCGGGGGTGGTCTATTCCTTGAATTTCTTCGATCTGGGAATGAGGAATATTTATATAGCTTGAGCATAATTCCATCTTCCCCACAAGTGATAGGTAGAAATACCATTCATCATACGTGTACCTTTTCGGGGGCTGGGCGTTTAAGTCTCGATATATTTTGCGAATTTCGCGAATGATAATGTATCGGCGCTGGTGTGGATTTGTGGTTGCCTCTTGTATATCTTTCACTCTAGATTCGTCCTTTGTGCTTAGTTCCCCATGTCCAGTAAACACTCTGGAAGTCGATGGGCTCGTTTGGTAGGCTGGAATGTTCTCGTTACGGTGGGCTCGAGAAATAGTGTGGTTCAAGAGCGCCCGTGGCGTTTGATAACTCAGCTCTCGCAGCTGTTGTAAAGGGGAAGCTATTACATCCTTGAAACTCGTCTCGCCAGGAAGAACAGTCAATTCACCAGCAAAATTGGTAGCATCCTCGACAAACTTTGCAATGGTACTCCCCATGCTGGAGAATAGTATCGTCATAGTAGGGATGGCAAGCAGGGACCAAAAAACCAAGAAAGGCTTTCCCCATGTGTCACCGGGTGTGAAATCCCCATAGCCGATTGTAAGGAGCGACGTATAGGCGAAGTATAAAGACTCGAAATATGACCAGTTTTGGGCTTGTTCAGCAAGAAAAAATGCGAGCGCACCAAGGAGCCACAGTGCCATCCAGGCGCATACAGCAACACCAAGCAAAAACCACTTTATTTTGAATGAAGCAACTTTATGTATCTGGCGCATAAGGTAAAACTCCGCTTCCTGCCTCTGGCTTTCAGAAAGCTGAGATGGATCGGAAATTGGTGGAAGCTTAATCCCACTCACTCTTCCCGTCCCTTGTCTGACTTGGTCTGCGATTCGTTTCCTGGTCAGTTCCGTCCGTCTGGCAATTATCGCGTTTTTCCCGCGTTCTATCATCAGATCTCTTATCGATGTAACAACTAATGCTAGGGTCAAGATCCCCCCGACAGCGTAAGGGAATAATAGACTCCGACCAGTATGAGTCTTGGGGGCTATGTCTCCAAAACCATCTGTAAGTAGAGTGACATCTGCCCAGTATACAGCGTCAAGGTAGGCCCACTCTTCGACGTGAGCAAATATTGCAGCACCACCTAGCAAATAAACTAACCAGGTGATAGTCTGCAGCATTAGAGATCTCTGGTTTGTGGTGAGACGAAACTCTTTGCTGTAATGTTTTCTCTGTGCCCCAAAAACGGTCACAACCATGAGTGAAGAGACCAGAAAATAGATGGCTGCGGCTATAATTGCATAGTAATAAGCTTGAGTCATCCGGTGGGTGGTCGTGTCCGTACGATGGCGGAGAAGAGCTGCCAGGCAAATAAGCAGACCTGAAGAAATGTACCATCCTCCGATCGTAATGGGTTGGGCAATTGGGAAAGGTAATCGCCTGGCCATGTTCAGCAAGAGAGAAAAGTTGGATACTAATGCAAAGCCGAGAGAAATTGAGTTGATAACGACCGCCCTAGGGAGAGTCATTTATTGAATTAGCAAAAGAAACTCGAGCAAAATATGTAAACAGTGCAACGTTGATACAACCATTTAGGATCCGGTACGGGTTCAGCATCTTCGAGCGACCCTCCAAGGGGGATTTTGACCCGCCATCGATCTGCAAGAGAACATATGCTAAATGCGCTTGCGGTTGGGCCGAAAGTTCCCTGATATTGTTTATTAGCATACGACTCACGTAGAAAAATGAGGTCCGAACGCCCAAAGGTTGGATCGCGGTATAACCTCCAATGCTTAAATAGAGGAACACATACCGCTAGCAACGGAAACGCAGTACTCGCCAACCACCACCGGGTCTCTAAAGGGCAAGTCTCGTCATCCTCAGGGTCGTTCGGGGCGACATGTTCTTCAAGAATTGTGCTTTCATACGCAGGTGACTCTCTTCTTAACGAGGGAGTATGTGAAGCATGGTTTCCGTTGTCCATTTCAAAGCTCAAAAGAGCCGATACACAAGAAAAGTTGAGCAGGGATGGTGACCGCAACGGTACTATCTACTCCTCTGTGCTTGGAAGGTTATGGCAGCAGCATTTGAAAGGCTTGAAATTGCATACATCCAGCACATAGTTTCACTATCTGTCGCAGCCTTGAAACTGAGTCGGTGGCCTTCTCGAGGAGTCAATGTTCGACAGACGCCTCTTGAGGGCGATGGGATTTGGATCGGTAGAGGGATTGCTGTTGGTTCTACACAAGCCCTTATTCCCACGTGGCCCACTCACACATATATCAGCTGCCGCTAGCCACTAGATCGATCAAAACAACCAACCATGTTCAACCTCTCTCACAGATTGTTGGACGTCTGAGTGGTTGTATTGGTGTAACTAGCTATCTAGTGGCCATATGTAGTGTGCGGGACGCTAGTCCGTACTAGGAAGCCTAGGGCTCCCACAATAGATGCTTAGGTGAACTACTTGTCGAACTAGTCTTACCTAGGTAGTCTACCTGACGTCATTAGTCATTATCTAGTCGCTCTACGCTCTAATAAAAACAACATCTTTCGAACCTAGTTGACAGTATAACAACAAAGGAGGTATCTAACCAGGTAAATAGATTTCGCGTGAGAAAGAAAAAGAACCTAAAGACTACAGTTCGGACTTATTTGACCTAAAATAAACACCAAGAGAGCGCCACATTTAGACCAAAAGCTAGCACGATTTGAAACTAGAGGTTAAATAAAAACAGGCCCAAAGCCCAACCCAGCTTGCCCGGAACTCCTCCACTTAGAAACAATACGATTGGGGTTATCTCAGTTTTGAGCAAGAATGCTTCGTCCTCCATCGGCCGTGACCCGTTTGCGGATTCTCACCCGGACATATCGCGGTCCTAACTCTCTAATTCTCAATGCTTTCAACGCGGCTACCCCGTGCGGCGGCTCAGGCTCACCTGGTGATGGCGTGGATTCTTCCAATGCTTCATCTGATACGATATCAAGTATCGCGCCTGGACAAAATACCAAAGCCTCGCCAGTTTTTAGAGTCACGATTCTGGAAAATAAGTTATCGGGGCCATATTTCGGCTTGTTATTATCGTCAATCGCTGCACCAGCGAGATGCCCTCGTAGTGTTGTGAACCAAGCAGGTGAACTAAAACGGTGGACAATGGTTACGTTGCACAGGTCCAGTAAACTGGGCGATAGCGTGGGCTCCTGGGTTGCGATAATGACCCGTGTAGCTAGATGTCTTTGCTGGCGGATCAGTGACAGCAGGGTGTCTGTTAGGTTCCCGCCTTCACGGCTGTTTGTTGTCAAGAACTAAATCTAAGGATTAGGATTATGTTGCCATAAACTGAGCACGAAGGAAAATGAGAAACAAGGGGGGAAATGGAGAAAGTTGTTCTAACCTTATGAGCTTCGTCCAATGCCACGACGCGCCCGCTCTCATTCCGCCGCTCCATGAAAATGTTCAGGCAGATATTGAAAAGCGAGCACGCATCGTTTTCGTCCACAAATGGGCAACTCAGGTCAATGATTGTCAAAGATCCCGGCGGAAAGTCCCAGATGTTTTTCCCCTGCCTTCCCTTCCCCACTGCAAGCCCTCGGGCTGGCTTTTTATAAGTCTTTTCGAGAAACGATTCGAGCAAATTGAGCCGCATATTCAGCGGTCCTAGTTGGCCTTTATTCAGGTTCTCAGCGACGTAGAGACGCTTTTTAAAAGCATTGAAATTTATCCCCCGTGGACCAAGCGCCTCTGCAGCCATTTCTCTCAGGACTTTCGTAACGACCTGAAAAACAATTTCATTGTTAGAACGGTTGTGGAAATATTTTGTGATCAGCGTCACCAGAAATAATCATTGGCTCGGTAGAGAAGAGAATTACCTCCATATAAAGTGGAGGCGCCCCTTCACCACTAACCGCCATCAAATCCTTCATCATCCCCAACGTTAACTGGTCCTCACGGAAATACAAACTGGAAACTTTAGGCTTTGGAGCCCCATCCGCCAACCCCGGCATATTCGCATAGAGTCTCTCCATATGGCCAAAGTTGCTAGGCGCAACAAGCACACGGACCGGAACCTTGGACGAAAGATACGCCGCCTCACATAGCTGGCCCGTGTTCACGCCCGTGAACTTATCGTAGTGCAATACAAGGCCGGTGAGAGGGGATGACAGCGTCCCCGTCTCGGACGGATGGAGTAGTGCATTCTCAAGCATGCATGAGAGCGTATGGCTCTTCCCGCTTCCCTGACTGCCGCAGATAAATGTCGACCACGGCGCGTTGATATTGGCATACACCAGATTGGTCGATCGTCTGATATGGGTTTCTGAGGTGGCTTCCCCTTCGGATCTGCCGTATGTCTCTGTCCGCATGCCCATCAAGGCATACTGGGGCAACGCGTCCTGCTGCGCCTGAATTTGCATGGCCATCTGAACGCCAGAAGAAAAGAGAGGTGTTGTGCGGATCTCTTCTAGGCGCGCGACATTTTCTTCGCCGTTGTTGTTGGCTCCCAAATTGTCGTCGTCCTCAATTAAAGCCAGGTGGCTTGTCAAGTCCGCAATGGCGACCATCCTTCCGAGGTTGGGGGTATTTTTCTTCTTGTGCGCCTTGGATTTTTTTGATTTCCGCTTCTGAAGAGGCAGTTGAATTTTGTCCTCTGTGTTTTGGAGCTTCATAATTGCAGAATGGACTTCTCCGCGCCTACTTTTATAAGTTTAACAGTCGATGGATAGATATGATGGTGGTTTCTGGAGGCCTCAAAATCAGACCATTTGGCAAACGCCGGGTTTGAAACTTTTTCCAGGAAAACGATAGAACCAGTTTCCATGAGACAACCAAACATTCAAAAATAAAAAAAACAAAAAATAAACAAACAAAAAAAAAAAAAAAAAAGGAATATGATGATTAACACACAAAGTACACAAAGGAATGGGAATGAGAATAAGCAAGTTTTCGATTATTAACTACTACACTGCTGCAACAGGGCAGATCTGTACGGAGTAAGTCCATACATAGCTCTGGCCCCAATTAGCCATAGATTTCAGGAGTTAGCTTCAAGCTTACTAAGGTCTACTCCGTAGTACTCTGTACTCTGTACAACCATCAGAAGAAAAAAAAAATTGTTAACAGATTGGAGACCGACCACTATAATTACCGGATGGGTGTAAATTGAGAAAACGTATGATGAAATAGGTGAAAGGAAAAAATCAGTAGAGCTGAGAGAAACTGGCAAACTACATATAAATCTGATTAAAGTTCATGAAGAGAGAATTAAAAAGCTTTCTATTAAACAGCATGAAGCTTTTCCCCCAGTCTTCTTTACATGCAGAGAGTTGAAGATATTCAAGATTAGACAATGAAAGTATCATGACTGAAAAGAAAGAAGGATCTCTCTCTAACAATCATGTTGAAGTTAAAGTGAGGACCACATGGCCATTTCACTGTGAGTAGATAGTTCAAGGAGAATGGACAAAGGTGGGGGAAAAATCACAAGAAAGGATCAAAAACCAAAAGGAATAATCAGAAGAACCCAACAAAAAAACAAGAAAAAAACGATTGAACCTGCATTAGTCTGTCCATCCCATCCTAATTTGCTCAAGAGACATTGAAAATAAGAACAAAGTGTTCCATCAAGACGAGTATGTAGACAAGACAAATCAGAAAAAATTACAGTCCCAAAAACAAAGCATGAAAAATCATCAATCCATATGGCTAAACCAGTGCGCCAATTCAATTCCCCAAAGTAGGGAGGTGGTGGGTGGATAACAGACAAGAAGGAAGGGGAAAAAAAGGAAAGAAAGGTACGAGAATAAATATATGAACATGGAAGAGGAAAAGGAGGAAAACATTGCGGCGCCCCAGCTTCCGCTGGAATATACTATGGTGTCAGCATAGATGAGGGAAGGGTAACTGAAACGGCTGTGAAAGAGAAGAGAATGGGAATAAAACGAAGATGGTACAGAAGAATGCAGCGGAAACTGGTATTCAAGTAGTAAGACATAAAACAACAAAGCAGATCAAAATATACAGTATACAGTACAACAAAAAGGCAAGGTTGAAAACCAATGTCCAGGATGTAAAGAATCAGCAAGAAGCGTAGTGCAGCTGCTCAATGGGAAATTGCAGGTGGATAGTTAAAGTGTGTGCGAGGTGATACAAAGAAGAACCTTGCTATGTCAGGGGTATTTCATTCAGGTATGAGGCGCATCCCATGGTTATTTTACACAGCAGCAACCAAAAATCATCAATTAGCGTCAGTATAATTCCAACACTCAAAGGAAAATCGAACTGCTGCATGACGTTTTACCCCAACAGAGCTCGTTGTGCGATATAGCGGAGGGGAGCTATATGATCAAGCACAAGAAGTTCAATAATTCGGTTGCCCCAAACGCAATATATATGCCAGACAAATATCCAGGGCTAATGTCGAAATTGTTTAGTGGAATAGAGCTTCACTGAGGTGTAGGTGTAGGATATCTACCACCGCCATCATTAGGACCATTGTTCAGTAGTGGCGGTGTAGCCGGGATGGATGGCATAGCTGGCGCCGCTGGTGTTCTCCTACTACCTGGACCCCCACTACGACCTCTCACCGCCGGAAGTTCGAAATCTGGATTATTACCCAGTAGCATATCTTGTCGCCTTTGCTTGTCACGTCTAATTTCGGCTTCTGGAGACCGCCACTTAGGGTTTACGCCGCGTTGGGATACGGAGGTGAAATGGCTGGTTTCGCTGGCAGCGGGTGAGTGAGCGCCCTCGGGAAGATCTTCAAAGGATGTTCTCGGCTGTAGCTCACCTAGAGCGCCGGGTGTTAGTGCAGCAGGCACATCACCGGGTTCTGAGAAACGGGGTTCAACATCTTCGTAATAATCGCCCCGTGAAGTGGAACGCGCGATTGGTGGTTGCGTGGTGTCTCCAGCGAGACGTTCCAGACTCCTTGACTCGTATGCTTGGCCATTTGGGCTAGGAGATTGGCGTGCGATCACCGGAAGGGTGGGTTCCCGTAAATGTTCCTCCCATGCCGCTCTGGGTGGAATATATTCGCTGTAACTACAAAGTTAGCTGCCAAATTGTGATGATGAAATTATAATAGGGCTAGCAGACTCACACTTGTTCATTGTACGGGCTGTTTGGACTTCGATCATGTTGATTAACTTGTTCCTCTGGGTGAGGACCAACGATCCCCCTAGCGACGGTATTATCCATTGGAATGTGAGGGTCTCGTCCGTGATCTGCTACCGAGCTCGCACCCAACCCGGGTTGCATCTCAAAATCTTGACCAGAAGTATATCCAGGCCCAACTGGAGATGGGCCTCGCGCACCATCATATCCATAGTCTGCGTGACTACCTGGGTTTCCGTACCCATCTGGATTAGGAGGACTCGCCCCGTACGGGGCATATGCACCTAACACCTCCGGAGGGTAACCTGGAGGTGGTCCTCGACCTCCACGCATCGTTCCCCGGCCCATTGGACCTCCTCCGCCGTGCATCCCGTAACCATGGGGAGGCGGCCCTCTTGGGTCACGATATGAACCTCCTCGGCTTCTTATAGGGTATCCACCCCTCCCACGAGGCGGCCCATAGGCATGTCCACGGCCGCGCTGGGATCCCATACTACTATTCGAATACTGATTCCGTAATCTGGGATCTGATCGCGGCCCCCGCATCTGGGGTGGTCCAAAACCGGTAGCACCTGGTGGAAGCGGATTGCCGTACTCATCCACCGGAGAATTGTAGGGCCTGCCGTCATGAGCCGGGGGACTACGTCTATCACCTGGGAGGCGAATGTTGTTTCCGCCATCGGGGCTCGTGCTGGTTGGGGTGCCAGAATTCAGAGGCCGCCTATCATCATCAGGCGTCCTCGAATTGGCTTCAAAGCGTGCAAACGCTGGAAGAGAGTCCGGCGAAGACGTGCTGTCCATGGAAACCTCGTTCTGGTTCGGTATAACCGGCGGGGGATCCAATTTTATAACATTTTGACGATTATAGAAGTTCTCCCCGCTCATTTCCGCATTTTCTGCAATTCTTTTTTTCTGAGCTTTTCGGCTTACAAGCGTCCGTCGCATAGCACAAGTGAGGACCCCGCTCGCAGTAATCAGTATAGTTGCTGCAAGTACAACCCACCCGCCCCATTCTAAATGAGGCACGAAGAGAAGGATATCAACAAGGAATGCAAGGAGCGATACGAGAAGAGTCGGTAGGAGAAGGATGAGAAGACCAAGGAGATATCGGGGCGAATGAGATGGGGAATGGAAATGAGCCGCAGCTGCCAAGCCGAAACAGGTAAGGGTGAGGATTGCTGCAACTGGATGGACGATTAAAAGAGAGGATAGCGAATGGCGGACGCTTGAGGGAAGGCTAAAATCCCCATCTCGGGACGCATCGCCATCTGCAAAACAAATAATGGATCAGGATTATGTTCGAGGATTAGGAACCGTGGGTCGTTGTTGAACGACTCAAGGTAAAAAGGAAGAAAAAAGCGTCGAACACTCACTCGAAGTATACCCCACACGGATAGGCGTGCAATCATTGCCTACACAATACCCAAAAATGCCAAACTTGATATCGTCAACACTAGCAAGGGGTATCGACTTGATAACTGGCGTCGACAAAACAGAGAGCAGTAATAGAATAAAGGCTGTGAGGAGGAGAACCGAGAGCGGTGTTGCTGGCCGCAGTAACATGATGTCGCCTACTCCGGTCGCGCTTCACAAGCGGCTGGTTCGCGACAAGCGGGGGAGAGAGGCTTTCTTTGACCTGTACCAATTGCGCAACGGAGTGCAACGACCAACGATCAATACAAGGTGGACAGGAAACAGATATCTGAACCATTGAGCATTGGCGGAAGGACAACAACGGAGAGATGGAAGCAGAATTGATTGATATAGCGACTGGTATAAATGTCAATTAGCCAAAAGCAGAGGCCTGAGTGCCGCAGTTACGATAGATAAGATAGGCATAACATCGGACGGGAACCGTGTTCCAGGCGCTGGTCCAAACAAAACAAGATCCGATCAATGGCGAGAGCAGGCCAATCTTCCCGACCAAAGAAACGAGAGCAGGCCCTAGCCAACGACAGGAAAGGAGAAGAAACAGAATGAATAATGGGGGCAGCGCGGGGGGGAGAGGGGGGGTTGAGATGGAAGTTTGAGGTGAGGTTGCGAGATCGCGAGCCAAGCGAGGAGTTGAGGAGACAGACGTGGATTGGGTGTAGAACTTATGGTGGAAGTACGCAGCGGTATGACAGACGCATGCCCGGGGCTAGTAGTGCCTTGGCAACGGCACAACCTGGCGAACCAACCTCGAGTCATTTCAGGGATGGTACGGTACGGTACGTATATTGTAATTTTCCCCCGCAAGTTTTGGTCGGGTAAATTACATATTTTCCAGGACCTTCGGGCAAAAAAAGAAAAAAAAAAAAAAAAAAAAAAAAAAAAAAAAAAAAAAAAAAAAAAAACACACAAAGCACACTGACGGGCGTCAGGGGAATTGCTTAAAGATAAGGGGTACAGGGTTGGATCGAACTTTCTGCGCCTTCTGCCATCCTCTTCCTCACCGTTTCTTTGTTTACTTGCAGAGCGTCAAATCTCTGTGAGCAGTATTACTACTAATGGATTCTGGAGTATGGAATTATCACGCCTCGCCACCGATGTGAGAGAGATATTACATACACAGTCACAGATTTCAAGTCAAAAAATACACTTGTTTTGATCCATACAAGCAAAAATACAGATGATATTTTTGAAAATGAATAAAATAATCAAGATTTGACTTTTTCTATGTAGTATTTTTAGTGTCCATTAGAGTGAAAAGTGAAGCTCTCTAACTTAAATGAGAAATAAAGAATAGCTCTATTTTGTCTAGTCTGCTTGAATGGAATCCTGACTGTATTCAAAAAGAACAGACTTGTCATTGCCTATTCAAGATCTGATCAAAATAGTGGCATCCACTCACTATGTACAAAATGTACTGTACAAACACACTGAACAGGCCCTAAATTCATTATTATTAGCTACAGCTTGTTGCGCTCATTAATAGGCTAATGATTATAGTACTCATGCCCAAGTCTTGTCATTATTGTCATGTTGATACTATGTAGTCGATGCACACAGTATTATCGACGGACGGCTTGCTGGTATCATGCATAAACATCAGTGGTAAGTCCCCCTTCTCTTATCTAAAACATTAGTTATATTCATCCCTATCAAAAAGGGGGGCCGTGTCCGTATAAATTGCTCTGATATAGTTACATCTGTTGAATCAACTCAATCTAAAATAATTGCGCGAAAGTATGTGTTCCAAGCCGCTACCACGAAGTCCTATTAGAACGAACTTTTCAAATCGCGCGGGAAGTACTGGCTCTTCTTGCAGGCTCCATCGGAAACTCCATTGTGAAACAAAGAATTATCACTAATAGAAGTTGCAGGGCAGCGGAGACCGATAATACTAATACTCGCCACCGCCTTGGGTAGTTCCTGACCTCTATCTTAAGTCCTCTAAGAATACCCTCTCTCCCTAATTTACCCTGGACGATGTCTTATGTCAGGCCATTTTGCAATGTTCTGTAGGGAGACTAACTACATAGTAAATGCCACTGGAGTCAGTGGTTTATTAAGGTTTGACTGTAACAGCGACAGAAGCCGGTCAGTTTTGCACAACCTTGGAATGTCTACTCCGTACGCCAGGTACTGACTACAGACTACCTACAAGTAGGTCTGTGTACATGTACCACATCAATCCCAAGACCTTTGCTAATCTCACTTGTTTGCATTTAACTAGCACTTTCAGCCGGGTTATATAAGTTATATAACTTAAGTTAGAGCATGCTTGGGCCCGTCCAAACGCGACCCCCCCCTCCCA
This sequence comes from Blastomyces gilchristii SLH14081, assembly GCF_000003855.2. Classification (NCBI taxonomy): domain Eukaryota; kingdom Fungi; phylum Ascomycota; class Eurotiomycetes; order Onygenales; family Ajellomycetaceae; genus Blastomyces; species Blastomyces gilchristii. The sequence goes on from NW_003101679.1 coordinate 999,471, forward strand.
CGCAACCCATAAGTTACTCTAAAAGTGGTTGGACTAGGTTGACAGATTTACGGCAATTCAGGGTTCGTTGCGTAAAATTTGATTAGAAAAATGTGGAAGGTGTAAAGCTCCTGTCATTGAAAGGTTGCTAGCTTGTGGAAAGTTATATGGTGGAAGGATTAGTAAGCCAGATCATGTGACCTGACACCCCCACTCACCAGAGTAACTATACACAATGCTATATACAAAATTCGCCTTCAAATCAAGTACAGGTACAAAAAATGACTGGAAAATGTTAAGTAATGAAAAACCAGTCATGATATACATCATTTTTTATCTCTCTATTCCTCTATCTTCTTTATATTCTCTTTTCAACATGTATATTTGAATATTTCAAGTGATTTAATAAGCTCATCTGCTGTGTTCTTAGCAGATAAAACATATCAGATAGATATCTTATTCTTGTGAACAAGATTCTGAAGAATGTGAAAACAGACCTCTATATACTTCAAGCAGTGTGAAATTACTTTGAAAGAGAATAGCTCTATGACAGACTTATTATCAGTATAAATCATATAAGTCAGATCATTGACTGTGATGAGAATGAGATGATTATCAGTATTCAGATTGTTAAGATAGAATGAGATGAATTCAGTGTCTTCTAGAAGCTCTCAGAGACAGACAAGCTCATATACAGTCTCAGAGAATGCAATATATTCAGTCTCTGTTAATAACTTGAAGATCTCTGTTTATCAGCAGCTCTGTCATACAACAGAGTCATCTGCTATATAGATGATATAACTGGTGATTGAACAGAATTCTGAATCTCTATCAGCTCAATCAGTATCTGTATATACTACAGATTCAATTTCAGCATCTCTGTGATAAATTATACTCTCATTGATTGAACTCTGTAGATATCAGAGTATATACTTGTATATAGCTCAGTTCTTTGATATAGACTAAGAGCTGAATTGATTAAGAAATTCTGCAGTGAAGCTCATATCAGAATGTGTATTAAATGTCAGATATTGCAGAGATCTGATACTGAATTAATAGAACTGTAGAGTAAATTCTGCTATATATATAATCAGTTTCTCATTATCATTTATAAAATTAATATTCTTCCTTATAGAAGTGAATATAGAATAACAGTCATTCATTGAGAACTTCTTCAGAAGATTTCTTATAAAGAGAGATTGAGATAATATTAATAAAGTTGAATCTCTATTAATTTTCATTTTTAAATAGTAGTTGAAATTCTCTACATTCTTGATCTCATAATTAGCAGTAATTTCAGCTTTGACTCAGTTCAGATCTTCAATTTTCAGACTGTAGAGATAGATATTATTTATATAGATAATTATATAGATCTGTCTTTCATTATAAATAAATAGTTCAGTATCATAGAAACTGACACAGAAGTCTGAGTGTAATAGCATCTTTCACAGCTTCTTATATTATAAGAGTACTACTTACTTAAGACTGTAGAGTCTCTGTATTAACTTACATACAAGATTATCACAGTCTTTATGAAATTCTGTGAATTGATTTATATATATTCATTCATCAGCAGATAGTTAAGTGTTTAAAAAGATGATTATTATATCAATCTGCAGAACATATCATTCTCAGAATACTGAGATTATTATAAGAGCTTGTGAGATGAATGCAGAAATAATGAGTGTAAAGATTCTTAAGTAATTAACTCTCTTCTATTAAAGATTTTCACAGATAATTCAGCAGATCTTATAGCAGATAATATCACTTATATTATTGAACTTTTTATCAAATACTCATTGACTGTGAAGAACACTTATTTATAATATTCTCTTAATCAGTTATCAGACCTTTATCTGTTTTAAATAATTAATCTCTTTAACACAGATCTTGTAATAATACTTTCATTTCATGAAAGCTTTGACATGTGTGAGATTTTTCAGAATCAGAAGTGTAGTGATATCAGAATCAGTGAGTAGATCTTTAAGACTATCTCTCATTGAAGATTTCTTCACTGTTAATTTTCTCACTATAGTGATATTTCTTATAGATGTTAAAGAGTTATCAGATTCAACTGTGAGTTCTGAGAAGTTCAGTGTATTCTGCACTAAAAAGATAGATATTCTCACAGAGATATTATAGTCAATTCACTAATTATTAGTGAGTATAAGAAATAATAAACACTCAGGTTGAATTTTCTCATCAATGAACAGATTATCTATTAATTGATCAGAAATTGTCATAATCTCTTGACAGACTGCAGTGAGTAGATCTGATATCACTAAAGAAATCACTGCAGCTGCTTTACAGACTGCATTGAGTAGAATCTTCAGATTGTGTGTTATCAGTATCAATGAATTGACAAGATGAAGATTCTTCTGAAAGATGACATCTTTTAATATGTATAAATACTCATTGAAGAGGTTCATCAATCTATAATTGATAAGATTATCATAACTCATAAAAATCAACTCTTTGAAATGAAAAGCTATTTTATTAATGAGCTTGAAGACTATTTTCAAGAATGCTTTGCAACCTCATCAGCAAATACTGCATGTAAAAGATAGAGCTTCAAGTCAGGTCTTATACAGTGTAATTAGCTTTGTATTTTCAGAGTCTTTATATAATATTGTTGAGATTGATATAAGATTAAGCAGCTCTGTGACTGTAATAACTGTCTCATCTTACATCTTTTTCAGAGCTGAAGAGTCTATTAATAGTGAATAAAACTTCTTAATAATCAAATTAATCAATCATTCAGATACTTTATCTTGCTATAAAGTATAAGAAAGAGTTGACTCTTATTTTATATCTTCACTAAGCATATATGCTGTAACTGTATTTGAATTCAATTCTTTATAATCTGAGTGAATGATTGCAATGTCATATCTCAGCAGATTCTTGATAAATTGATTGAAGATTCATAGATATCTCAATATCTCATTCTTGCATTTTAATAGAAATATTCATCTCATACAGATGACATTATCTGTTATCATCATTGCAAGCTTCTTATCAGTGTAAGATGATATATTATTCTCAGTTTCAAAAGTCTCATCATCACTGAAGATATTCACTCAAATCTTCAAGATCTTATAGATGATATGATGTGGTGTAGAATTCTTGTAGAAAGCACATTTCTGTTTAGTCTTAATATATATAACACAGAATAATAATTTCTTCAGACTGATAATAATAATATTAAATCACAGGTCTCTGATCATTTTTAATATACTATTTTTACTAATATAATTAAGTTAATAATGTCACTCATCTATCAGAAGCTGTTTCAGAAGAACTGCAGATAATTAAGATGAAGATGAGATAATAAAGAAATCAGTATCTGAATTCTTAGAGTTGATTAACTGTTCAATCTTCTTATGACTGAAAGGTCTCAAAGATTCTGCATTTGAATTGTAATCTGTTGAGATTGTCTTTGATTTTGAAATAGTCACATATGTTACTGCTTCATACATTGAGTTGTTCATTATCTCATAAAATGTCAGTGAGCTGTTGAATAGAATGTAAATATTATTATGAGACAGATTAATGTAGAAGATATCACTGTTGATAGATAACAGAAACTCAAAGTAGTTCTCAGTATTAACTTGCATATTATGATGAATATAACTCTGATGTTTCATAAGCTCAGTGAAGATCAGATTTGTGAATAGTTCTGATATATAGTATACATGATTGAATTCTATCAATCTTTCATTCACTGAGATAAATACAGTACTGACACTCTGAACCTTTATAATGATCTTATTAATCACTTGAACTATTGAATCATTGATTGCTATAAGTTCTAAAAATCATGATCTATCACTTGCTATGTGACATTCAGTGTCACTATCTCATATAGTGAGAGAATTCTTGTGAGATTTCATGAAACAGACTGGCATATTGATAACCTCTGTAAGGTTTGTTATCTGATAGATCTCTGATTCATCTGTAATGAATAGTTGAGTTCTATTCTCACTATTGTTCTTTTTCTTGTTTTCTTTGAATTTCTTTATTCTTGTAGTATTGTTTATTCTTTAATTATTCAGAGCATTGTCTGAATTGATCAATCAATAGATGTTAAAGTAAGATCTCTCATATTCAGAATATGTGAGTGAATTTCTTAATCTCTGATGATTTTGAGAGCCTTCTTGAGTACTATCATAATCACATTCAGTACAGTCTTCAGTACAGCCTTCACAGACTGAATTTGATGTATTGTTGTTAAAATTAATAGATGTAGTAATTGTTGTATCTGTTATAGCAGTGTTGACTGCAGAATCTGTATTCTGTAGATTCTTTTTATCTTTTGAAGAATCAAGTCACAAACAGATCTTCTTTATGAGAAGATCAATATTCAATATCACAGCTGTGAATTTGAAATCCTGTATCTTCTCTATCTTCTTCTGAACATAATTTCTTCAATTGTTGAGTAGAACTGAGTAGAAGGTATCAAATATTCACACATCTGAGAAGAAAGTATTCATCATCTTCAATTTTATAATGACAGATCAGAACTTATTAAAGAATGTGTGTAGATTGATAACCTGTGTGTCATCAAGAGACATGAATTTCAGAACTGTTTCATAATATAACTGTGTTTTAAGAACAGAGTATTCCTGTTCAATCACATTTCATAGAGTATAAGTGATTCAATTTTCATCATATTTGAAGAAACATGGTCTGACACCTGCATTCAAGGAGTTCAAGATGAATGTGTAGAGTCATCAGTTTCTGATATCTCAGAATGATGCTCATTTATCATCTCTTTGTAAAGGGTTTTGAGTCTGTCATTTCTCTATTATATATCAGCACTGTGCATCAACCAGTTTTGATTTCATAAAGATACTTCATATAATGTAATTGAATGTATCAGTCAGACTGTTTGATCTTACAGTATTCTTGACATCTTTCTTGAATTAAGAGATTGTCTTGTCAATACAGCTATTCAGTTTATAAAGATTAAATTTCAATCTTTCACTGAGATTAGAATTTCATGTGACTGTACAGACTGTTGATGTGATGATAGAATGATTATTAATATTCTGTGATTAATTTATAGAGAATGAGAATCTCTGTTAACAGAGTTTTTTCAGTTATAGTTCAAGTTCTAGAACTCTTTGCTTTCTCTTATTCATCTTAAGTATTATCTTAAGATGCTTCATCTGTTGATCTGATATTGTCTCATCTGAATAGTAGATACCTGAGTGTTCATTATTCTTATCAAGAGAATCAGCTTCATCAAGCTATTGAGTAGATCAGAGAGTCAGTCTGATTATATCAGAAGCTGTATTCAAATCAGCTTCAAATTGAGAGAGTGTTTCAGAGTGTTTATCAATGAAGCTTTCAAAGACTTCAGAAGAATGTTCACTGATGTAAGAGATCTACACCGAATAGATCGGTATAATATTATAGGTCTTATATAACAAAGATAAAAATATTAGAGAAGAAAAGAAAGAGAAAGTGTGAGAATCAGTGATTAAGATAAATATTTATACGCATATATGGTGGTGTACGTGGTGGAACTTCGAGGCGGGAGAATATACGCGTGTTCATAGCAGCTGAGAATCAGTGATTGAGAATGACTGAGAATCAGAGTGTACACATTCAAGAATGATATACACATATTCATAGCAGCTGAGAATTAGTGATTGAGAATGGCTGAGAATCAGAGCATATGTATTCAAGAATGAAGTGATTGAAATCTGTGAAGTGTAATAAAATAGTCTATATGATTGATCAGGCGCAGCCTGTCACATTAGTCTTCTCTTTCAGAAGCAGTTCTCATCAGTCAAGAGCTGTTATTTCAGATAATACAGAACTCAGAGTTCAGATCAGTTAATTGTAGCTAACTCATTTCACAAGATATTATCAGCTGCAGTCACAGAGTCTCTTATCAAGAATATTCTCAATCTCTCACTCAAGCTCATTATCTTCTTCTATGATGCCTGGTAACTGTCAGTCAGAAGTCAGTTGAGAAGAGAACAGATCAGTGATGATGTGATGAAGCAAGCTTGTATAAAATACATTATAAATCTCTGATAATATGTCAAGATAATAGTTATGACTATCTAGAACTTCTATCACTTTATACTTGATATAGCAGTAATCTAGTGTACAAGATAAACATGTGATTTGTATATTCTTAAGATTCAATCATATCAGATCTTCTATCTTATATTATTCAGTGAGATCTTAGTGAGTATTGATTTGATTCTCTTGATCTTGTTTCACAGTTGTTCTGAAGATCTCTGCTCAATTACAGATATCTCAGAGTTTTATTACTATATTATCAGCAATCTGAATTAGGCTGTGAGAGTTCAGTGTGAACTGTGTAATCTCTAGAAGATTTAACACTTTTATGTAATATCTGTATATAAGAAAGAACAGGCTTACATCTATTAAAATAATATCTTGACTGTTGATAGCAATCTCTGTGTGTAGAAGAAAATCATATCAATTATCTTATAAGTGATTACAGAACTTTCAAAGATAATTCTTCATGATCTGAATTATTCATTCTGATACATCATCAGTCTCAGAGTGATAGACAGTTGATAGACAGTGTATAATCTTGAGAACTTGACAGATTCTTATTCAGAGAGTGTTTATAAATTAACAGCTCTGATCTGATACTATAGATCTCAGCAATTCATATATTTAATAGAACAGACTCTGTAGAAAAGCTTCAGTGACTTGTTTAATATTTATCTTATTACAAGGTTTCAATATTACATCTTTACTCAGTTGATTCATGATAATCAGAATGTTTCTACAATTCTTACTCTTAGATAGATTGATAGTGAAGTCAATTACTACATCTCATCAGATTTTATTGAGAATATTGAGTAATTTCAATAGATCTTTTCTACAGTTCTTTCATAAGATAATAGAAGAACAGTGATTACAGTTTCAGATAAAGTATCTGATGCTGTTTAATATCTCAGATCAGTAGAACTTTCAGAAGATTATTCTATACAGTTATTTACAGTCTGAATAATCAGTTATATATAAATCATGCATCTCTTGCATTATCTGAGTGTGTAAGAGTTCAGAGTGAGAGACTTAGCATCATTCATGAAATTATAGAGTGTTATTATTATCAATTGAACATTCTGAGATATCAGTTCTTATACATAGTTCTGAAGAAAATTGAGATGCTTCTTAATATACTGCTTCAGTGAGAGTCTGAAGAAGTTCATTTATCTGAGCTGCTGTATGCCACAGTTCATTCAGTGTAGAGAAAGTGAAGATATCAATAGCAGTTCTAACTGAGAAAGCATGTATAGTATCATAAACTGTTTCATCTTGATCAACTAGTATCTTCAGATTTAAGAGCTAGTACTCTCAGTTCATTCTGTGAGTATCTATTATATCAGATAATATATCTTGCTCTCATTATAAGAGGGCATCTATCATTGAGTTCTGACTATCAGAATGATAGTGTATTGTAAAATAAAAGCAGCTTAAGAACTCAGATTATCATATCTGTTATTTAGTGAGTTTACAGATAATTGTGAAGTATTTAAGGTTCTTATAATCTGTGACTATCTCAAATTCAGAGATACTTCAGAGTTCAGAGTCTCATTCTTCTAAACAGTATATAATTGTGAGAAGTTTCTTATTATAGATCTCATAATTGCATTCAGTGAGACTCAGTTTCTTAGACATGAAGACACATGATTGTAGAACCTCTTTATTATTATATTATAATATTGCTTCTTCTATTATATAGTCAGAGAAATCAGCTTCAATAACTGTCTTATAATCAGAATCAAATATTATCAGTAGAGAAGTATTAATAAACATCTTCTTCATCTGTATAAATGCAGCTTCAGTATTCACTGATCATTGAAATACTGAGTCTTTCTTAGTGAGATCTGTAAGTGATCTTGTAATATCTGAGAAGTTTTATATAAATCACTGATAGAAGTTAGTAAATCTGATGAAGCTTTGTATATCTTTCATAGTATATAAAGCTTCTTATTCAAGAATGACAGAGACTTTCTCAGAATTTATTTGAATCTCCTTATCAGCTTCTATAATAAAACTCAGATACTTGATACTCTTGACTTTAAAATCATACTTATTAATATCTATTGATAGTTCTACTTCTTATAGCTGTTATAATATCTTTCATATATACTCTTGATATTCTTTTCTGAATTCATCAGTGAAGATGAGAATGTCATCTAAATAAGTAGATATAAACTCATTAAGAAAATCTCAGAGTACTCAGTTAATATACTTCTGAAATATACTGAGAGTGTTAGTCAGTTCAAAGAGTGTGACTATTCATTCAAAGAGATTATAATATGTTTAAAATACTGTAAGTCATTCATCTTCTTCAGTGATATGAATCTTATGAAATGCAGTGATAATATCTAGTTTTATAAATTATTGAGCTTATCTGATCTATGCTAGAGTTTCATTGATAAGAGATAAGAGATATCAATCTTTCTTTATCAATCTATTCAAATCTTAGTAGTTTACACAGAATTGAAGTTCTTTATCTGATTTCTTTGTAAAGAGAATAGAGACTGCAGTGAAAGAGTTACTAATATATATAAATTCTTTATTCAATAGATTATTGAGTGTCTTCTGAAGAAGAAAAAGTTCATCTCAGAATATATTATAAAGAGAGTCTTATAATAATTTGAGATTCTTATCATTCTTTTTCTCTAACTTGATACTGTGATTCACTTCAGAATCTCATAAGAAGAGTATATTTATAATATTATCTTATCAGAAGATATCTAGATATTCATGATATTATTAAGAGAGTTTTATACAAGAATCTGTTATTATAATATGAAATAATTTTTCTAGAGTCTTTTTAATATCAGTCAGACTGATGAAATAGATTGATATATAATTCTACTATCAGTAATTCTTTCAGCAACTTCTTTTTCTGAGTATTTCATAGATATTGACAGAGATCTATGTCAGATTAATAGTCTTATGAACATCATCTTTATGAATTCTATCATTGTTAGAGAATATCAAGCTTCTGTTTCAAGTATTTAATAAAATGTCTTGTTCAGATAATCAGATAAGTTATTATTATTATTATTATTCTTCAATTATAGATGTATGCAGTCAGAGACTATGATATCTACCTAAGAACTTTTAATTCTCAGAGTTTTTCCTATGTCTGTAAAGTTAACTATTATACATTCATTAATTTCAGATATGTAAAATCAGAAAATTCCAGCTCAGAATATAAAAACTGTTTACAAATTGCAGTGTTTTAATATCTTTTAATACTTTGAAATCATTTAACAATATCATGATAAAGAAAAAGAGAAAAAGAACACAGTCTCAAAGATAGACACATTAAATAGATAGTATAGAAAGAAATTAAAAGAAAAAGATAAAGAAAAAGATAAAGTAAAGAGAGCTACAGAACAAGATCTCTGCAGTTTACATCTTAAGCTATATACATATTTTAACACTCTATATAACTGACTACTGTCTCTGTTCTCTCAGGCCTGCTTCAGAGATTATCATTCTCTTTAAAGAGTCATCACTCAGCTAGCTTCTGTAACTAGCTTATTCATAAGTGAGATTCTCACTAAGAATAATATCAGAGCTACTCAATTCTAGTTAAGTCTCTAATCTTCCAGCTGTCAATCTCAGCATTTCAGCCTATCAATTGACTGTCACAGTCTTACTTACACTAACCATCTATTAAGAGCATCTAGGTCTCATCTCACCTAGGTTCTTGCTAGACCCAGAGTATCTTAATCAGATAGTTTTTAAATCTCATTTCTCAGAAGTGAGTATCTAGAGTGAGAGAAATGAGACCTGATCAGTTAAGCTTGACAATAATTCACTATTCTGCAGACACTCTAGACCTCAATTACTCTAGTACTGATCTAACTTGAAGCACCCGGAGAACTGTTAATTCTAAGATTAGTGAGAATTAGCACCCGGGAACCCCCGGGATGAATATCTTAAGCTTGATGATGATTTACTATAGTGCACCTGGGGGCCCCTGATACTGTTTTATGACTTAACAGTGAAAGCTGTGATTAAGATGGCCCTTGCAGGGTTTGAACCTGCCCCCTCTTGACATTCATTCCCCGGGGGGAAGGCCGCTAATTGAGGCTCCATGGTAGTGTAGTTAACCACTACGCCACCGGGCCATAGCCAGGCAAGTTCTAGTATAAGATTATAATCAAGATTATCAACTTCATATGCATAGATATTTTCATATTGATATTCTCTCACATCTATAGTCAGCTTCATTATATAACAGATACAAATGTCTTTTAAATCATTAAATTCTGTGAGAAGTCAAGGTTTTAATAAAGAGATACACTGAAGATTATAATATTTTATAACTGAAGATTTTATTATTATATAGTGATATAGATCACTGTCTATCATGGCTTTTATATTATACATATTATCAATCACAGTAGATATAAGAATTGCATTCATTATTATCTTCTTTTCAAATTATTATTATCTGATCTCTTCAAGCTTCTGTTTATAAATTTGAATAGAAGCTAATCTTTTCTCTGTTTCACTGAGATATTCTTATAGTTATTTTCTGAATCTTTCTCTAATGTAATATAATTAATATAGACAGACACTGATTCATTCTTTGAATAAGAAGATGCTGATCTTTCTCTCAAGTATGAAGATATATAGATTAATTAGCAGTTGAAAGTAATATATTCTGATTAATTACAGTTAATATATACTTCATATTAATATCAATCAGTGACTTCTTTAGAAGTGATCTCAGAAACTCAGAAGTCTGTTCAGACAGTGAAGACTCTTGCTTATATATAGATATTCAAGTCTACTCAATTCATAACATCTGCATTATTATTATTTCTCAGTGTGAGTATATAAGTTACTGAGATGTAACATCTTCTATCACTATTCTATATATTCTTAAGCTTAGTAAGATGATTATTCATTGTCTGAAGCTGTGTGTAGAAGTTTTTATAAGTCTAGTCTTTATCTATACTTATAAAAGCTTGTAAGAGTTTGAAAGTTAATGTCTTCTTAAGTATGCTAATCTTCATTCAATTCTTTTAAGATTAATCATCTACTTCTAGAATCTTGATATTAAAGTCAGAGATGAATATTATAAGAGAAATATTTCTCTGTTAAGTACTCTGTAGTCAATCTAATACTTTCTGTTATATAACAGTGTCTTGAAACAGAATATTAAGATATTTCATAATATTATCAGATATTTATAATACTGATTCACATGCTTTCATTCATAAATAAAACTTCTATTTTATATAATCTTTCAATTATTCATTGATATACTAATCTTAATTAATTAATGAACTGATAATATCTCTATCTACACTTAGTTTCACAAGCATTTTCATTCTTCATAATGAGTAGAGAGTGAGATTGAAAGTATTGAAATATGTAGAAGTATCTAAGTATTCTTTCAATACTTTTATATTTAATTCTGTAGATGTTGAAATTATATGAGTTAGTTATTAAATCTCTTCATATTAGCATTGTTAAGTTGTATGTATATCAACTATTTATTGTTATTATAGTTTTAATATTACTCAGAGTCACTGTGACACTGTATTTATACTTGTGTTTGAGAGTTTCATATTATCATTAGACATGATTATATCAATTATCAGATGTGTAATTGTATTCTCATATATCTGAGTGTCAGAACTCTCAGATCTTTCACTGATATTCTCTTATAAGATCTTATTCTCTTCATAAGATCTTGTTACAGAGTCAGAGTGACTGATAAGCAAGCTTCTATCTGAGAACTATCTGAGAACTTAGTGTCTGCTTAACTGTTTAACTGTTTCTCTATTTCTTACATGTTATTATGTGTTCAGATATCTCTTGATAAATAATCATTTCTGATAAGAAGATGATGAATGTTTTTATAGTGTAAGAGGCCTACACTGAATAGATCAGTATAATATTATAGATCTTATATAACAAAGATAAAAACATTAGAGAAGCAAAGAAAGAGAAAGTGTGAGAATCAGCAATTGAGATGAATATTTATACACATATGTGGTGGCATACATGGTGGAACTTCGGGGCAGGAGAATATACGCGCGTTCATAGTGGCCGAGGATCGGTGATTGAGAATGGCTGAGAATCAGAGCGTACGCATTCAAGAATGATATACACGCGTTTGTAGCGGCCGAGGATCGGCAATCGAGAATGGCTGAGAATCGGAGCGTACGCGTTCGAGAATGATGTGGTTGGGATCTGTGGAGTGTAACGGAATAGTCTATATGATTGATCGGGCGCAGCCCGCCACAACTGACAGAGTATAAGTGTGAAGAATCATCATCATCAACTGCAACTGATTCAGTGAAAAGAACATGAGATTGCAAACATGTATGTGAGTGAGATTGTGTTGAATCCATCATCTTGATATTTGTTTATTGAATCCTTGTCAATATCATTCTCTTTTCTTGCTTTTTTGCAAATGTGATGTGTTTTCTGCAAGCCTCTTTTTTAAGTGAGCAGTAGTATTATTGATTATCAAGATCTCAAACACATCAATACTTATAGAATAAGATGATTTTAACTCCTGATGAGTGTATTGAATGAAGCAGTAGTTCAAATAATGAGTATATTGACAAGGAATCCCGAATTGGCAGCAATTTTGCACAAAACAGGTCTCATAACCTGTGGAAGGTGTAAAGCTCCTGTCATTGAAAGGTTGCTAGCTTGTGGAAAGTTATATGGTGGAAGGATTAGTAAGCCAGATCATGTGACCTGACAAAAAAGAAACGAATGAACAGCCTTACCCATTGAAAATATTCAGGGGTATCTCATGTCTCGGCCTCGACCTCGGTCGGTCCCTGGAAATTTCCGCTGTCTACATTGACTTCACCTCCTACATACGTACATACCTCCTCCCCCGTCGCCTGCGTCCTGCTTCCAAGCAATGAAGATCTATTGGTCTCCTCAACAGACCGCAATAATAATGTCAAATATTTCATATTCGAGCGATGATTCTGCAACTGCAGAACTCAGGCCCCACAGTAACGAAGTATTCATTCAATATTTCACCTGCAGGTTCTTCATGATGTATTCAGATTGAATTATGTTCATTCTGAGTCCTAGCGTGTACTTTGACTACAGCAAAATAAATGAATATCCCAGAAATACACACACCAGAGTCTTTGGCTGTGTTGTTATCTTAAATTCATGGTATTTATTGATCTTGTTAAATTGTGAAATATCACAATTGTTAATTGCAACTTGTCCTACAAAGACCTCCCCGCTTAATTGCCTAGCGAGCTATCGCGGGATCTTGATATGTACCGCACATTCTTCTACAAGTTATCGAGAATAACCGCCCCAGAGTTACTGTTGGGAACACCGACTGGGTGTTGCCCTTGGGCATTTTTCTTCAATGGAGTGTCCCAGATAAAAGCCGCGGAAGGAGTTTAATCAAGAAGCGCCCACATCAAAATATGCAAGAAAGCTGTATCTCAGGAAATACCCTTCGCAAATTTTTTTTATTGTTTTCATCTCAGTTTAATGGCCATTCACCATTCTCAACCTCTCCCCACTGCGTCAACATATCTTAGTATTGGCCCATGCAATTGTTGCCACCTTTTCGAGCCTTTTTCCAGCCCTGTTTCCTATTCCACAAGAGAAATGCGATGAGAATGATCTTTCCGGCTCGGCTCAGACCACCACAGCACTTTCATCAGAAGTTGCAAAGAGAAAAATGAGCATGAAGAAAGCGGGCGATTCCCATTAGCGAGCCTCTGCAGTAAAGGAAGGACAACAATACCAACTAAGAAACTAACAGCAAGTTCCTGTAATGGGTTTTTGGTAATATATAGAAAGTGTATATATATACCCATTGCCCTGCCCTCAAACCTGCTTGTCTGTCTGGTCATGATCCTCATCACGTCTCAATCATTTTGACAATTCTGCTTGCATTGCAACAACGCCCGAAACTCACAGCATCACAGTAACCAGAAAGTATGATGTCTGTTCCGCCCAATCAACACCCTCCACAGGCGCTGCCAAATCCAGACAACCCATTCGATCCAGCTGTAAATCACTGGATGTATTCCTTCGTGCAGAATCATTTCCAAGCGTGGAAATTAGGCATTGCCCTAGTCAAAAAACAGTCAGACGAAAAAAGAAGATTAGGCTCACGGAGAGTAGGGCTTCACAGAGGCGCGGATGAATTTCTTTATTTCCTTGTCGAGCCGCGAGGCCAACCGGAGAATGATGAACGAACATCATCCAGTTTTTGGTCATGCGGAGAGGAACCAGGGATTTACCATAATCAATATGAAATCACTCCGACAAACTATCCCGGCATCTTGCGTGGGAGCTTTTTCAGCGTTGAGGACACCATCTGGATTTTGAACACTAGCACGCTTCCTCGCACCGGAAAATATTCGCCCGCTCGAAGGGCAATCCACCTTAGGCGCATATACTCCTTAGCTAGGCGAAATCACGACGACCTGAGCTGCCATCTCAGTCAAGTTCGCTACATGGTTATTACAAATATTCCTCTTGAAGAATTTACGAGCCGACAGGTTATTGAGGACGCAATTCAATGGATATCTCACATTTATGGCCCCTTGGACGTGAGCATATTCAAGTTTGTACCAAACTACCCGTCAGGGAACCATGAAAGACAGATCGAGGAGGATACTATATTCTATACCCTGCTTGGAACCGAAGTTATGATACCGATCATGGAATTTATATACCATGAGCTGCGCTGGACTAATTGCTTGGGCGTAACTGCTGTTGACATTGCTGTCTACCGAGATCGTCCCCAACCACGATATGATCTCCGCGTGACCATCGAGTACGGTCCGCTGCCTTAGAGGAAAATATTTTCTTTCTTAGAATCAATCCTTCAGATCCCAATCTTTAGAGTCCTATCCATTAGCATCACTTATCTCCTTTTTTTTCTTACTCGTCTCTTCTACTATTTGTTTTTCTTCCTGTCTTCTTCCCCTATTTTTTATAATTTCTTTGTTAGCAACCTTTCTTACTCATCTAATCTATGCTTTGTTTCCCCCCCCCCTCTCTTCTCTTTTATTTCCCCCGCACTTCTTAGTGAGGAGATAAATATTAGGATTTTTTTGGGTTTATTAGTTCCCTTTGGAGTGTCTATCTTCTTCATCCTACTTTCTAACCAAATGTGATTTGCTATTTAAGAATAAGGGTAATGGCTATCCCTTGCTGTGAATGAAGTAAAACCTTGGAAAGAAAAATTGTATTGACCATTGCATAGTTGAATAGAAGTGCAACGAAGCGATAAATGGTCATGATAGATCTCTACAGATGGTCATTACTTGGCCAACGGGTGAAGGAGTAAATTAGAAATATTCCCAATATAAGGACAAAGCGAGAGCAGAAATAAATGAATTATTGCGAAGGAAAAAAAAAAAAAAAAAAAAAGAAAAAAAAAAAAGAGAGAGAGAGAGAGAGAGAGAGAGAGAGAAGAAGAAGAAGAAGAAAGGGAAGAAGAAGAGAGAAGTTCTAGCTGGTTTAATGAAGCGATAATATACGCGCTCGGAATTGCAAAGTTTTCAAACCGCGAGACGGTGTGTATCAGAGTGATCATGCAACGAGACCGCGTCTTCTTCCCAAAAGGCAGTCTTCTTGTCTTTCCCCTTGGCCATTCCAGCAAAATCAAAAGGGTCAAAAACAGTTAGGAGAAAATGTCTATCATCGACCCAGCCTGGGCCAATGCGCTCTGTTTTCCCATCCTGCGCTAGATAAATCACATTGGACCGGGGAAGGCAGCTGGCAGGCGGGAATATATTCATCAAAACACCATTGATGAGTATGGGTATTGCATCGAGGCACCAGAAATATGCCTCGGTGCGGCCCATAGCAGATCCCCACCCTTCAAATGTGTCTATAGCACGAAATACATTCCGAATCGTCAACAGCACGCACGACAAGTAGAGGGTTACCAGCACTTTTCGGATTCTTGGTTCGTGGATACCAGCTTTGTGTAAGCGGCGGTGGAAATGGGCGACGAGAACGCCAAAAAGGGCGAAGATCGGGATTTGTGCGAGAATCGAAATCTTGATTAGGATGGCGCCCACCTTTAGCGTCCCTGGCGGGTGACTGAGATTTGACCCTATAGATGCTCCAGAAGAGGCCAGGGCTTCGATGATAACATCGCACCCGAGAAAAGTCGATATCACGCGCCCTGGATGCATTGGCGATAGCCAGGGGACATAATACAGTACACGACCGAAGATGATAGAGTTTATGGCGAGGAATATAGGGCTGTAGGAACTAGTCAGAACAGCGCTTGAATAGTGTCTACCCATCAAACCATCCAGGGTGACATTGCGGTGGAAGGGGGGATGGCTTACGGGGCACAAAATAGGAAACATGACGTCGCAATGAAAAGATTAAGATCTCCGTAGAGGCCGTGAGCTGCAATTTCACGGAGGATATAGCCGACTACGAAGATCAGCGAGACCCATGGAAGCAGCATGCCCATCCGCCACGTTTTATATCTCCTGCAAGAAGGGCATCAGATATGCGATCCTGAGTATGGAGAGGAGACAGAAAAAGAGGTTATCTCATACAAGTTATTTTGCCATAGATGCAGAACGCCCGAAACAAGCCAAAGAACCGCAAAAACTGCGGAGGCTCCCTTTACTGGCTTGTACTGGAAGAAACTAAAACCCTCTGTGGTAGGAAGCCTGTATTTAGCTTGAGGAAGCTAATAGTGTTTTCATTGTCTGTCAAGGGAAACTGAGACGTACCAGTGCCAGGTCCGCCCATCGCAAAAAGGAAATAAATAAATAAAATCCTTCGATTATCCAAAAATTAAATGATGAGAAATGGAAGTAAACACTGGAACAAGAAGCAAGGTTGGTCTAAGCATTAAGATGACTGACAGTATGGCCTGCACAGTAAGGACACGAAATAGATGCTCTGGACACAGAGTATTAATCCAGAAGAAAGTGTGCGCCATAGCTGCTTTTTCAAAATATTATATACTCCTATTCTGAAGCGCAATTGAAGCTCGTCGATCGTACTCTGTATAGATCGATCCCATATATCAACATCGGCAGGTCGGAATGCACTAGCCGCATTCGGTAGAATTTCGTTTAGTTACGCCTCACTCGCGAGTGGTCAAGCAGCCAATAATAGTAATACGAGCGGCGGCGGGACTCCTTGCCAGGCTGACAGTCCGACAAAGTGGCCGATATCAAAGAGACCCATCCCATCCCATCCATGATATGAGCCCGCATTCCCCAATGGCACCCCGGCCATATTCTCAGGATCTTCTTGGTGTAAGTTATCCATCAGCCAAGAAAGACTATTTCGTAACTTACGCGATACGAAATACGAGATAAACGCGCTCAAACCATAAACCGAGGCTAGCAACTCTGTTGTACAGGCAAAGAAAGGCACGACTCAGAAACACTTCTCCACACGATGCGATAGCCCTCACACGACGCTACCGTTGTAACAAGATCTGATTATCCATGGAGATGAGTCGTGGCCAAAGACAGGGGAGAGATTATTTCTCTGTCAGGTCAGCCTGTAACTTACCTAACAACCATCTCTCAGAGCAACACACACAAGCTTGATCTGTGGTTGGACTTCACACAGCCACGGGCAGCGGTTCTAAATATGCTTTCCCAGGCTCACTGGGATAACTTCAAAAGTTCATCGTTCATCGTTCCTCTTGAGAAACGGGACAAATGAATCCTCTTGTTCTGCATGGATTCTCCAGCATCACCACATTCACCATCAGGACCAAATAGAGTGTGTTCTACTGGACCGGGGTTTTAGGCCTGATTTTTAAGGAATATCTTTCCGGCACCGGATACATTGAACCACAGGGGGAGTAGATGCATCCATCCTTCGCTGGGAAGAGCGCAGGCGGGATACTTTGAGTATTTTTCACGGTATTGGTCACATTCAATTCGTTGGATGGCGCATCGCCAATTCTTTCCTAAGTCATTCCTTCACTTTTCGTGTTTGCGAACCTTGTGGAAAAACACAGTTTGGTGTACACTGCCCCAGACAAAGCTAAGGCGTGCCTAGAAGTATGGTTTGCATTCCTTGTGGCATTCTCTCCTGCTGTCTTTCCTGGATATTGCGTTTGTGACTGGCCGTCGCGGCCCTGGGCAAGGCTATGTTTGAATGGTGACAGGAGCTGGCACTGCTCAAATTGCCATCTGGTCCGTTGACTCGGGTCCGTTGACAGCAATTACCTCCCCTTGGGCTTGGAAGTATGAGCCAAAACCCGCTCCGAAGCCTGGTCGCCAAATTAAGGTGTGGTCCACACCTGCATAACAACGATATATTTTGGTGTATGGTCTCGCGTATAGCTGATGGGAGGTCATGTTCAAATCCTACCTAGGTACCGTTGGATTTTCTCATTCTGGTCGTGCTGGTCAATAAGTTTGATTGCAGTTGGAGCAATGGTATAACGATACGCCATACGACTATCCCCCGCCTGTTCCTTGGTTTCTGGCTACTCAACAAAGCTTGACGGACCGTAGCTTTTGAACGAAACCCGTCAAATGTGCACCTTATTAAAACAACAATGGGGCATTCTTGGTATCTATAACTCTGTGTGGTATTCTCAAGGCAAAGCTGAGTCCAGGCCCTTTGTTCCCAGTTCCTGAAGAAATTCTGTAGGTATGATTCCGCTCAAAGTTAACTGTGGGAACAAACTTCTCGGCCTCTTGACAATCATGATGAACATTTGGGACATGATCCTGCTTAATTATGAGTGCTGTCAACTACCAGAGGAAATTCATGTATGCCTACCCTAAGCTCGCCTAGATTACTCGCTACTGACTATATTTCTTTTTACTATTTTTCAACCATCTGAAACGTGTCCTCTAACTGCGAAAAAATTAATCCAAGCACAAACCATGTCCTCGACTCGACGAACAACAATTCCCGACCGGCCCAAGCCCAATGTACATGTACCATGTAGCAATATATTCTTCTACGGCATAGGTGCGGGAATCATGGGCGTAGCAGCGTACGTTTTCCTTACTCAATTCCAGCCCCTTGCCCTACCCCCGAACCCTCTATAAATAAATGAATAAAATAAAGCAATAAAAAAGGAAACTGACACGCACCCCTCCTTCCCAGCACCAACCAGCATGACCATCTCGGAAAAGCTCGTACAATTCTTCACCGGCCGCCCCAACTCGCTCGTGCCGGGATACACCATGCAGCGCCTCTTCGGCATGTCCCCCCGGCCCGAGAGTGAGATGTTCCCGCTAAACATGTCCATGTAACTACGGCCAGGGGGCGGTGGCGGGCGTTATCCGCGCGCTTATGAGGGTAAATGGCATCCAGGGGCCGTTGCGGATTTCATGTTTATTGGGGTGCGGTTGATGATTGATCAGACGTTGGAGAATTGGATGGGACGGAGGCGTTGCCGTGGTATGTGATTCCATTTTGCTTCTTTTTTTTTTTTTCAACCTTTCTTTAGTTCGTGATTCGTGGTGCGGAAATGGTATATGCTTGCCGCTGGTGATTAGTGGTTCTGGATATTTGTTTGTTCGACGCCCTGGTTTAATTCGTGGAACTCATTAATTTTGTCTTGCGTGGGGGTTAGGACTTGGCCTGTCAATGACCAGGTGATCGATATCCTACATAAAGACCGTCTTTGCGCTGGCGCCCGGGTCCCTTACTGATTTTCTGTTTTGGTACTAGAGGATGGATGGTTAGATCAGTCCATTAGACACCAAGTTGTGTGTTTGGGTGGGGGGGGGGGGGGGGGAATGCTGTAACACAAAAAGGCATTAGTGATATTGCTGTATATATGCTTTTGAATTTCAAGGGGAGAATTGGGCCTGGGGATTTTGTACATTGTTTCATGCTGAGAGACCCTCACTAGAATAAGAGGCTTTTCCATCAGGCAACTAAGTGTGTGTGGGTTTGGAAGGGGCATATCTACACCTCCCATACAGAGTATATCAAGATAGCAAATGAACGAGAACCTAAAAGCCATCTGATTGATCTCATGAAATCTACTCTAACGCGTCTCTAAAGAGAAGTTGTTGCATACAAGAAGGGGGCTGAGATTAGATTTTAAAATATATGGGAAGATTGATCGAAGAGCAAAATATAAAATATAAAATGAAAAGAGAAAAAATAGAATAAGAATTTTGATCTTCTGAAGGGTGGCTGGTGTGAAAGGAAAAAAGGAGAGAAAGGACAAGTACCAAAGATTGTGGAATGGAGGAAACAAGTTAAGCGGGAGGAATGGATAGCCATCGAAGCCAAAAATGTGTATACCCAAATAAAATGCTACAAGACAGAAAGAAAAGGACCAGCTGGCCGTATGTGAAGATAAATGAAATCTGAAAACCTTGACGCCCAAAAGGTACACTGGACAAAAAAAAAAAAAAAAAAAAAAAAAAAAAAAAAAAACCAGGCAGAGAGGGTGATACATGGAAAGGATTACACCATGCCGCGACGCGGCGCGCCTCATGGCAAGCGAATGGAATCTAATAAAATACAGGGCACGCTAGACCCTTGCTTGCTAGCCCGATATCAGAACCCATAAGAGGAAGAATATCTGTAGTCAAAAGTCAGAATATATGACCCAACTAACACCGGTACTGCTCATGGTTGAGCAGTTATAGAGCCCTCAAAACAGTACAGGGAGCAAAAAAAAAAAAAGTGGGGAAGAGGTGGGGGGTTGGAGATAAATACCATTAAAACGCCAAACATCTTAGCAACCAACCACCGATTCCCCGAAACTCGAGACCAGTACTTTAACAGCTCTCTATGTGCGCCTTGCACATTATCAACCACATCCTCTGTATTCGCATCGATGCGCTGGATCATTTCAGACTGCTCGCTGACCATCGACGCCAACTGGCCAAAGATGCCACCGAGCTCGTTTATTGTACGCTCGATGGCTTCGATGGCTTCCCCGCGTGCTTGGATATAAGAGTTGGATGACTGAGCTTCTTCCATCATTAGAAGTTGCTGATCGGATTGGGATCCACCGCCGCGCCCCAGGGAGAAGGGGCTTGCTGAGGAGGATGGTTCGAGGCTTAGGAGGTCGGACGAATTAGGTACTTGAAACCCCGGTGGTGCTGGACTTCGGCTTCGGGGGGGTTGATAGAGAGGGGAATCGGAACGTTGAGGTTCGAGGGCTGTTTGTGACTTGGAAGAGACGGAGGAAACGAAATTTTCTGTTCGGGAGCGGGAGGCGCGGATGTTTTGGGTGCGGACTTCAAGGACTTCTTTGAAGTTTGCGCCGACGTCGGCAAGTTTGCCTTGGAGCATTACCACGACCTTTGATATGCAAATTAGTAGCTATGCCGTAGTTTGAAAACTGGAATGGGCCTACATTATCGTTATGTTCGCCTTCCTGGTCTGTTTTACTCCGTGATGATTTCGGGTGTTGGGCGAGTGTGAGAGCTTGTAGAGACGCGATTTGGGAGTTGAGGGAAGCAAGATCTTGCTTGATGACATATGTGAGCTCTGAAATTTCAACAGGTCGGTCATCAAAGAGGGTTTTGCGCTTAGCCACTAATTCGAGATCTCAAGTCAGCCAAAACTTATCCTACCTATACCCCAGATATCAAATTTCAAACACAATTTCCCACAAAATAAACTCACACATGGCCAGCCTCTGCAATTTCACCATTGTCCCCGAGATCCCTCTCCCAATCTCAGCAGCCCGCCTCGCAAATTCCGATCTGGCCGCTTTCTTGGCCCCCGCGGCTGTTCCATTAGCAGGGGATGGTTGTAAATCTCTCCGTTGGGCATCTGATAGAAAATATTGGCGTTGGGAACCGGTTTTTGAGGAAGCAAGGCGTTTTCGAGCCTGAGTAAGAATGGACTGGAACTCAGGAGTTCGGTCCTGGACAGATGTCGCAACTGCCATGGCCGAAGATTTCGATGATACGGAAAAGGGGAGTCTGGTTGGTAAGGGAGTCGGACTATCTAGCTTTGCGGAATGTGAAGGGACGAACACACGACCCTCATGTCAAGGGTATCGGTAGTGGTACGGAAGACGAAGTGGATTTATCGTGGAGGGGGTGATCTAGAGCTGTTGGATAGGGGTTACGTCCGGAGTTAACATATAACGTAGGTTGATTGCACAGGCTGATGCCAATATTATTCGCAGAAGTCTGATAGGCTGACACGACAGAAGTGTATGTGTTTACTTTTCGAGTAATTCAATTCCGCAGGATATCAGTGTGATTAGAGTGGGAAGATCAGGAGAAGGATGGATAGACATTCGTTGGATAAGATCCATATTCCATTGATGCGGCTCATCAATCTGGCAAGACCAGCGCGGGTCACGGGGCTTATCGGGGGAATAATTTTACCGGAGCCGAAAAGACATCACGTGGATATTTTACAAGCGCTGTAAAATGTTATCGCTTATCCCGACAGTTGGTAATTGTGCCCGTGCCCCCACCCGCCGCTGTTTCCTAACTGGTTCCCACTTCCAGCCTCCAGCCCGCGTTTGGGCGCCCTTAGTTGTTACAGTCCCTGGTCAGCCGAAGGATCAACCAGGGATTGGGCCCAAGGATGCGGCATGGAGTGGAGCTAAAAATAGCCTAGTGTTGGATGTCAATCATGTCATCCTCCTCCCCACAGCCAATCCCCAGCCAATCCCCAGCCATGATCTGCCGTTAGTTGGCTCTGTTGGGCTTAGTAACGTAACGGTATCGTACGCTGGCCATACCCAACCAGGATATAACGTGACAGCCCTAGAGGCTGAATCATCCTCCGCGGCAGCAACAATAATCTCCTGTCTGCGGAGACTTCCTGAATCCTGGACAACCGCTGCTGCTGCTCTGTGTTGTCTGTGGCCACCAGCACACCCTGTGCGTCTCTTCTCTGCTCTTCGTTTCTTCTTCTCTTGTTCTTCCTTGTCATCTTCTTTGCTTGCCCTTTTTTTGTCCTTCCATTGCCAACGACCTCCGTTTCATTTTGTTTCAACGCAAGCTTGCGACTGCTGTGTCGTCCAATGCATCATCCAACGTGATTACCTTGCGCCATCCCTACTACATGCCCTTGATATCAGCCTGTGGCATCCTGCTTACTGCGCAGTCGTTACTATTTTCGCATCAACCATTAGCCCCTTTTATTGACAAGCAGAAACTATTTCCATCGCTGAACGCCTTATGCGCTTATAGAGTTGCCCTCTGAAAGTAGATCTTCACGGGAAGGCTGGCCCTTGAGGTTGATTTCGCTGGTTTTTGACTCGAGCTCACCTTGATCTGGATTTCACCCATCATGTCAGGGTACTCGCCTACAGATGTGGCTGGTGGGAGGTAAACTACAATTTCTCTCTTAATTCTCTTCCTTATTCTATAAATGTTACTAGAGGATAGGTAAACTAATGATTGGAATGGACTAATGGCAGAGGCGATAGACAATTACTAGCAGGACAACCTCCGTCCTTCAAGACAAATGTCAACCGCCAGAAAACTAAGCGCTGGGTAAATGCAAAGTCTTATTCGTACGATGGTGACGAATGGGGTGATAGCGATGAATATGCAGATGAGGAACCTGTTGCCCCTTTAGCTACTGTCCCCGATGAAGCAGAACCCGCATCCCCACTCGATACCCAAGAAAACAAACAAAATATCCAAGCAAATGTCCCTGCGCAACGACGTGCGGACCACAGTGACTCATCGAAACCTCTGCTGTTCATTCGCCCCGCTGATATATATAAACGCATGGAAGAGGAGAGACAAAAGCAGAATAAGAAGGAAGAAGATCAAGGCAGTACTTCTGGTACACCAGTTGACGCATCAAACGCTGCACAGGTTGCAGTTCCCGCAGACAGTGCTTCAAAATTACCTGTACCTGCAGAAAGTCCCCAGGTGCAGCAAAACCCTGACAGCGGCAGGCTACCATTACATTCGCCAGAGAACCGACCTCAATTATCAGAGCAAAGGAAACCAGCTTCCCCAACCCTCCCTGTCGAAAAGCCTGTTGCTGGACCTGCGGATGAGTCTATAGGAGGTGCGTCTACTTCACAAGGCCGGGATAGTCACCAACCGATTGAGGAGAAGCAAGAACAACAACAGCTATCTGAAGGCACAGAATTACACCATAACCCATCTCTTGGTTTCCGCTCTGTTGTCCATCAGGCGTTCGATGAACCTCCAGAAACCCCAAGTACAACAACCAGTAGCATCCCCAGGTCAGATAGTGCCAGTACCTCTATGATCAGCCCAATAATCCAATCCCATCCGTCCTCCAGCTTTGGAGGTGTACTTGGGCCGGGCCAATCATCCAGTGATCAGACTCCAACAATTGATGAAGAGCCTGTGGGCTTTAAACCGGGCCATAGGCGGAGCTTGTCCCCTCCCAATTCCGGAAGTAGCCCTGCTAAAAAACCTATTGTCCAATGCACTGTCCATCCCGCCAAATCTCAGTTGGGGGGAGTTTCCATAGTTGGCACGCCTGAAGCCAAGCCGACCGATACCCGAGGTGGAGAATTTCATGCATCACCTTCACTAACGGCATCGGACATTGAAACCCCCAAACAAGCAGCGACACCATCGTCAATTCCAGAAAGTGCGCCCACAGCCCCTACCAAGGGCGCTCGGCCTCCGTCACCAACTAGTCGCCATGCCCTCCAACAACCTACGCATCCACCTCCTCCCGCACCCCAGCGGGACGAGAACGCTCGTATGCCACCGGCGCTTAATGTAGGTGGAGGAGAAAAGCGAATTTCACAGGTGCAATATTATCATCCTGCATCACAAAATGTCTCGCCGTCTAGCCCCGATAATGTATCACCAGGCGTCCATGATCGGCTAAGAGATGAAATTATGCAGTCGCTAAGCCCGCATGTTTCAATTACCCTTCAGGCCCAAGATAAGGCGGCGGTTGGCTCTAACTCTATCGTGGCAGCTACATCAGACAAGCCTCCGCTAGAGACTTTACATACTACTATCCTGAATCCTCAACAACCTCCACAAAGCCCTGATATGCAAACGTCTCATGCCGCGCCAGTTTTCTCCGACCGTGGTCCTGACTACAACTCCGGTCTTGCAGGCCAGAATGAACCCGCTATGACGCTAAAGAAACGGTTTTCTTGGGAAGAGTCATCGATTGAAGACAATAACCAGGAACCCCCGGAGCTTCAGCAGCTAACTATTAATCCAGCCATGGCCCCAGATATTACACGAGAATCCGTAGGAGAAAGAACACCAACTGGTCCGGAACGAGTTAGTGGAGACCTCAATGGACAACAGGCTGAGAGGAGCCCGGATACGGATCCAAGCCAAGCGGCTGTTGCCCCAAGCCCAACAGCTAGGGCTGAAGTAAGCCCAAGTCAAAATCTCACAGAATATGAAACCCCATCCGTCCAACCGCATGACAATCTACCTATCCAGCCAGCGTCTGCTGGAGGTTCTCCTAGCATCCCTGCTGAGCTTCAGTCTGCAGCCCAACTCCCAGCAATACAGGATCATAGATTACTCGGCTTCCGCCAAATCATGGCCATAGACAAGCCCAACGAGAAGATTAAAACGTTCGAGCGTACCAGAAAACAATTCGCAGATATGGACACAGGCCTGTCATCCTGGATAAATGCAACAACCAGCTCAAACCCCGATCATGCGGACTTGGCTCAGCGCAACGGCCTCCTCCCACCAGGAACCACCTTTGGGCATAGACCTAGCGCGTCGCGGAATAAGTTCCCCAAACTCACATCTTTAGGTAACCTTTCGCTCCAAACGTCCCATAACGAGGGATCTCCAACAACGCCGCCGACGACAGCCGGCGGGCATACACGACATGCATCCGGCGCCAACCAATTTTCCACGAAGATCAACACCCAGCAGGTGCAGGCCAAGGGTAAAGATTTGCTTCATAGCGCCGGTGTACTGGGCGGGAAGGCCGGAGGAGCGGCCAAGGGGCTCTTTGCAAAGGGGAGGAGCAAGTTCCGGAACAGCACGAGTACTGATAAGGTAGATACTTGAAACAAATTCCCATTGTTCGGTGGGATTCCTTGATTTTCTTTGTTTATATCGATCTGGCGGTAGGGCCGTATAGGGCTTATTCTTTCCCCTGCATTTATGCCTTATTTCATATTCGAATTGGGGTGCGGCAAATCCTTTTTTGTCTGCCCTCGCTGTTTGTCAGCTGCGAGTACAATTTGAGCATATATCTCTTTCTATTCTTTTCCTATGTATATTCTTTTATTATCCATTTGTTTCCTCTTCCAATTTGCCTTTTTTTATCATCAATTTGTATTGAGGATCCTATAGTTCCGACACCCCGCAACGAAACATCTGCGCGGGCATTATATGACACTGTTATCACCAACCGTCTTTTTACCTCATTTCCACCTTGCTCTTCTTTTCTGTCTCTACCTCTCCACCTCTTCATGCCTCCTTGAGAGGCGTTAAACTTCCCAGAAATCTAATTATGCTTTTCTCTCGCCGTTCTGTAGGTAAATTCCTCCCGCCCCGGCACCGCACGGCGCAGGTCAAGCTCCACCCCAAGCCTTGAGACACAGCAGCAACGTGACGTATCCAACAACCAGCAGACCGCGGCCGCGGTTGACAAGCCACTACCTCGCCTTTTATCGCTCAAGTTAGATCGCGCGCCGTTTTCCAATGATATGACGACGACATGGGAGGAACATGAAACGACGACGGCGACGACATCCGGTGCCTCGCTGTCTCCTGAGCCGCAAACTGCGATAATGTGGGCCAGTGGTACTGGCAGCCCTAAAAGTGATGGTCTTTCACCGGCGCCGGCGCTGGGGCAGCTGCCGCTGAAGACGGAGAGGAATAGCTGTCCCGTCCCGCTGGTGTCACCGGTTGTGTCGCCTGTTGATGTTGAGTCTGCGGGGTTGGTTGGGACTTCTGGACCGAATGGGTTTAAGGATAGGAGTTTGCAGGAGGAGGAGCAGGAGCAGGAGCAGGAGCAGGAGCAGGAGCAGGAGCAGGAGCAGGAGCAGGAGCAGGAGCAGGAGCAGGAGCAGGAGCAGGAGCAGGAGCAGGAGCAGGAGCAGGAGCAGGAGCAAAAGCCGGAGCCGGAGCCGGAGCGGGGAGGAGATATCGATCTGAAAAGGGATTTGACGCTGCCGGTTGGGGATGTGGTTTTGGAGCCTCCGGTGAATGTGCAAGAAGAAGCGGTGGTGTGGAGAGAGAAGAACGAAGAGGCCCATGAAGAGGTGGAAGGGGTGGTTAAAGAGAAGGCTAAGGAGGACGTAGAGGAGGAGGTTAGGGACGAGGCTAAGAAGGACTTTGAAGAGATTAAAGATGAGGTAAAAGATAAGGTTGAAGAGGTAAACGAAGTGGTTAAGGAGGGGTTGAAACGAGAGCCACAAGAGCCACAAAAGCTAGTGCAACAGCTGCAAGAGCCGCAGTGGGAATTGCAAGAGTTGGAAGAGCACCGGGAGGGAGTGAAACCAGAACCGCAAAACGAGCCACAGCAGAGCGGACTTGAGGTACCAGAATACAAACCACAAAAGGCGGCGCCGAATCAGTTGCAACGGGAAGCGCAACCGAAAGTACAACCTGGAGTTCAATCAGAAACTCAAGAAGATGTAGAAAGTCCCACTGATTCTGTGGACGAACAGCGACCAACTTCATCCGCAGCGCTCTCAATGGCGGATAACAGGACTTCTTTTATGCCATCTGATTATGCCACCTACACTAGCCCACCAGTTGAGGAAGCACGAGCTGTCAAAGTCATTGGCCGGAAGGCAAGCGTAATTACTTCAGAATTACGCACCTTTATCTCACGCGAAATCAACATTGGCAGAAAGGGGAAGATTCAACCGACTCCAGCAGTCGAACCAACTGGGGACGCTGAAGGGAGTGGTCAACCACCCCATCCGCCATCAGGTAGTGAAAATGAAAGTGGCCGCGAGCTCTCCGACTCAACACAGGCCACACCTGAAGCCGGTCTCCCGGACGACCAACGTAGCGATACTGACGCCATTCGTCATTCGCAGCCGCGACCAGTCATTTCCCTGCAACATGTGGAACAGAATACTAACCGTAGAGATACGGTCTCGTCCTCCAGATCAGAGTCAACGGAGCCCCGATATATAGGGGTTGATAATACTGCGCAGCAGGTTCCGCCAGCACCGAAGAGCCCACCACCAACGCCTGCAAATAAGATCAAGACATTACCATCTATGTCTCCCGAGAACAAACCAGTGTCTGTCCGGCCAGATAGCTATAACTCTAGGAACCAGCCTGCTGAGCAGATCCAACCCCAGCCAAAACCAGCTGCCGCCAAATCCACGGAACTTAATACTATCGCAACGTCGAAACCCAGTCTCCTTCCTCTTGTGCCGGATACAACCGCACAGCGTTTAGCGGTAGAACGTGAATTAACTTCTGGCGTCACCGAGGGAAAGCCTACTGATCAACCATCTGCTGCGCCATCTGTTAAGCCCTCCGCTCCAACGGAGACTCCTAGTGAACGCCTCACCAGTCCTCCGGTGACCCACCCAAAACGATTTGCTGGCTCTGTCAGGGAGGGGCGCGCGTCAACTCAGTTGATCCGCGAGTACGCTGGCAACACTTCATCAAAACCCGCAACTGTACAAGAGGAGTTTCGCCCAGGCTCGGCTATGGCTAACTTGATGTCTAAAGTATCTTTTTCCCGTCAGGCAGCTGATCGGCGTGCGAGCGCTACTGGACAATCCAACGAGAAGAGCTGGAGCAATCGGTTCCAGTCCTTTAAGGTTGATTCAGGTCTTTCAAAAACCAGAAGCGCGAGCGCTCTCGCATCCGGGGACACCCAACGTGCCTCGCCTGTGTCTGTTTCGAATCCCAGCGACCCAACCAATAATCTGCCGAACAACCAATCTCCAGTTGGTAAAGTAAAAATCCACGGCAAATTTATTAGGGGTGCCAGCCGTCTTGCTCAGAATGCTGGTGAGATGAAGAAGAACATGCCTAGAGTGACTGTGAGTTACCCGAATCTAAAGCTTGCTTTCCCTTGAATGGTATCTTTCTAACAAAAATGGTGCTCCCAGGGTTTGTTTAACCGCCATTCCAGGCATGCCGAGCCCGTTGCTAAGTTACCCCACACCCCTGAGTATTCTCCACAACAGTATGAAACACAGGTCACAGCTCTCCCGCAGCCGCAGCCACAGCAACAATCATACCCACACATATATCCGAATAGGCATTCCAACACAATGCCACATAACTATCATCAACAGCAGCAAACTAATCAACTCCAAACACAATCAATGACTCAATTCGGTGGGCGCCAATCAGTTACTTCGCAGCAATCCTATACCCAGGACAACACGCACTCTAGTCGCAGCAGCCATCCTGCGAGTATCATATCTCACACCACTGTTCTTGCCCATGCGACACCGCCTGGGAACCCTCAGTCCTATGTGAACAATCCCCAGTTGCGATCTCAGAGCCCAATGTCGTTTATCCAGTTCCAGAACGGGCACGTCCCGGCAAACATGCCCGCTCAACACTCAGCCCGCACCCAGTCCCCCGATCCGACTCAGCATCCACTCCCCGACTCCGCGACAATGTCGCCAGCCGCTTCCCCACCACCCGAAGGCTCTTCATATCCACATAGGGCACCGCAAGATCGGAACTATAATCACACTCCATCGCATTATATCGCAGGCCCTGGCAAGTATATCGAGCCAGTTGAATTGCCCGTCCCGATTCCCGGGGATGACTCCAGCGAGGAAATTGTTATGTCCAGTACTGCATATCCTGGGCAAGAATGGCATCCAGAATACTATATGGACTACTAAAGCCGATACCCAGTGTTGTATTTTTGAAAGATATATATCTATACTTTGTTGATACCCGCGCCCAGTACCCTTCGGTCGGTTTCTTATTGCCTTATTCAAGGGATGGTAGGTATTCTTTTCTTCCATTTTTGACCATGTTTTTCATGTTTTTCATATTTTTGAACTTTATTCTTGACTTCTATATCCCCAATTGGTATAGCGTTGAACGCTTCATTTATCATTTGTATATTCTGGCTAGATTTTACTGTATTCCCTTTCGTTTTTACTTGGCCTTTTCCTTTTATCTCTATCTTCCCTATTCTCGGCTCCCCACTACCCTCCAGATTATTTCGGGCCATTTTTTTTTGAATCGTTTTCCTGCTTGGAACCCATGGCGCTCGATGCGCGGCTCATCTTTATCTTATTAGTTATGGACACACCTTCGCTTCCTATGAATCTTATCCCTTTCTCTCCTTTGTTCGTTTCCTGGTGAATGTAATGTTCTTACAACCTAGAGCTCTTGATCAGCATTTCTCATTGGTTTATTTTTATTTCGCTATGCCTTCGGTTTAAGCATCGAAAATGGCCGAAAAATTTCAGCTTCTCGATCCCTGAAAATAGATCCGTGAAAAAACCTTTCCTTGAAACAAACCCTATTTTGATTAACACCCAAGGTGGCAATTGATCCAGTCAGCTCCATTTTGATTCCCCAACCAGAATCGGGCCATAATCTAAAGTTTCAAGGGACGAGAATGAGACACACAGTCTGTTTTTTCTCCGCCCCTTCTCTCAGTTTCCAATGTTTTCTCGTAGCACTTTTCGTTCGCCCATTGACGTGACGTCATGAGGAACGGGTTTTCGAACGAGCCACAGCAACGTTATCGTTCCGCAAACCTTAGGTTGCCACAGCAACTGACGGATGAGAGCACGTGCCAAGCACACGGGGTTTTGAAATCCACAATGACGATGTGCTATTTTGACGTGAAATTCAGGCTGGACGCTAGGTCAATGAATTGAATGGGGAAAAATGTTACGAAGTGGAGGGAGAGCGAAAATTATTTCTGTTGAAACTCATATACTTCAATTGCACATCTATCAAAGTTGTCATGGGGATCATGGCGCAGCGATCTACATGGCTCTAGCTACCTTGTCTATCTAATCAAGAAACAATTGGCCTGTGAAGGATGTTGCCGTTGCAAAGAAAGGGGGGGGAAACAGAGAAGAAAGAGAAGGTAAAAATCAATATATCCAAAACCCGATTGCTTGCATAGAAAATGCAGAAAATGATAGCAGAGAGATGATCATCAAAGGGCATTCCAGGAAGGATGGCAGCAGCATATGCATTTGCCGGCATCTGCCGGGACGTCTTTGTATGTGGGTAATGTAATCCCTCACGGGGAATAGCGGACGAATCGATATCGTGTAAAAGAATGCCGACGCGGCGATGGGAAGATCGGGGATTGCCATTGAGAGCAGCTCTCGCGTGCACTCATGAGCCAAATGGGGTTGATTGATTTGGGACAATCTCCTTCCCTAGCAGGTTTTCAATGCAGAGGAAAAGAGGGGGTGAAGGGCTGGCGGTGGGGGTGGTGGGGTGGTGGGGTGGCAGTGGTGGTGTGTCGAGTTGAGCAAGTCGATCGACCAGGGCTGTAGGGATAAAAAGCCATCGTTGGTTCGTTAAATCTACCAGAACCATCCGCGGGATTGCTTAATATTGCTCAGCCGCTCATTGATGGCTTTCAGTTCTGCGGTGCGGTTTTCTTCACTTTGTTTCATCATGGCGAGATGGGCGGCTCTAAGGTCGTCGAAGTCCTTCTCGAGCTTGTTGTGCCATGGGTAGAGAACGAAGACTTGGAAACAGAGAGCAGAGGATCCGATGACGAAGTTGGTGAGGGAGAAGCCTCTTGTGATGAACATTGCTGCGGTTGTGTGTTTGTTTGTATTTTTGCTATTGGGAATGGGTTAGCTATGTTGTTTCCTTACGATGGTCGAAGCAAAATTATGCGCTGCACGTACCGTTGTTGGGATTCAGTGAGTGGGAAATGTCAAAGGAGTGAAAGCGACAAGTGTGGAAGATAAAGGAACGGGATGGGGATGGTTGAGTGAATTGGGTGCAGTGTTGAATTCGACGGCGGTTTAAATCCTTATATTGATTCACATTTCCGGCCGGAAAAACATTCGGCGTGGCAAGCGCTTCTTGTTCAGCCACAAGAATTCCTGAGGTTTCCTACAAGCCCTAACCCACGTGACCCACCCATAGATAGATGATTACACACCTTCAACCAACGTTCAACAGGTTATGAGACCCTTATTGCTATCTGTTCTATACCACTACCAAACATGCTATCCTCTCTTTCTCAAGTGTAGAGGTTCGTTCTGTGGGTAGTGGAAAGTCCTCAGCATAGGCACCGGAAGACCTTGAATGCATGTCCTCAAGATGAGGCAATCAGAAGTCCTCTCTGACGATGGAGGCACCTACTCCGTACATAGTATGCCATGACCAAAAGAGTCAAGAAGACATCACTGAGTTCTCATGACCAAGAGGAGCCAGCCATGAGAATATTCATTGTTCAGAGGTCTCTAGTTGAGATAACTGCTGTTCAGAACTTCTAGCTAGGGTAATATATCATTGTCAAAGTTCACTATCATCACACTCTCTAGCGGAGATGATCATAGAAAAATTGTCAAGTTCGGATTCTCTAAGTTAGTTGAGAATACCTGTTGTTTGGAGCCCCTAGTTGGGGTAACACCGCCATGTCAAGAAGAATCATCATCCAGATTCTCAAGTTGAGGATACCGAAGTTGAGATAACCGCCGTTCGACGTTCTCTATCGAAGGATGATGGGGCGCTCCTAATTTTGGAGCAAATGATTTCAGAGTTTCGGGTTGTGTACTGGGAATACAGAGATGGTGGGCATTTGTGTGCTGTGCATTGAATTTTACAGTTACTGATGTACAGGCACTATTCCTAATGAGGAAACAAGAGTCTGAATCTATCAAACCCTAACCCATGTGACTCACCACGTATACCTAGGTACTCTACCTAGTATAGCCGCTTCTAGATAACCTAGTCTACGCTGTATAAGCGAGCCGGCCAGATAGGCGAGTCGACCACGTCGTACTACAGCTAGCTTCTTCCGCCAAGCTTCTTTTTCTTCTTCTTTTTAGCCTGCGGAATAGCGGACATATCTGCCCATCAAATTTGTATGTACGGAGTACGGAGTACAGAGTACGGAGTAGAGATACCTATATTTGTTTGTTTCAAAAGTATCTTGTTGGGGGTCCCGCGGTTGATCGGCCCTTCTACCAGCAGTGCGCTGGTGGTGATTGAGCTCTTTTGCCCCAGTAGCCTACATATCTCCATACACCCATGCTTAGTAATCCTCGTTCCCCTAGCAATCTTCAATCAAGCAAGCTTTATGATAGACTACGTTAGATCATTACACAACATTCCCATTATTATTCCGCTGGGTTCGCTTGAGAGCAGCTTGTCATTATTTTAGCAAAAAAAGAAGAAAGAAAAAAAAGAAAGAAAAAAGAAAGAAAAAAAAGAAAAAAGAAGGGGAAAAAAAAAAAAAAGAAAAAGGAAAAAGGAAAAAGGAAAAAGGGAAAAAATTCCTTGAAGTATATGGTGCTGCTACTTAGCCATCGACCAGACGTCACATACTTTCCAACCTGGCATGCCAGGTTGAAATCTACTCATTCGGGCGGAGTTTTAACAAACCCCACGCTGGATACCAAATGCCCTCGGCTGTCCACTCGCTCGGCGCTCGGGCGTGTACTCCGTATTTGCGCGGGAAAACCCCGACATTCGAGAATCGCCAATAACCTAGTTACGGGTATATGAACAGGTCCCAGCCGAGATACGCGAGATACGAAGGCGGTGGGAAGCCTTGAAGGTTCACTCGTTAGCGGGACTACTACGGAGGCGCCTCCTAGTCAATCCGGGCCGTGGCTGGGACCTGACCTGAGTGCCCGGTGTGACACCGTCCAACCAAACCAATCAGGTTGGGCCTTTGTATCTCGAGCTCAATTACGGAGTATTATCTTCCGATTTTTGAGCGGGAAATAGCAAAAGCAATTCGATCAATCCTCTAGTTTTTGAAGGTACGTCATTTATCTTTTGATAGGATGTATTTTTATATGTTTACTGCTAGTTATTCCGCTACTATCGACACTGGTAAACCCCTTTATTTTCATTAAGGCCCCCCTAATATTTTAGTGGCATGCTAACCATCATTCCAGGGGGCGCGTCTTCAAATATCCCCAAGAGGCAGCCAGCTTCCTTTCTCATTATTATTATTTAATATTACACATTATTATTCTTCTTCCTTTTATTCTCCTATTTCAGAGACTATGCAGGAGACCCTCCTTAGCATCTTAGTCTGAGGGCAGAATTTATTTCCTACGACTCATCTGGCTATCCTCACCGAGGTACTCCCAATTTGGAGTCTAGTATGATTCTGATTCTTTGACATCTCTAATAAGCTGTTCAGGGAAAACCACCAAATCCTGATTAAACCTGAGTGGATACAAAGACATCCTCCATACTCCGTACTCCGTAACCTAGTACCCTAGTACACTAGGACTTAATACCATTCTGCCTATTGGTCATATATATCGTGAAAATCATTTCCTCCTAACCCTCTGTAGCCAAGAATTGGCCCCAGATTGTGGATGTACTGTGTAATCAATAGATCATGATAAAATTGCCTTGTGGTGGAGGCAGGATTTGAACATGCAACCCTGATGTCTCAGAAGAGCAATCCCCTCGTCTTGGGAGCGAGGCCACAATTAGCGTCGTGCCTTACCGGCTCGATATGGCCAATAGGCAAGCTGAATTAGGGGCTTCCAGCCAATAAGCAGTCATAAATTGGGGTGGCAGAAAAATACGCTAATCGCTCCCAGACGAGAGGATAATATTACACACAATAATAATATTAGTTACTGCCTCTCATTCGATTCCTGTCAAGATGGAATTACTTGCTGCTGCTACTACTCCACCTGCTACTGCTTCAGAAGCTTCTACTTCACCTTCTACAAAGCAATTAACACTGTGATCGACATTGAGATATCCTTCTTCTTCACGTCTTGGGTGAGGATATCCAATCATAATCTACAGAGGGTCGAGGTTATGATTAGCACTAATAAGAATTTAAGTTGTCACTCTGTTACTAGCATAAAGTATTTCCATTTCCTCTCTTTAACTAGAGTTTTAATGGGGTTAAATCCTGTTGTGCCTGAATAAACTAGCTATAGTTTAACTAAAGCTAGCCTAGTCCTAGGCTGCTCTGGAATGAAGATTCCTTGAATTGGTAATAGCATTATAGCTTAAGTTCTTAGCGCTTCGCAGTAATCAAAACTTTTGAAAGGATCCTCCGTATTATTGAAGAGTTCAATACAGCGTACACCTGAGAAGCTGAAGTAGCTACTTCTAAAAAGCATGCCAGCCTATTCCCCTGATCTGAACCCAATTGAATCTGTATGGAATCTTATAAAGCAGTGGATACCAGGAGAACCATGAGAATGAGGAGAATCTTTCTTATGATGTACTTCAAGAGGTGGTTAGAAATGCCTGGGACTTTACAGCAGAGAACCAGTTACAGGAGCTTATAGCAGAGATGTCTGCTTGACAGGTATCCAGCGTAGAGACAGGGGGTGGCTATACAAGATATTCATATTATTATTATTGAATCCGAACACACATTCAAAAATAAGAATGTCACATAAAGATGGTTAGTATGCCACTAAAATATTAGGCGGGCTCTAACGAAAATACCGGGGTATGGAAGTATGATGTATGATTAACTTTGACAAATGATCACTTATTGTCACTAATAATGGTATGGACAGAACCATCTCTAAACCAACAATTTGTAGATCCCTAAATATATCGGAAAGCAACCTTTTATCAATTGCAGCGAGATAAGCCGCATACCGCAATCTCTATATGTCGTATATATCGTAGTTAACAGTCTATATATATGACCCGTATCAAGCTAGGGGATTGCATTAGATTGGAGAGAAAGCGGAGGGAATACGCCAAGATTCTAGATCAGAATTAGGTTTCGCCTCAAAACTCTATCCACGGCTTAGTAATTTTCTTACCGCCCATAGACGACAAGCTTGCCTTCCTAATATGGTTAGTATGAGGGATTTGTTTACGCCTCAAAAGCGCCGGAGCCGCTGAGATAAGGTGGTGTGAGAGACCAAGCCGAGTCCGTCGCAAACTGGAGGGGTCCGAGGGAAGGAAACCGAGCTGAAAGCAGTGCGGAGTTGACAATGGAGGAGAAAAGACTTCCGGAAGGTGCGGGAGAAGGCTGGGTGGATTTTGCGTGGGCAGTTCTCCACCTTACAGGGATGCTAAATTATCACCGTCAATCTGCTCCATGCATGCATGGATGGACACCGTCCTCCTTCGGGCTTTGCCCAATCAACAGAATAAATTAACCAGTAATGGAGCTAAATTGCCGTCCCAATGGCCCTAGGCGCAGCCAGTAGCTCGAGGAACGCAACAGCCTTCGCTTGATGGAGCTTACTGGGCCAATAAATCAAGGCCATTTCACTGTCGTGCTAGCTGACATGAACTGGTCGGCAACGGGCTGCTAAATTTTGTCACGCGAGGGCAGCCAGATGAAGGTCTTACCGATCTAAATTCCCCGCAACAGTCTAGGCAATCTGGGTAGCTGCAGGATGGGCAATAAAAGGGGCATAAGATCTCACCTGTGTCACCCCTCGAAAATCCGGGAAATATAAAAGCCACAGCTTATCGCAGATCCTGTGACACCTCACATCTTCTATCCTTGACCAATCCACGATAAAGGCAGAAACACCTCTTCATCCATCATGACGAGCACGACAGTACTCCGCATCCCTGTGCTGCTGAGCTTGCTTGCTTTCCTGGCGCTCCTGACGTCTCCCGTCATGGCCGCCCTTCCCAAGCCGCCAAAGGACTGCGACGACTGTAAACCCAAAGGTCCTATCACACGTTACAGTGCGCAAGAGGTCATCGCCAAACTCGGCCTCGTCCCTAACATTGAAAAGGGTTACTATGTCGAAACCTTCCGGGATCCAGACTCCGTCAACAACCGTTCGGTCAGCACTGCCATCTACTACCTTCTCGAAGGCTCTGTCGGTCCTTCGTACTGGCATCGTATTGACGCTGCGGAACTCTGGCATTATTACGCAGGCGCGTCAATGAAGATGTACTTGTCACACAACGATGGCCAGCCGGTGAGAGAGCAGATCCTCGGGCCAAACATTTTCAGCTGCGAGAAGCCGCAGGTGGTTGTGGGCAAATGGGAGTGGCAGAGAGCGCAGAGCTTGGGAGCCTGGACGCTCGTTGGGACAACTGGTAAGGGAATTTGTTTTTCACTCGTAACTTGCTGGCAAGTGTTTTCTGTCTAACACTGCTTTAGTCGCCCCCGGATTTGACCCGAACGGCTTTGAGATGGCGCCACCCGATTGGCAACCTGATGGAGCGTGAAAACTTGCTCCACCATAACGTGGAATTGATCACTCTAGAACCGTCGACCGTACTGTATATACTTGCAGATAGAATATGTATTCATCTCATCGGTTGGATGGGCGTAATATTGGCGTTGGCTTTTGGCAACATTCAGTACTTCGCCGACGAAATAAATCTCAGAAATAGAATGAAGTTCCACTGAATACCTATATATACATACAACCTTGGATTTGATGCCTAAACTTCGGCTGAGAGGTACATGTAGAGCGTAACGGAGTAGGGAGAATATGGGCAACACTTGATACAGGGACGGACCTTGTAATGAGAGTGTGCAGTTGGGTCCGATCTAGCTGTTTTCTCCGTATTCCTGGTAGAGAAATGCCTTTCGAGGAAACCTTGATACAATTCGGGCTCTCCACCATGTCGATGAAATCGGCCAGTTCAGCAGCAGGTTGGATGCAAGCGATTCTATCAGCTGGATTGATTGTATAGTAACTTCCCGATTGGAAGAGCTGTTTGTTTCCCGTTCTCTCTCTGCCTGCAATAGACGCTGTTTGCGGCACGGCATGTTCCTGAAAGTCTACAGCGTATATCGGGTGGGAAAGGGAGGGAGCATTGAGCATTTGGCTGATTTTTCCACCCTAGCCAGTTGGAACCTTCATTTCCAGAGTCAAATACACGGGGCATTGAAGTATATATATGTGACGATTTCCGTGCTTGATATCGACTTTAATACCGATGGTCGATGGGCGAGAGACATGTGAGCGAAGGAGTTCCATGCCGCAGACGACGGCCCGTTTGGGAGCAATAAGCTTTTTTGCAGGGCTATGTAGTAATAACCTTGGAACCTTGGGATGGATGCTTTTTACTTGCCACGTGAGGTCGGCCATACTTCCAAGGTTATTCCCTCCTTGCATAGCAGAATCATATCAACCACTCCTCAGTTTCTATTGGTGCGTTGTAAAAATGATTTACTGGCGGAGGGAGAGAATGGTGCAGCAGTTCTGACCTAGCGTGCCGGGGTCTTAATCGATGTCTTGCAGCTGCACTTTATTGCCTAGCACATGTCTTATTTGCTTCTGCATTGGGCAAAATAAAGAAATAGGTCAAAAAGTGACTTGGCTGTTGGAGCAAAAGGCCACCTTGGTAAACTAATATGTCGGAAATAATTCAATTCATTGAACGTGTCCAGAATCAACCGTCTTCACTAACTTTATAAGAGAAGGGCAAGGAGAGGAAATGATGGAAACAGACAATGCAATTTTATTTGCCAAAGAAAATGACACAAAGGCAAGAGCTATAGGGAGAGAAGAAATTCAGTAAAACTCCACCGCCATGGGCCCAATCAATTACCGTTCCCGTTTTCCCCGTACTCCTTTCATGCGATAATTCCATCCCTGCTGGCTTCCTTGTATTGAGCCTCCGGAGACTATAGATATAATGCCTCGAGACAGCATATTGGAGTGTTATTGAGCCTGGGAAGTATGTGATGGTAGAGGATCACACACGAAAAGAAACTGGAAAAGTGGAAACAAAGTGGATTTCCACTCCATCTATGCCCCCGGAACATAATTTTTTAGCTCGAAAAGAAAATGATTTCGCCGTATCGCATACTCACCTACATACCCAGATACGCAAGGCATGGTGTAGAGGCGCAGTAGTTAGAGAAGTCAGGTTTTGTTTTAAATCACAGCGGGTAAGGTAAAAAAGTAAGAGAGGGAAGAATGCGAGGGAGGGAAGGGAAAAAGGATAATACTCTCACGTCATTTAAGCAGCAGCGCCCAACTTTGGGAAACTTGAACAGAATAGAACTAACGGGAAATAACTCTTTACCAAGCCTACTAGAGGACAGAGATGGTAGTTAAGGAAAGAAAAAGTAAGGGAATTGAATACGAAATGAGATACACAATTACAAAAACAAAACGGCGAATAGATTTCTTCAGCAATGAGGAAGGAGGGAAAAAAAAAAAAAAAAAAAAAAAAGAAAGCAGAGAAAGAAAGAAAGAAAGCTCCATATCTGGAAGAAATGGGGGAGAGGCGAGGGTTGGAAAAGGAAGTGGGTAGACGAGGCGGAAACGTCATCAAGCTTGAGCTAGCCAAAATAGACAGGAAAAGAAATCAATGAGGAAAAAAACCCGGCCAAGCTGATAGATGATTTCTTTTTTGTCTCGCCAGAAAGAAAGGAGCGCCAGAGACAAACGAGGTAGACAGACGCACAGAGACAGAACTCGGTTCATACAGATTCGTTTTTGAAGCACGGACAAGATAAGAAGTGGATCAGAAAAAGGAAAAGGCGAACAAAGGAAGACCCGAACCCGTAGAACAATGGTACATAGCGCGCGGGATTGGGATGAACTGGGCTGAGCTGGACGCAGACAGGGTGTTTTGTTTGGCTGGAAGCTTTAATAGGGTGGAAGACTACGTTGCATCATGTATAAGGTGTATTGGGGGTTCGTGAATTTTGTGTGTTTCAAACGCCTTTCGTATCTAATACCATTAAGGAGGGGGAAAACGAAGATTTTTTTATCCGCGGTGGTTTCCGCGTCGGCTGTTGCGTGGCTTGCTGCTCACGGTGCTCCAACCCTCCTCCTCGGGCTCTGCAGCGGAAGGAGAAGCCGCGGGCTCCGCCGCGGGAGCCTTCGGTTGCTGGCCTTTAGCCTGACCCTGAGGTCCTCTGGGTGGTGCATGGACGTGGGAAGGGCCGCGAGACCGCGGGGCACCGTTTCGCCAGTTCCCATTGGCTTTGCTAGGTGGCTGCTGGCGGGTAGGTTCCTTTGGTTCGTTTGGTTCATTTGGCTGCTCATTAGCCTGCTCCTTGGGGGGTTCAGACTTCTCATCTGCAGCTCCTGCCTCCGTTGATCCCTCAGCTACTGGCGTCTCTTCAGCCCTACGAAGAATTTCGATATTCTTTCCAGCCTGAGAAGCGCCAGAATCGTCTTCCTTGGCACCATTTGCGACGGTAGCATCGGCACTTTCAGTCTTGGCAGCCTGTTCCTTTGCCTGTTGCTCTTGTTCCTTGGCGGCTTTCAGTTTTTCAGCCTTTTCGGCCTTTGCCTTTTCCTCTGCTTCTCTCTTTTGTCGCAAGGCTAATTGACGT
Source organism: Blastomyces gilchristii SLH14081 (assembly GCF_000003855.2). Taxonomy (NCBI): domain Eukaryota; kingdom Fungi; phylum Ascomycota; class Eurotiomycetes; order Onygenales; family Ajellomycetaceae; genus Blastomyces; species Blastomyces gilchristii. The sequence continues at coordinate 1,039,707 of NW_003101679.1, forward strand.
CTTTCCTCAACCTCTCGCTCCCTGGCGGAAGTATCAATGGGTCTTGCGCCACCGAAGGGGCTCGACTTTGAATCACCAGTCGGGGCAGTTGGGGATGCGGGCTCAGCTTCGACAGTTCTCTTTTGCAGATTGAGTTTGGGTCGCTGTGCAGGTGCGTGGGGTACTGCCGCTGGAGCAGCTTCAGGAACGGCGGCGGCCGGTTTAGGGGCGGGAGGATCTGGTCGCATTCTTGCTCTCCATTGGTTGTCCAGCTCAGGAGCGGTTGGTGCCCTCTCTGGAGGAGGTCTCTCATGGAACTCACGACGGGGTGGCCTCGAACCATCTTGCGAACGAGCCTCTCCCCAAGCAGGGGATGCTCTGCGGAACTGTGGGCCATCCTTGCTTCTCGGACGGCCACCTTCTCTGGCTAGAGAAGCAGGGGCAAGAGATGGAGAGAGGGGCCCCTTGCGTTCCCAATTTCCATAGTCTCGAATTTTACCATCAGCAGGCTCATATACCCGTCGTCCAGGGCGGTCTCCTCCAGCATCGCTCATAGAGTCCTGGCCTCTCGGTCCGAAACCTGGGCGGTCAGACACTCGACGCTGTGAAGGCACATCCGGGAGGGGACCCTTGCGGGACCAGTCGCTGTAGTCTCTCGTGTCCTGTCTCTCTTTGGCTGAATACAAGTGTTAGTAAGGTCTAGTTGTTATCACAAGTCAAGGGGCCCTGGACGTACGAGGTTCCGCGACGCTAACTCTGATATTTCTGCCCTGGAGGGGAGTTCCTTGAAACGAAAGGGCCTTCTTCAAGCCCTCAACAGTAGCGAATTCCACATAGCCGAAGCCCTTTGGAGCTCTAGTTATCTTATCCTCCACAACCCGCACATTCGTCACTTGGCACTCTGCAAACAGGTCCGAGATGTCGCCTTGCGTCGCCTCAAAGGATAGATTGCCAATATGGGCTGTATAAGGAGGCTGGGTGGGCATAGGAAGTTCCTCTCTGATGGCGTAGCCACGGTGGTCACGTTCTTTGACATGAAAAAGTCTTAGTTGACAGGTTCGCACAAAGTATCAGTTTGAGCCAGCTATCTAACATACCGAAACCTCCCATGTCGTTGCCATATCCGCCCATCATACGTCGTTCGCCGCCATAACTAGAACGGGGTTCAGGGACTGCTTGCATTTAGCTATACTAGTTCATTAAAGTGACCTTTATCCAAAAGGCCTTAATCCGAAAATTAGGGTTGCGGGCTAGATTTTTTTTCATACCGGCTAAACGGGGGAAATGAAATCAGTATCTATAAGTCAACTTAAACAATTGAACGAAACATCGTGACTTACCAGGCAGAGGGATATCATCCATCTCATCGGCCCAGGAGCCAAAGGCTACTCTCGGGTTAGTATTCCGTAAGCAATAATTATTAGGATGTACTGGCCACCTACTCTCGTCGGCCAAGAAGGTCCCAACGGACATCTTCTGCGCTTTGGGTTTTGCGGGAGCTGCAATAGAAAGAGTTAGCCATTGCTATATAATCTATCACACTACCAACCATAGATACTAGGATGACGATAGCGGTGGACTATTGTCTGGGGGGCTACCAACCCATGATGGCGACTTGTGTTCACGAAACGCGCAAAGGCGTGTGCGCGTATCTCTGGAGGGCGTAAAGAGCTGGAAGATCGGAAAATCTTTCAGCGACAAGGAAGGGAATCCGGTGGAGAATCACTGAGGCAGTGATTGGGAATGGGTAGGGTGATGTTGTCTGGTCAAAATGCGGCCTCGAAGTGTGAAGACAGGGGAAAATTGGATTGGATCTTTTGAAAGGATAAATTTTAGTGATGACGCTAAGGAAAAGTCAGCCTCAGTGCGTCAAGCAGCAACGAGGCGAAATTTAGCAACATGAGCCACAAACTTCCCACAACTACATTGGACGCAGCAAGTTTTTCCAACTCGCAGTCAACCCAACACTGTTGGCTTTATTATGGCTGATTGGGGGTAGCGACTTATTTGGTGCTTAATTGAATATTTGCCTCTCATTACAGCAGAAAGAAACTGAGCCTTGAGACTGGCGTTAATCAAAGCCTCTTTACTAACCCTCAACGGCAATGCCATTTTCTTGTTCGATAGGAAATCCTCAAGAGGCCAATATACATACCAAGGGTTTCAGTGTTTCGACTTTTCTTTGTACACTTTTCAATGTGTTTTATGCCTTGGCTAATAACCTTTCCCATTACCAGATTAATTGAACGCTCCTCTTAAAACAAAGCCCTTTCTCAATTTGAGAGTCAAAGTCCACATTCCCTTTTCGCCTGTGGTGGGACAGCTTTCGCGCCTAGATTTGGATGGAGTAAGGCGTTCGTCTCTGACGCACATACACGAGGGAATGTGAATAAAATACGAAACGAAAAATCATGTCGCTTACAAGTCAACCCTGGCTGACCAGCGCTTACATTCGTCCCCGTACAATGAAACGTACATAAGTGAGAAATTACGCTATTGGTCGCTAGGAAAGAGAAAAAGAAAATGGATGGAGATGGTGGTATTTAAGAGGGGTACTGGCAAATTAGCCTACCTCGACTGAGGCTCGTTGGATGCACTCTAGCTTATACGAATGGATCTCCGCGAGAATGAATCCTTCATATGGTATCTTATCCGGAAGCAAAACAACTCGAAAGGTGTCCAATGCGATGTTCGCTGGTATTTTGGGATTTATCCTGGACAAAGATGCCTGGAATACGCAAGTGCACAAAACCCGCAGACTGTTTATCTTCCGTGAAAATATATGTTTATATACCTTCTTCCAGCGTAATACATGGGCGACTTGGTCAATGCACTCAAGCAAAATGGCCTGACACTTTATTGGCTGTGGAAGGACGGTTTTATCTGGCTAGGTTCAGAATTGCCATGATTCTGATATCGTTTGGGTCTGGCAATTTTATTGCTTGAATAATAATAGAACGTGCACTTCTGTACTCTGCTTCTATGAGACAAGTACAGTGCAGCTTTAAAACAGAATTCAATAACCATTAGAAATTAGATATAAATACGTAAACGGCACTCTAATTACATTCTGCGGTAACAAGCGCCTGCCTTCGTATGCCCTGGAGGGAAAAAAAAAAAAAAAAAAAAAAAAAAAAAAAAAAAACAAATTCATCCACTATCGTTGATAACCTTCAGAGTCACGTGATGATAATACTCAAACTTCCTCCATGACGTTCATCACAAGGACAAGTGAAAAACAAACGGCCAGCATCACTATTCGACCTCACTGCTTCGCTAACCAAACGCCACATACGGCTGATTCGGCTGACGTTGAGGATGGGTGGGCAAAACGGCCATGATCATGGTTATCATGCGCAGAATTTGTGGACGGTGCTGCCCGCTTTGAAAGTTGGGGCTTTGAGTGGTAGGTGATCCATTTTTGGCCAATTGAAAACTGGGGGCGGCGGCGGGGATTGTTTGCATTTGATAGTACCTATTATTTTTAATTCCTTTCGTGTCGAGCTTTAACTATATGTCGGTATCTTTTCGTTCTTCGATTAGGGGTCTAATCTTTGAAAATACAGGTGCCTCCGGTCTCATATTTGGCGGGATAACGGGCGTTCTTCGTTCACCGAATCCGGCGATCCATTCGATCGCAGCCGGCCTCCATTGGTTTGCGTTTGGAACCTCGACATGGTGTAAGAAATTTTACTGTTTATCTTTTACGTTGTTATGATTCTTAGCTCAAGGTGTTGATATTGTGATAGGGCTGAGGAGTAATATCCTCAGAGTTCAATTTGATGACAAACCCACGGTGGGACAGCGGGCATTTGCAAGCTCAGTTTCTAGCGGATTATCGGGGGGAGCAATTGCGTTTTCTATCCGTAAGTTCGAGGCCCTGATTCAATGTGAAAGAAAGAAGGAAAGAAAAGAAAAGAAAGCAAAAGGGCTACATCAAGTGGTCCTTGTATGACGGCCCTCATATCTCTGATAATGTGGTATATTGTGTAGACCGACGTTTTATTCCCGGAGCAGTGATTTTCGGAATAGCAGGCTTCCTTGGACAGAAGTCGTATGATGTCATTCATGGATGGCAGTTATCAAGGGATCAAACAGCCCCTCGAAAACCCTTGTTCCAGCGTATGTTGGAGTCGAAATGGATGCTCCTGAAGCCATTGCCGGATGATGAGTATGTAGGGATGCTGAACGAGAAGCTGCTGGCTGTTGACGCTGAGATTGCGGTTATTGATGACAAAATCGCCGCTCTGAAGAGGTTGGAGGCGTCGTGAGATGGATTCCTATGTTTGATTCTATGACGGGTTCATTTTGTTCTCGTGTTGCATTTTTCTTCTCGCTATCTTTTTCTTGTTTTTTACTTGTATTATTTATATTTATATTTGTTTAATATCTTGTCTGAGGTTGTACATGTACACTACTAGCTCAAACTAGCCTATGTGCAAGGAGTTCCCGGTCATGTATGTAATTGGGCAACTCTGGCCTTTGGAAATAGACTCCGCGGATAATTGTTTGGCTGCAATGCATTCATAGAGAGTAAAAGCTGATTGCAAAAACGAGGCACGATCAAGGCATATATATACTTTCCAAGACTTCTTTGGTGTGGAAGATGCAACCGTATCTGTTGTGGTTGCAAGGGTGTCCGTAAGTTCCAGGGTGCGCCGGTCAGCATCTGGGCTCCGCTAAATGAAGCAGAACTAGTCTCCGTCCATCCGTTTGATGGGGCTTCTCTTGGTGTGTGGGATAGAACATACATACCTAGTACGTAGTAATTAGCACGGCTGCGTACTGCGTAGTTGGATGAGAGAAACTCGTTCGATAGTCAGGAAGCAGATAGATATCGGTACTCCGTACAGCAAAACCGGCCAGCACCCGCCCGTACAATAGTTAACTAATAATAAAAAGTGGCAGCAAACCGACCATGGTTCTGAGCGGCGAGAGTGGAAATGTCTGCTCCATTATTATTATTTAATATTATTTAATATTATTACTACTCCGTATCCATCGTGCGGATGTCTTTGGCTGCAAATCAACGTCGTACTAAGGAGTTCAGGAGCCAGGCAGTCTATTATTATTATTATTATTATTATTATTACTACTACTGCGTAACTTATGTATGTACCCCGGCAAAGGACCCATCGCGCCTCCTTAGGAGCTTCAGCCAACAGGAGCGGGTTGCAAGGCCGCTATTATCCCGCCAAGACAGGACTCATCGTACCAAACCACGCATCTACCGCTGTCGGTTCTGGAAGACTTCTGGGTCCGAATAACCTTAAACCACCACCACCCACTGCGGCCAGCTATCGCAACTCCAACCTTTGAACCCTATTACTGTGCTGTGTACTCCGTACAGTTCGCCCGTGCTGTGCTGCTCTCCTTGGGTCTCCCTTCTTGAGATTCTCTTGTCGCTTTTTTTTCGATTCCTGTATCGCAAGGACGCCGACAATGAGCCTGCTCCTCTCTGAACACCTTGCCAACTGTCGTAGAGCTTGTGGTAAACCAACCACTTTTCCTTTGTTATCGGCGTCGCCCGCCCCATCAGCTCGTGCACTATACCCCCTTGCAACGCCCAAGTCTATCCCGGGTCTGACTTTGGTTTCTTGGAACATGGGCTAAAATAAGGGAGCTGAACTACGTTAACATTTGTACTGACGCCCTTTCTCTTTTCTTTGCTTCCTTCTCCCTAGGCTCGAGGCTTCTGATCTAGATATACTACATTGCCCTCCTCCTCGATGTCATGCCGAATAACTTCTGTCCAACAGGCTCAAGTCTATCACAAGGTGCTGTACCACTTGTGATCCATCATGACGATCTGGAGCCCCACCGCGATCTTGGTAGCTCTCCTCCTCCTCTACCTTGTTTCCTTTATCCTCTTCGCCATCATCCGCATCGCCACTGGGGTTTCCATACAACGCGTAGGCTACTTCTCTCTCCGACGTATTGCCTACTCGCCAAAGGAAGGGGTTGAAGTTAGCGTCCGCCTACTAGGTTTATCTCTCCATCGACCATCGTTTGCGCAACCGACATGGATCAGCTTGCGGCTGAAAGAGCTGGCCTTGACTATCGATCCCCAAGTGCTTAACAGTGGCAGCCGTGATGCGACCCAGGCCCCGCAGAGCGAGGATTCCGATACCGGTTCGGAGAAGGATGATGTGTTGGGCGCAGGTTTTCAATCCCAATCCGGACCCGGTCATAAGACGCGGAGCAAGGCGTGGAAGCGGTTGACTGTGGTAAAAGAATGGATTAAGCGCTTGCATCGATGGATACAATGGCTGGTGATAATGGATGTTGTGGCTTTAGATACGATTCTCAAGGTTGTGGATGCCGGGGAGATCCATATTGGAAGACTCACGATGGCTGTTGACACAAGGAAGAAAATGATGGCAAGGGGGAAGCTATTCCGACACAAGAAGGATCCGCGTGGGGACCAGCGGCCAGCGGAATGGATTTTTAATGTCCGGAATATTTTACTTGCCGCGGATGGCTGCGAACCCGTCGAAATTGTGGACAATATTGGCTTGAACATCCATGGCCTTCTCCATAAGGATTTGGAAGGCCTGAGGGATGTCTCCATTGCCATTAAAGCTGGAAGATTACATGTTCCGTATGACGACTTGATGAAGCTGGCTACGAGCGTGAGGGCGTCTCTACCTGTTCCAAAGAATGCTGCTGGCGAGCCAACCGAAAACGGGATCTCCTTTGCAGATATCGTTGAGGAGCTCGATCAGCCAGGGAGCCGTGAAGAAGCGATCGTGCAGACCGTCGCCGATTCAAGAGAGTTTCTCAGTTCATTATTACGTGGAATACAAGAAATACAGGTAGCGCTGAGCTTCTTCCGGCTATCTCAAGTTGTCGAGAGCGTACATCCGAAAAGGCCGCTCTATCTCAATGTTGTCACCCACGAAATTGGGATTGATTTTCACCGGATGGATCCTAACCGCCCTGCTCATCGCATGTACTTTCAACGAGACGACATTGCCCATCAAGCTCTCCTTGCCGCTATATCATTGTCCGTTTCACTCGACGACAATATGGGAGAAACGGATAAGATCCTTTACATCCCCATGGCTACAACTACCATCAAGACCACGTTCCCCTCCAAGACTGTATCGTACTCCGAGAACAGAGGGGTTGCTGAACGGAACACCAATGTCCTTTTCGCCAATCTCGTCGTGACCTCCCCTTCTATTGATGTTGAGCCAAAACATCTGTCGCAAATACTATTCATCCTCCAAAAGAGAAAATCTCCCCCCCGAAGCAAGACCCGAAATAATCACATTATCATTTCTCATCTTCTACCAAAAGCGAGTATCAAATTATCGGTTCATGAGCCTGTACTTCGATTTGTTCTTCCACTTGCAGACACTGGCCAGGATCATAGTTACAATATGCTCGTTTCCTCCATATCCTCCATCTCCCTAGATATCGAATCGTCACACTCTGCGGAGGAAGGAATCCACTACTCCTTGTCTTCGATCTACCGGGTGGCTGCCCACCAACTTTATTACCAGACCTTTTTTGGATCGAAATATCGTCTATTAAATACCGAAACAATGGAAGTCAAGATCCACCTCAACGCATCTCCAGAAGTCTGTGTCGTCGCTTCCGGGAGTTTAAACACTTTTTCCATCCATCTGGTTAGTGGGGAAGTTAGCCGTGGTGTACATCAAGTAATCGACCAGTTCCATTCACATGTCCAGTCGACAAAGTTGTCGACATCTCTTGATGCCAACCCACCCAGCCTTCTAAGGCGCCTACCTCCGTGGCTTCTGCAATTCCAGTTTGAGGCTTCCGGGTTTAGTGTTGAAGTGGCTGGGATTGATAACAGCATCGGGACGACCACGCGTGGCATGGTTCTGCAGCTGCAGGGGTGGACGGCCGATTATCAATCGCAGAAATCAGAGCCACATCAAAGATCGGTAAAACGTCGAACTCCAAGCCATTCCACAACTACAGATGAACATTCGTTCCGATTCACCTCATCTTCTTCCGCCTCTCGAAAGTCTCTCCAAGGCCAGGCTGATGGGAGACGCTTGGCATTCCATGTTCGTGGCCTGGAAGGATTCGTGATGGAGTCTGCAGATTTCATGGAGCCAGAGTCGTTCATTTCTGTTCCCCGTTTTGAAGTGGCGTTAAGCACATCGAGCGACCTACAAGGCCCTATATTCCATATCAACTCCACTGTTAAAGCGATATACCTTGACTGTTCCCTTTATCGGTATTATGCTGTTGGGATTGCCGTTTCTGTATTACGGGATGCCTTTCTACGTCCACGGACTGCCAAACCCTCAGCCCCGAGTAACCTGCCTGGCGCGACGAAAAAGTTTGGGCCTCTTGACGCTCCCATTAGGCTTATGTCGGCTGAGCTTATTACCGTTGACATAAAAGCATCTCTAATCCAGATTAAATGTACGATGCCAGCGGATCCTCCAATGATGCTCCAAATATATGGATTCGCTGCTGGGCGCCACCGGTGGTCTGCCCCCTTTATGCGGTCACAGCTTATTCGCCTCCATGCCGAAGCCCCGAAGATACAAGGCACATGGGCTCGAATCGTGAGTGTTAATAACATTCGAGTGGGGTTGCGGGAAACTCGACGGAAGCCAGACGGGAGCGTCATTGAAGAGAAGTCTGTTGATGTTTCTACGGAGTTCATACGGGTTGCTGTACCTCATCAGATGATAATGTACCGCATATTCGACAACTTTATCAACACCGCCAAATCTGTGCAACAGCTGAATCATCGCTTCAAAACAAGGACGAACGAGTATGTCCTGGAAAAACACCCCGAGGGACCGAAACGTGTACCAAGGATTTCGCTTCGCAGTAAAGCTCTACTTTTTGAGCTGGAAGATGATGCTTTCGAATGGAAATTAGGGTGTATTTATCGTCTGGGTCTTCTAGAACAGAAGCAACGTCTGGCTCGAGAGGAAGCATTCTACATGAAAGCCAAAAGGCTAAAGGAACTCCAACAACGACAAGCATCTTCTCGATACCGGACGCAGTCGAGTCATGCCATTCCGGGCACTCGTTCTACGGCCCGTTCAAGAAAGAGGGGTGAGCAAGTGAGAAGCAAAAGCGCAGATGGACGACCCCGTTCCGGATCTGAACCGAGGGGACGAAGACCGACTCGGACTGTACGATATAATCCTGAAGGCGTGCCGTCGATATCGGACTCGTTCAAAGTTTCTTCCGAAGAGGCGCTGTTCAAATTACAAGAACATAATGCCAGGAGTTGGAGACTTCGAATTGATACCTCTATGCGATTTCAAAATACTGCGATTAAAGAAATTAGAAGTATGTTTTCGGGTGCAGATGAACCTCCCGAGGATATGCATGACGACGAAAATATCCTGAATGTTCCCAATAGACCTGGGCTCCTATCGGCCCTGATTAGTGATGTGCATCTCGTTATTGATAAACCTTCTTTCCCCATCAATGAATATCCACATTTCCTGCATAGGATAGGAAAAGGCATGCCCTTGGACATGAAGTATTCTCTATTGATCCCCATGAACATTCAACTGGACATGGGCGAAGCGCGAGCAAACCTTAGAGATTACCCTCTTGACCTACTACACATCCCCGGCCTTCGCCACGGTCAATCCCCCCGCCTCCCAAGTTGGTCTCTGCGGACCGATGTCGTGATCGCCGAAGAATTCCGGGACTATGAGTCCTCACGCCATGTTATGGTTAACATTGTGCCACCAAACGAAGGGTCGGATGGCGTCATGCACACTGGGTTTTCCATCGATGTTCGACGAACGGTATCGCCCGTCAAGACCTACTCAGATGCCATCTTTGAAATTAATACGAGTTTACCCACTAGCATATCTTGGGGGATGTCATATCAACCTGTCATTCAGGATATGATGAAAATCATAGAGGGCTTTTCGAAACCGGAGATTGACCCTTCTGAGCGTGTTGGGTTCTGGGATAAAATTCGTCTAAGTTTCCATTCTAGAATAAATGTTGTTTGGAAAGGGGATGGAGATGTTCACTTGCGGTTGAAAGGTATGTTCCCTCAAGTTAGGCCACGTTAGTTCCCTTAGTATACGTTTTTTTTACTGATATGTCAATGCAGGTTCTCGCGACCCTTATGTAGTCACTGGTTATGGTGCAGGTTTTGTAATGTGCTGGCGCAAAGACGTGCAGTGGGAGATACACACAAGAGATGACCCCAGAGAGTTTATGGCGGTCACAGGTGGAGAATACGTTCTCGCGATTCCGGACTATAGCCACCAAGCTCGCCATTCATACGATGCAACTTTTGATTCTGACAGTACATCGCTCAGATCATCAAAGGATGCCTCTCTTTTTAAAAAGGTTATCATGAAGCTCTCTGGGAATGTCCGGTGGCTTTCCGGGCTTGTTTTCGAACGGAATATCAACGCTTCGGAACGCTCGTTTGATTTCAAACCACATTATGATGTTGTTTTGAAGAACCCACGATACATACCCCCCGACGACCTCAAGGATTACGATGCTTTCCGTGGATTCCGAAGCAACCATATTCATTTGTCACTTGCTGTTGTGGCCCCAGTATCTCGAGTTTGGTCTGTGTCGAATCGCGAACCGTCAACAAGCTACAATACGGTCCATTTGACACCAAGGTTCTTCACGCACTTTTTTAGCTGGTGGTCACTGTTTTCTGGGGTCATGTCGTTGCCTGTTCGGCAGGGGCCCCTCTGGCCCGGTGTGACCAAAACGAGCAAGAAGTTTGGCCGCCATTTGGCTACTGTCAAGTATAATTTGTTTCTCTCCCCACTGTTTGTGGCGCATATTTACAAGCACAAAGATGCCGAGGACTACAGCGAGGAAGTGGTGTCTGCCACTGGAATTAAAGTTCGCCTCGACAGCTTTATGCTGGACCTCCATCAACGGAGGGAGCTAGTCAATGTGATGGTTAAGGGACGCTCGAAACAAACCAAAGCGAGCACCATGCGAATCAACCGAGCCCAGCTGGATTTCATTTCTGCAGATTTCAGAGCAGTATCGGTGGCTATTGCGGGAACAAACCTTGCAGACGTCGACGCTGCCGATGGCATCTTGTCCTCTTTTCAACAACCAACTGCTCCCGCTGATTTATCTCGATTCACCATTCCAGATCAAGACTTCAACTGGGTTGATATGGATGATTTCGTTGAACTTGACTGGATGCTCATTTCAGAGTCCAATCCTCGCACCCGAATCCTACCTCTTGCATACTCTCCTCGATTCTCTTATTTCCGACAAACAGACCATGAGGAACGGGGTGTCGATGAAACCGGTTACAGCCCCTTCGGAGACGAACCGTCACACCATTGCGTGATGTCACAAGACAATGATCCAAGAAGGGTACAGATGGAACTAATCAAGGAGCGCCTTGATAGTCTTGATGCACAAATTGTCGCCCACAACCGGATGATCGGAGAACAGGAACTACGAGTTGTTCGGGATAGTCATGCTGCTGATGGCCTCAAGAGCCAGTATGAACTCTTCGTTAGACAGGGTGAATCACTGCAGCGACGAAGAAAGTTTTTAGACGACGGGTTACAACGCCTTCGGAAACAGCTTGCGGGTGATGCAGAGTCGAATGGCCGAGGAAGTGAACGTAGCCACAGAACTCCAGCCTCAGCCATGGGACAGTCGCCCTCATCTGAACAAGGGAGCGACGATGCTGAGATCGATGGGCTCTATGCCTCACCAAATGACGAGTTCATTAGTGACTTCGACAACCGCTTCATCATTCACAATATTCAGTTGAAGTGGAACAATTCTCTCCGAAACATCATTCTTCGCTACATCCATCAGGTCAGCCAGAGACGAGGGTTTGTTTATTACATGTCTCGACGAGCGGTAAAGTTTATCCTGGATATCGTAGAAGAACAAGGAAAATCAAAACTGCGATCACGGGAGGCAGGCAAACAACCACCGTCTACGTCCGCGTCGCCGTCGGATTCCGATGAACAACAGCCTGACGACGATGAAATCTCAGTTGAAGATCGCATCGAGCAACTTCTTAACGATGCCAAACGTTTTGTTAATGCTGATGACCCGACACCTAAGGAAACGAGACGCCAGTCATCAATTGCTGAAGCGGGCGATAAAATTGCCCCAGACTTCACACCGCAGAACAGTTACCATCTTCGCCTGATCGCGCCACAGATCCAGCTGCAGAGTGAAAAGAATAAGAAAGCTGTCGCCCTCGTTACGGCCAAGGGCATGCAGTTAAAGGTTGTCTCGATCATGGATAAACATCGCGTATCTGATGATGTTTCCGGCCTGGTACAACGTCGGTTCACTCTAGATATGGACAGTGCCCAGTTCTTCGTAACCACCCAGAAAAGCTTGTTCAAACATCTTCATCTTTATTCCGGTAATAGGTACGGAAACGCGCCAGGCTCTGCATGGCCTCCTTGGGTGTCTCTTGAGTGCATGTTTGATTTCGACCTGGATCCATCTGGTTTTTCAAGAATTATCCAGAAAACTTCTGCAAGCCTGCGGTATGACAAGTACAATACACTGAGATTGAAGTATAATGAGAAGATTGCGAGCGAAAACGATGAAGATAACCCGGTAGACCTTCCAACCTACAACGAGGACCGGATGGATCAAATCTTGGTTGAGTTTTCGCATGTGCGGGCGATATGTGATTCTGATCAGTACTACTCCATGTATATCATTGTGCTTGACCTTCTACTTTTCAGCGAACCGCTTGAAAAAGTACGAAGCGAGAAGCTCGAAAAGATCATGCTTGCCTCGGATTTCAGTGACTTAAGAGGTGCTCCTCAGATGGTGAGCCGCCTGCAGCAAAGGATACGTCAACTCGAGGAAATCAAGAATGTGTTCCAAATACAAGCCAAATACCTCGACTCTCAGGGGTGGCAGGATTGGATCGCGCTGGAACGTGATTTAGCACTATGCGAAGATGAATTGTTCTTCATCATGAAAGCTATCACGACCTCACAGCGCAAAAGTGAGGAGCGAACCGTGTCACACTCGAGTGGGGTCTTGCGCTGGGCCTTGTCAGCATCCGAGCTCGTGTGGCATCTAATGACGAGCCCTCAAGAGCCTCTTGTGGAGTTCCAATTGCGGAATGCGTCGTATGCGCGGACTGACAACATCGATGGGTCGAACCGGAATACGATAGAGATTCAACAGATCTACGGTCTCAATCTTCTCCCCAGTGCAATCTACCCGCAAATGATTGTTCCCTACCTGGATGAGCACAGAAAAACTCCGCAAAACGAGGATGACAATTTGCTCAAGGTCGATTGGTTCATGCTCGAAGCTGTCGCTGGGATACCTGTATTGAATCATTTCGAAGTAACTTTGTTGCCATTAAAAGTTCAGCTGGAAAGGGAGCTTGGAAAGAAGCTGTTCGAATACATTTTCCCCGGGATGGGCTCAAATGCGTTTGAAAACGGGGCGTTCTCACCGTTCATGATAAAGCACATGCGCCCGCAAGAGGATGGGTCGGATAGCGAAGAAGATCATACCGAACCCGCGACTCCCGCCAGTAGCACTGGAAGCGGCTCTGCGGATGACGCCCAGTCATTTATTTTAGGCCCTGGTGCCATGGAGAACCGTTTGAAACCCACTCTCACGTTCTCAGATCATCGCCGATCGGTTTCGCCTTCGCAACGAACCAAGGGCCTTGCGATGACGCCCCTCCACAAGGACAATCCACGCAGGCATCTAGCTGCGGGCGACAGACCACGATCGGCATCTCGCCCCTCGACAAGTCGTATACCAAGGAAGGCATCTGCCGATAATCTCCGCCCCCTGAGTAGGAATGCCACTGACAGATCGTTAGTGTATGTAAACGGGGCTGAAGAGAGGGGCAAGAAATTCGGGTTGGCGAGGTCCTCAACCAAATCTTCCACTACAAATGGCGATAAGACCTCCGATGACCTATCCCAGATGATGTCCCGTGCTTCTAACTTCATGACTTTGGCTCATGTTAAAATCAACGATGTTGTTCTCTGTTTGAGTTACAAAGGGAAAGGGGAACGCAATATCGAGGATGTGCATAACTTCGTCTTTAGGCTTCCCGTGCTTGAATATCGGAATAAGACCTGGTCAAATCTTGACCTTGCTCTACGACTTAAAAAAGATGTTATCAAAGCACTCATCTCTCACACTCCCGCAATCCTTGGCAATAAACTATCACATCACCGCCCAAACAAACAGCAACAAATACGTCTGCGTGAACTCGCTTCCTCGACCCAGGTCCTCAGCGTATCTGACAGCTTCGCAAACACACATACCGCACCTTCTTCAGATGGAGGAGGCAGTTTCATCAGTCACAGCTCCGCCAGCGAAAGATCAGAATCCCCCCCTCGTCGTTCCTTCACCTCAACTGCCTCACCCCTTGGCCGCTCAAATTCAGTGACATCTAGTGCAGCGCGATCTTTAACGATGCCTCACATCATATCTGACTCGCGGTCCGCCAGGAGTGAAAACATCGATCCCCGCGATGATGTATGTGATCCCGCTAATCCCTTGAATAGTTGACCTTGCTAATCAAATTGCTGTAATCGGTATGTAGGGTTCCCACCTCTTTTTAGAATCGGTCCCGAGACCCCGTACGAGTGATAATCGATCTCTACGCCAACTCAATGGGGGTGGGGATGATGATGATTCTCTAGCCGAAGGGTGAGCTCCACCTCTCCGTGCGAATTTGCATTTCCAAGTTTTACCACGTTTTCACGTTTTTGGCCGATGTTTCTTAGCATATTGGAGAGTGCTCAAAGAAACTGACATGTTGCGTCTGTGTCTTTCTCTAGACGACGGAAAAATTCTCTGGCCCGTATAGGACAGAAGCTGATGGGCTCTCGAGAACCCCGTGGCCCTTCCCTTGAAAGAAAATGAAACTGGCCCCATAAATCTTGGCCAATGGACTTTCTGGGCCCTACCCGTGTGGGGCACCGCACCTTAAACGAAACACTCAGATACCTTCCTAGTTTACATCCCTACTCTATGGCTTTCCTCAAAACGCTAAGCCCGACACCTACTTTCAACAATAACCATCTCATTCATAGATAATCACCCTCTTTCTTATCTTATTTCTTGTTTTCTTGACATCAGTTGCATTGCGGGTGGGACCCCAACATTGGCAGGAAGAGATATGTTTTAAAACACAGCATATAAATGGCGTTTCTCAAATCTCCTTGTTGTATGGACGGCTTGACATACGAACTCTTTTATTACCACTACCCTTCTCGCGTTTATTGGCCCTACTTGACCATTGTGTGTTGTTTGGGTGGATATCTAAGCTCTTGTTTATCTTTTTTACTTTCTTTACTTTTTTTTTAATTTTCTTTTTCATCTATTCTTTCCTAGGTTCTCAGATACATGCATGCATCTTAACTGGGGTATACTTTTGCTTCTTGTTTTGTCTAAGTTTATCCCTTATCTATCTGACAGCGTATCATTCCTATTTCAACATTTATACCAGTTTTCATTCCTGGACAAAGGGACTCATTTAGGCGCACAGTTCGCAGCCCGCTTTATAAATCTTCCCTTTCCAACGCTACGGAAGAAGCGAATTATGGGGAAATTTCCGCCCTGCGACGACATATTTATTTTAGAAAAAAAAAAAAAATGAAAAAAAATGAAAAATGAAAAATGAAAAATGAAAAGAAAAGAAAAAAAGACGAGAACTCGTTTTCCAACGAACGCTTATCCTTCCGTGTTCTATGGACAATATTTCCTCTACCTTTCTTCTCTTCCTTTTCGCCTTATTCCCATCTCGTTTCCTAAGAAATTATTTAGCATATCGCACGCATATATTCAGGTGTCGGTCAGTCAGTCAGTTGATTTTGTGTATGGACTTGGGACTCTGTCTTCTCTCTTCTTTTTTCTCCTTTCCTTTCTTGTCTGTGTTACTGTTTCTTTCTTCTTTCTTCCCCCTTTCTCTACTTAGCCAAATTTATGCATAACCATCTTGCATTCATGGAATTTCCCTTTTGAGAACACGAGTTGCTTCCAACACCTGTGATAGAGTGTCCAAAGCGAGAGCTAGGTTTTTGCCGAACAAATAAAATTTTGTTGTAGTGCTCGAACTGTTCTATTTACATTTCGATTGGTATCCTGATTGAAAGAGCATACATAGGCTGATTAGTAGCTTGCTCTACAAGTGTGATCTGGGCAATTGGGTTATGAGTCGCATATAGATACGTTCGAAGAGTTCCTACGGGCAAGGGTGAGCGGAATCGGATTTGCGAGCTTGAAAGCCGTCCTGTGTAAAAAGAAAATCGCTTCTTCGGGTGTTTCATTTATTTAATTTTACAAGCATAAGTGACTAATTACAAAGAATAACTAAGAGAACTATTATGGTGCCAAGAGGGAATGGTGAGAGTGAAGGGTATGTCTGTGGCAGTTACAGCAAGGGTGACATCCTATTTTTTCATAAATACATCTCCATTTTCGCAAAAAGAGAAAGAAAGAAAGAAAGAAAGAGGGAGGAAAAGTACTATACATTCTATCTATGAGGTATGGTAGTTAAGATACCGAAAGCTTGTATAATCAAACTTCTTCGCTTGTGGTTAACGACGACGTGCGGTCTGCCTCCCCACCAGTGTTCTGCGAATCTGGATTTTGAAAGGGGTGCATGGAAAACAAACGCCCAGATGTGGAGAGGAGACGGGTTCTCGGTTTCGGGCCCAGAATGTTGTCAGTATAAGGCTCCGTATCTAAGGTGATATTTTCTGCCCAGGCTGCCTTTTCTTTCCGTAGATCTGCCTGCACCCACGGAATGGTAATCAGGGTCCATATCCCAGCCCAAAGGATTGGGAGGCTCCATCCTATCTGAATGTGTGAAGAAGAAAATATGTTAGAAATTTCGATATGAAGCTGAAGTAGATGTCATTTGGTATTAAACTCACCACATAGGCAACATCTCTTGGAGTTGTAAATATTAATATAGTTGACACCGTGGCAAAGACAATTGATCCACCTGCCCAGAAACAATTCATCTCGAAAAGCATCTGTCTAAAATATGGGCTTGCTAGGTATCTGTTCCGAAGCGCTCGTCGATATTTCTGACCACCTGCACCATCCACCGCAACGATATCTTCTATTAGAACATATAGCGCGGTAGGCATTACGGAACCTTTGGGTGTGGACGATATTCGGAATGGCGCTTGGTATCCTTTAGCGCGGAGGATGTCAAGAGTTAAATGTACGATTCCGAAGTAATACATAACTGTAGGTAAGGGCATTGCGAGGAGGCGGACTAAAGAAGTTGATCATGTTAAAATGGAGGTTGTTAAATTGGGCATGTAGGATAATGTAAAAGCACTGCTTACTGAATGGTTCCTCTTGTACGGTTCCTCTAATATCGAGTTAGCTAACTGCCAAAGGGTCATGCATACGAGAAATGAAATGACATACACAATTAGTTCAACGGCGAGGATAAGCCACACTATGGTGAAGTTTATCTGGAAAAAATCTAACTGCAGACATTTCATGTTAGCCTCATGAGGTGCAAAAGACCACTTTCATACAACTTACCCATGATCGCCGGGCATTGAGTGGCCTTACGACAGACCCTTTCCTATACAGTGTATAAAATCGGTAGAAATATTCGGCGACAGCAACTCCACCCAATAGAGCCGTGCTTATAGTGAAAACTAACGGTGAAATGGAAGCATTGTTAGCCAGGCTGTTCAAAATACTCGGGGCCTCAGAAATTCCTACCTATATTGTGAGATAGGTCGGTAAGATACCATAACGTGAAATAAAGTATTAACGGCTGAGCCAGCGTGTCAATGACAAACATAATCCAGAAAAGTGTGATTGACCATTTGCGATCCCTCAAGGAGTAGGGAAGTTCCGGCGGGCCTGGAGCTGGCGGAATTGTAGCTTTGTCCATTTATGGAAAGTGTCATATACAGCATTCATATCGTGATAAGTTAATAAAAAATCTGAAAATAGGCAAATGGCTCGAAGAAAAATATGGATATGGTGTTAAGTTAAAGTTCAGGGCCTTCGAAATTGAAGTGTGAGGGAGCGAGCGGATACCAAGGCATGATCGAAACTATATATCCCGCGTATCCAAGATATTCTATCTATCTATAGCATCCGACATATTCATCAGTAAGCACATGCGTAGGAAAAAAAAAAATGACATCATTGCCACTCAAGGGCGTTGACATCATCGGCATTGTCGTGATTGGCCAATTTTCTTGAAAACACCTTTGGACGAACTCAACGTTCCCGGCGAGGGAGCAATTGGGCTCCGATATGTACGGAGCGCGGTGCAATAATAATGAACAAAAATGCAATCTAGGTGATTCAAGGCCTAGCGCTTTCAATTTCTGTATGCGAACCTTGCGCATTGCCCTCCTAGACTCGTAGTCTCGAGTGACAGCATCCAGGACATCGTGAAGCGAAATAAAATTGAGCCCAGAGGACAGCCTCTTTGCGTTGCAAGAGTGCCTCATAGTATTTTCTCATGACCTCTCTAGCTTTGTAGATAACCGCTGACGAATGATCAGCTTGGTATAGCCTGAAAGGAAGTCCTCCGGTTTCAGACGAAGGGATTGGATTAGCCTGGCCTTGTTGGTTTTATGTTCCATAGAATAAATATTATCACGGCATGCGAAAGCCAACAACATCCGGATCGCGCAAATTGATGATCCCCAGTGTCAGGCCCGGCTAAACCTTCCATTCGACAGTGAGATCATGTGAGTGTGCATGTGTTTGAATCCCTGCTAATTAGGAATTCAAAGCATCTACTGCGTATATAGTTATATATGTGACCAATATCAAAATCACGTCCGCAGTCCACAAATCACGTGACTATCAAAACCCAAGGTTGTTACGTAAATTTTGAGTCTCGCCACAAAGCACAGACCACCTACAGATTTGCGGAAAATATCAAACCCAACAAGCCAACATCACTCCAACGACGCAAGTTCGAATCCCGTCGCGGCGAAAAAGCAGGATGGCAGAAAAATATTTCTGATATTGAATTTCCCCGTTAAAAGGGGGATAATGCAAAGATGGCTCGGAGTTTGAGAGACCTTATCGAATTTTTGCTCGCGGAGATTTCGCTCTGTGGCGAACGAGGTGTGTTTTCCCCTTGCGCCAGTTCTTGCCCCTTTTTCATCCCTTACACACCAGTGGTCAAGATAAAGAAATGGTGATGCATAATGCATTTGATATGTTAGTCAATATCTTTGCAATTTATAAGTTTGTACTTTAACAGAACTCTCTTACTTTTGCAAATATGTTTCATAAGGGCCCGATGTTGATTTCCGGGAATTAGCACTTCTGGCTTTCCAAGTGCAGATGTACTAACCGATATATACAGGCGCTTCTCCTACGGATGTCCTTGCTTTTATTGATGACTTCTATGCCCAATCTGCAACCTCGAGTAATCGCCCTGCTCAACTTGCTGGAGCTGTTGGCCGCACGCCAAATGTGGACCGTAAGTTCAAACAAAAAGCATGGGTATGGCTGACCAGGCACCCAGAGGTTTCTGTTGGCCAGAACAGAGAAGGAAATAACCTTACCCTGGATGAGGTGAAAGGTCGGTGTGCCAAAAGCACTGCGGGGGAGCCATTTCCCAATTCACAAAATACTCAAACATCCGGAAATGGTGGCTCTTCTGCTGCTGAAACTCAGATACAGTCAGATTCCGACGACACACTTCGCGTGTTCG
The DNA here is from genome assembly GCF_000003855.2 of Blastomyces gilchristii SLH14081. Taxonomy (NCBI): domain Eukaryota; kingdom Fungi; phylum Ascomycota; class Eurotiomycetes; order Onygenales; family Ajellomycetaceae; genus Blastomyces; species Blastomyces gilchristii. The sequence goes on from NW_003101679.1 coordinate 1,059,337, forward strand.
TTTCGGAGGAACGAATGTGGCTCGCGATCGCTGGGCACGAGATCGATCATTCAAGAATTCCTCCTCTGGAGTTCGCTCTTTTATCTATAATTGCTTCCCGGAAATGGCAAGGGATTATGCAGCTGGAATTACCTAAACTGAGCGGGCAAGATAAGCGCTCCGTCCCAAAGCGAACAGATTCTTTAAGCCAGAAGGGATATATCGAAAAAAAAGCTATCCAGTTTAAGTCGTCTCGTACAAGTTTATGCACACTCCGCCAATTTCTTCACTCGAAACCCTCAGATAAGCCTGGTGGGATGTCTGAGGAGAATACGAGTCCTGCTCCGGATGAGCTTTGCAATGTGATTGAGTTCCCTGTCCTCCTCGAAAAGCTATTTCATTTCCTGAAAGAATTCAAAGTCATTACACGGAGTGACTTGAAGGTAAAGCTTGGAATGGAGGATCACTGGCGCAGAAGGATTTTAGGAAGGGCCATTCGCAAGTTAGAAAGAATAGGTTGTGTTCGTCGTGTTAGGGCAGTGTCTCAATACTCCGATAAGATGAAGACTCGACATCAGTCGGTAATGCTTATCCGGGAACTTACCGATAATGACCTTCGAGTTTTCCTCGAAGACAGCCGCACCCTGATGACATACTTGGAGCAGGAGGATCTGGATGCTGCTGAAATGGACCAAGACCAAGGCCAACAAGATACGATTGATGAAATACCAGAGGTTAAGAGAGACGTCAGTACACCTGAAGTGGAATATTTGGAGCAGATGGAACGGGTGGTACCTAGATGGACTCCAGACCAAATTTTGCCAAATTTGATATTTGACATTGTGCACAGAAGTGGGCGAGAAGGGAGTACTAACTACGTAAGTGAGGTGAAAAGGCTTGTAAGCAATATTTGTCTTGAAACTGATTTGAATTATTCAAGGATATCAACATTGCTTGTATGGGACCATTTTACAGACGACCAATCGAGTATACAGTGAGTCGACTTGTCGAGACTTGGCAGGTTTCTCAGCCGCTTCATCTTCGACATCTCGCCCTGGTTCGAGATGTAGGGCTTCGTGGCACGATTTCGATGTATATCCATTATTCATTGCGAAATTTTAGTTCACTCGTGGACGAGGGCCAAGTGTCGTGGGAAGCAGTGAAACTTTCACCGGAGGCAAAACCTAGTGTCAAAGTTCCTCCTGTTGGTGCTACATCCCAAGTAGATGAGCACGGTTTCCTTGTGGATAAGATACCATCGAACCTCCTGAATAATGGTGACGCAACACTTAGAGGCTGTCTTGAGGTTGCGAAACCTTCGGATTATACTCCTAAGATATTCGACCCTGTTGTTAGACAACGTAATGATGGGAGTTGTGGTACGTGATGGCCCCAATATATGAAGTGATCTTATACTGATTCTTTCAAAAGCTGTGATTTTCCGAGGCAGGGTGTTGGGTGGAGAGCCCGAAAGATCTTCTGTTCATCTCGGGTTAGCCGGTTCATCAGCCGCCGAAGCGGAGACGGCACCAAGTACTATTTCTCGAGGACGGAAGCGTAGGGCTGTAGAAGCAGACCTTGACCGGCCAGGAGATGTCGTGGAGGACGTTATCGACAAAGGGAAAGTTGGGGGATCGTCGAAACGCCAGCGAAAAGTGAAGGAATTTGTTGATCCTTTTGCCGGTATGACTGAGAAAGAGAAGTTAGAAGCCCAGGGATTCGATGAGACTTGGACCGAATATAGCGTTCTTCTACTTGAACGGCCCGGAGCTGGTATCTTTCTAACTCCACCAGGCAAACGACGACCCATTGGGAAAGCTCGGGGTCGCCCGGGGCGAAGTCGCATTGCTGTCGTCAAATCAGAGAAACTGAAGGACCTTGATTGGTTTGTTAGCCAAAAAGATACTGAAGCTACCCCAGATGAACCCACGGAGGATTTGGAGACTAGTTTTGTAGCTGTCAATAACGAGGAAGCCGTTGCGGATCGATCTGTATCATTACCTCACCAAGAAACGGAAACCTCTCAACCCCCTGCGGCCTCCTCACCACGGCTGGTTGATCCATCTCAAAGAGGAGAGGATAACGATTTTCAGGAGGTACCTCCTCTGGTTGTTGACACCGTGACTAGTGACCAAATCGACAATCCTCTGGTTTCTAATAAGAGGAAATATACCGACATGGATGATGGTGAAGAAATATCCATGGCACCTCAAGCCGCCGGGCTTCCGCATAAAAAAAGGGGAAGGCAGCTGCGAAAGGGCCATCAAGCCCCGATTCCAGGGGGTGACAAGGCTTCTGGTCGGGACGTTAGAACTAGTCCGGCCGAACCAAGTGGGCGGGATTCCACTATTCCCCAAGCTGGGGACGAGCCGATGCAAACTTCACAAACTACAGCGGAGGATGGGACCCCCGCCGCAACTAGGCGTGAGAGACAACGAAAAGTTGACGACATCATTGTGAGCTCTGAGCAACCAGAGTCGCCTCAGGTAGTTGAAGATATGCCTAGTGAGAGTAATGGTGGACCCCCCCCTGAAGATTTACGATCACCCCCAACCCAGCCCTCTGCTACTACTCCTTCCCAGGATGTATGCGAATCAAACGATACACATAATGATATCCCCGAGCCCAGAGTGGAAAATAAGGATGCCAAAAGTAGCAAAACCCAAACCCAAACCCCAGAAACAGCCTCTCGCGCTTCTAAGCCCGTATCAGTTACTACTAGTGCCAAAACCAAGACCAAGAAAATAGATACTCAAGGGGGATCCATTGCGTTTCTTCGGAGGAAGATTGTCATGGATGTGGTAGAGAGCTCGGGCGGAGTGTACCCATATGGCACTGAGCTGTGGTACCCTTTCACTACCGCTTGGTTGAAGACTAAACAAACCGAAAGGCCAGACTTTCGCACACTTCGAAATTCAGTGAAATATATGATCGAGAGCGGGAAACTCCGCCAACTAACTTTCAGTGGGAGGAACAGCAAAGGGCTAGTGGTTACAAAGTCCATTATTGCAAAACCAGAAATTCATGCAACGGATCCAGCAGTCATAGATTTACAGAGGGCAATATTATCAGCCGACCCCCAGCAATACTTCCCCCCTGGCCCAGAGATTGATCCAACAATCAGGAAGTCACAAAAAATCACACAGTTGCCTGCAAGAAAGCTCCCCGACATTGAAGAAGAGATAACCGTTACTTTGCATCAAACGCCAGCGAGAAGTCGACCCCCTGAAATGAGGCCACCCCGGGCCCACAAACCAAAACCAGGACCCATAAAACGGCTTCGAAGTACTAAGCGCCGATCACATCCATATTCCGTTCTAAACTGGTTAACGTCACCAAACTCGGGCCTTGCAACTGGAACACGGACATCTGACGCTTCCAGGAGGCATCCCCGGTCAACCGCAAGGCTGCCACCAGATGCAATTATTTTCCATACGTTCCAATCATTCCATGCTCCAACCGGCACATTTGGAACCACATTCGCCCATACGCAATGGCGTAGCTTAACAACAACGGGACCCCGATCGGGCCAGACAATAATGAGCTTACCCGGAGACCTTGGAGATATTCTTTCCATGACGAGGAAACGTCAGCTTGATACGTCGAATCTCCCCGATCCTGTTTCTACCCGGGTATTTTCCGAAATTGATGCCGTAGGCAGATGGGAATCTAGGCACCCTGAACTATTCGACTTGCAGCGAGCTGGATGGAGATACATTAACCATGGGATACCGGGACCATTCGAGAGTGCTCCTCTCGACGGCTCGATTCGCTTTGAGGCGAATGAATCCCGACGGGTCTCAAAGGGACGACAAGCACCACTTGCCCAGACTCCACTTCGGACCCTGACATCATCACCTGCCGGGGTAACTCCATCAGATCGCCCCTCCGCTCGTCAAATCGCACCTCGTGGTCAGAGGCGGCCCGAACTACCCGTCAACAGACGTCTCGAACAATTCCAGGAGCCCAAAGCAGAGAAACGAACACCCAAAGCAACGGCTCCGACTGTTCGAAGAAGTAGACTCATCAAAGTTCTATCTAGTGATATTGTACAAAAGCTTACCGTTGCGATCGTTGTTGTTCGAACCTTAGCTGGTGGACTCGAGGGTAAAATGGTTGACTGGCAGCTTGTTACATTAGCTTTCCCAGATCACGACCCTAAATTAATCAGAGATCGCGGAAAGGCCATCCTTTCGCGAAATCGACTGCAAATGTCCAAAATGCAAAGCGATTTTCAAGAGCGGTTTGCAGAAGCGTACGAAAAGGACCAGGTACCCCGGATCGATTATGGTGACCTTCCCTCGTATGATTGGCAGTGGATCGTTGATTGGGCGAACAAGCAACTTGAAGGCCCAGGTTCAGATAACCTTCCGAGCCTACCAGCTACCCGCCAACAATTCAATAGCCTCTTTGACGTTCGCCCGGAACCCGTACAAACGCTTGACGAGCTGTTCCAACATAACGCCCCAGCGACGATTCCGCGAAAACAAGCTTTGCTAGCTGGAACAAACTTTGTAATCCCCGTCACTAAAACAGGCACGAAATGTGAGCGGCAATGGCCAAGAATTGAGCGCCTAAACATGGCTAAAACCTGGGTACGAGCGAACGTGATCACGCCGGAGGAGTCATATAACCCAGCCGAAGCACGACGCATTCTCGAATGCCTTGGTGAGGATCTCATTGGACAAGCGATACAGTCACTTATCACTGAACGGGTTATCTCCATGGGCAACAGGGGCCGGATTACTCCAGGGCGAAATTACGACGTCACAGAATACTTCGTGCATACATTCGGGCGCAAACGTGCCATCGAAGCAACCCAGCTGAAACGCGCAGTGACTTTCAAAACCACAATCCTGGACACACAGTTACATCTGGAAGGCAGATGCGCCGTGAACTACGACGCTGAGGACGGCGATATCCTCGTGCTAATCAACCTCTTCGCCGAGGGGCGAGTGACAATCTGGCCCAAAAACCCGCCACGGGATAAATACGGGCTGACAGACGGCGGCTACCTGACGCGCCTCATGGACAAGGGCAAGCTGCGCTTCGACGTCGACGTCCTTCCCGTCCCCGATCGCTACATCTACGGGAACCCTGTAAAACTGCCCCCAACAGCCCCGAGGGGCGATATGCCCGCCGACTTCCCCTTCTCTCCATCCACAGGCTCTCTCCCCTTCTGCAAGATCCCGCTCTGGTTCGATATCCATGGCAACTTCGTTAAGGTGCTTTGGGATCTGGTTGTTGCGGCAGTCGTGGGCTACCTTGCGTCTCGGCCGGGCCTCACCGCAGCTGGCATCAGCCGTATATTCCAGCCACATATTGCCGAGTGGGAGGTGGCTTTGGTTTTGGAGTGGATGGAAGAAGCTGGGGTCGTTGAGAGGCTGGGTGGGTTGTCTGGCTGGGCGGTGAAGGAGTGGTGGTGGATGGTTGTTCAGAACTGAAGGGCTTATCTTATCATGTACCAAGATTGAAGCTGTTTCTAGAGTCATGTTTGTACATACATGTACAAGTATCATATGCAGTACTATAGTTATTTTATACCTTTTGTTACCAGAAGGCTGGGCCTCTGGGGATCTCGTTGGTAAGTAATGTTAAATTGTTATGGTGAAGCGGAAACACGAACGAGAGAACATTTCTAGTAAATCTTGTAAATGAAACGATTACAATGAAAATCCTCAAATCCTGATAGTATATATATATACAGCGTAGGTCAAAAGTCAGAGATATGATCAAGTAAAGATATCAGAAAGAACATGTTCGGTCCACTTGAATTCATGATGCATTATTGAAAGTAAAATTAGTGAAAAAACGCGCCACCCTTTAAAACATATAAACTTAAAACCATAAGACAGCCATCAAGGAGAAGCATTAATAATATAAAATGTACATAAAAATAAAATAGCGCAAAGATATGCATCAATCCCAATCGCGCCACTCATCCCGGCCGCCTCCGCTAGTCCGCCCAAGTTCATCAAGCTCGCTCCGCTGGCTACCGGGCGTACTGTCGTCTTCCGAAGTCACTTCCCCGGGACGGGGGCGGGGAGACATGGGCCGCAGAGTTTTCATAGAAAGCCCCGTGCCGGGCCGCTGTGCATCCGTAGCTCTACCGCCCAAGGCTTGGTTATCAGTAGCGCGGCGCGAGACATCGCCGTATCCCCCACCACCTGGGGTATTGCCAGAGGATTGCCAGGTTTCTGATAGTGTTGAAGGCCGTTGCGGGAGAGCAATTGGATGCTGGTGGTGCAGTGGCTGGTGGTGCTCGCGCCACCGTTGCATTCTCCTGTCCTCTATTCGTTGCTTTATTTCACGCCATTTGGTACTAGCTTCCCAATGCCAGCCGTCTCCGGTGGTGTTGCATATGGGCAGAAACCAGAGCAGAGGGTTCGTACCGAAGAGATGCCTCAGGTTCCGGCGCCATCCGAGGTCAAATGCGTGAGGGAGCTTTTCTCCGTCCTGTTCGTCTAAGTATTCGTCGTATCGTGCTCTTTCGCGAGCATGTTCGAGCTCTTCGTAGGAGTGGTAAAGGGATTGTTGTGCGGGGGATAGAGTTTGGTTTTGGGCGTACGGTTGGGCGTGCTCGGGATCGAAATGTCGTTGTGGAACGGTTGGCGAACTGCGCTCTTCACCTTCCTCTTCGCGTGTCACGCCGGGGATAGCGTTGGCATGCGCATCAAGGAGTTGGTGACCATAGGTTTGGAAAGTATGGCCAAGGGTGTGCTTCATGTGCCCGTTAACAGCGCTGGCTCGTTCTTGCCTTTGACGGTCAAACGATTTGCGGATGGGTGCGAGGTATCTAGTCTTTTCTAAACATTCTATCGTTGTCATGCCTCGCGCTGCAAGGCTGATATGCCAGGCTGTGAATGCAGATAAAACAAGGCCGATTACCCCAGCTATGACGGCCAGGAGAATATTGGTGACCGGGCCGAATGAATCGATATAACGAGAGTTGTTCAATATCTCCGTCCAAACCCAAGTTGCAGAAACTGCAAAGCATACCCAGCAAAATAGACATGTATATATTAAAAATAACAGAAATGCTTTGTAGTTACGGAACCCGACGCAAGTAGCTAGCCAAGGGCAATGGTGATCCATTTTGAGAACACAGCGCTTGCATGATGAGCAGTGATGAGTGCGATCCGGTTTAACGCACAGGCACTTTTTACAGTACCTCCTACCACCCGTCGAGCTTACGGTCAGGGATGTATATTCGGGCGTTTCCGTTGTGGGAAGAGAGCTATAGTCATGTCGGTTCCCGCGACTACTCGTCCGAGGTCCCGTTAAAGGAGAGCCGGGGTCTGTGAAGACGGCTATAGTATACGATGCGTTTGAAAGGAGATAAAAGATTATTCCAAGAGCCGACGTCCAAGGCCCTAGTATTATATGTCAGAGAAATACATTCAAGATCAAAGCACAGGCATATGAAGCTTTAGTGGTGGGTTCTTCGAGATGGATGGAAAGTAATCCGCAACGTACCAATCCACCTGGACTTCGCCGGTTGCATTCCCATCCTTGCTTCCACATACACAGACCATGTCGTAAGCCCATAGACAAATGCCAACGGAAAATATGTACACAAGTTACAGCAAAGGCGTTCACATCGTCGCGCAAAATCCCGGCACTTCCGCTTCGAGGGCGAAAGCGGAGGGCTTGGGGGAGGCACGGCAGAAAACGCCTCCATCTTGTCAAAGGTTCCGCTTAAACCGAATAGAAAAATTATATGTATCTCATTGGGGGAATATAGTATTCATTGTTAAGGCGAACGTAGACGTAGGCGAGCCAGAGACAAACTGGACAGCTCGGATCGTAAGTCGTAGGCAGTAACTTAGGGAACACAGAAACCGCGGATCAAAAGTATCGAAATAGAAAACGAGCTGGAAGGAATGGACGGGATGGAATCGAAAAGAACGCGTATTTATTTAAGAATCGGGGGCTCGTAGTACGGAGTGTTTTCCCCCGTCGTCGTCGTCGTCGTCGTTTCGTATCTTGGAGTCGATGCTGCGCGCGGACATCATCAGCCTTACAAGCCGCTTATCTAACTAAGCCTTGGCAAACACACCAACAGTTTGTATAGTTTCTATTCTCCATTCAGTTACACAAGCAGTGTACTGACTGCTCTTGTTATTTCCCATGATTAGAAAAATAAGCATCCGTAGGGGCCTTTCAAAGACCCAACTTCAGAGCATCAATAATGGAGTTCGCGGGGAAGATATCCGTGGTGTGAATTCCAAACTAGCTCAATGGAGAGTGCCATCGAGGTCGTCAAAAATGATCACGCTAAGTATAAATATCCCAAGCAAATCCGCATGAAAAGGGTCCTGGGATGTTGTTCAGCGTTCAGCATTAGCAATCAGCATGGAATCTAATTCCGCCGTCACTTATAAGGCGCAACCAAGACAGCAAATACAAAGTTTTTGAAAACCCGCGAGAACGGGACGGGGAAATGGCCAGGATAGCTCCCCGGGCCGCACCGAAGCTGGGATGTATTAGAAATCAACCACGATGGAAAGGAGAGGATGAAATTAGTGGAGACTATTAATTACAGTATTGTTGTACTAAATATCCACTGTGTTCTAACCGGCAGCTTCAAGGGGGAAAAAAGTTAAGTTGTGAGATTGGTGAAGGATACACCAAAACCTACCCACAGAGCAAAGAGCAAGATACAACATAGAAGGGAAAAAAAAATACACCGCCAACCAACGTATTGGTATGTAGCCAAAATCGAAAAAAAAAGCACGTTCACTGAGAGATGCTTTGAAACAAGTCCCCGAATGAGTAACAAACGGGAAAAAAACCGCTAAAATGATTAATGTATATGACCCACTCAATCGTCCAAAGGGCCCTGTTCCTTCTTCCACCAAGTATGATGAAAATAATTGAGGTATCCATGTCTAACCTAGGAGATAATAAAACAGATAGCAAAGCAGGTACACAGAAATCTCAAGAGGGTTCCCTCAAGAGGACCACAAAAAAAAAGGGGGAGGGAGAAACAATGCAGCCATATACCATAGAAATAAAGCAAAAGATGGTATTAATCTATGTCGGGTAAAAGGGATAAAAGAAAGAAAAAAGAAAATCTTTAGCTATGTTACTGATGAAGTTTGGGGTGTGAGCGGGGACATGTCAGTCGTTAGAAAAAAAAAAAAAAAAAAAAAAAAAAGGGGGGGGGAGGACGATAATAGGGGAAGAAAAGACAAAGTTAATTGTGTAGGTGAGTGGTCGATGGCCGAGGGTCGAGAGCGGATGGTCGTAGAAACTGAAAATATATGGATTCCCACCACGCGGAAGAAACGAGATGCACGGGGTGATGGTTTATTTAAGCGATCTTACCAACATCGCACCAATTTCTGCCTTCAATGGGCTAAATGATTGGAGAGAGAGCAGAGGGGTTAGCGGTGCGCCATAACCAATAAATCAAATTCATCAAATTCATCATCTCCAGTTTTACCTAGCACAGGGCAGGGGAAAAGAATAAAAAAAAAATAAAAAAACTTACCAAACATGACAAATACCTACACCACCCACAGGTCGACCGATATTTATAAAAATTATCCAACAACAGTATAAACGCAATCACGATCCCCACCAGCGTCCCCGCCCGCACAACCCACCACAGCCACCAGAGCGGCTTCCTCCCCTGGAAGAATTTCACAGGCTGTTTCACCATGAGCCTCTTCGCTTTATCACCAGCTTCATCACCGGCTCCTAGCGCCCCGCTAGCGCTGACGGGGTCATAAGGGTCGAGGTGCGGAGTTACCGCACCGATGCGCTCGCGCAGTCTATCCGGAGACCGGAGTACGGATATGCCTAGCACCAAACCAACCAGGAAGCCGCCAATGTGCGAGAAATTGTCTAGACCGGGCAGGAGGCCGAGGACGAAGGATATGCCAATCGTAATGAGCATGACGACAAGTTCGGTCACGGGTTTCGGCCGCGTGCCCCAGGTATAGAGGAGGTCGAGAAAAGCGAGGGCGAAGATACCAAATAGGCAGCCTGAGGCGCCTGTGGATGCGATGCCGGCCGGCGCGAAGTTGGCGCCGAGGATGAAGCCGAAAATGCCGCTGGCGAAGTAAACGAGAGCGTAGCGCCACCAGCCGATCGTGCGCTCCATGTCTGCGCCGATGGTAAGTTGGGCCATCATGTTGAAGCCGATGTGGATCAGACCGGAGTGCAGGAAGATAGGGACAATGAAACGGAACCATTGGTTTGGTTCTGGTTTGTCCTCCAAGCTGCCTTGAGGTTTTGGGTCGGGGACTTTATGGGTCTCTTTGAAGCCGCAGAGGTCAGAGAGAGTGCATTGGTTTTCGGGTGCGTAGGGGTCCGAGGATATGGTGTTCGGGCAGGGGAATGGGACAAGGCCGTTTGTGGCGTTTTGGTTGTTTTGAATGCCTTCCTCATTCCGCATACAAGGAACGTATCGGGCTCCCATGTTTATCTGGATGTAGGGCGATGGGCCGATCATGGGGTTGAATTGGGGCCTGATCATGATTGGGGACCCTGTCAATTGGCCTAAAAGAATCATCAGCAACTAGGCCATCCAAAAGGGGAGGAAAAAAAATGAAATAAAACAAAAAGCCTACCATTCCGCACCAGCTCCGCAATAAACACAACCACCTGCACTAAGGTAACAAAATACGTAACGAAGGGTATCTTCTTCCTAAACCACCTCCTCCCTTTCCCTTTCCCTTCCCATCCCCTCGAATGTCTCGCTGTCGGGTTCGGATTTAGTGGCACGCGTTGGCTCTCTGAGGAAGGGGGGTATTGCGTATCTGCATCTATCCACTCTGGCCGTCCGCCAGTCGTCGCCTGCGCATTGGCTTTTAGAGGGATATCATCTGGGTAGTAATCAGTGCCATGCGGCCTTCCCGCCGTGCCCATGCCCCCACCGACAGCTCCACCACTTCCTCTTCCTCCTCCATAACTATGACTATCTGGGGAAGCGGGGTAGTCATGGTCTGGGCGGGGGTTATACTGACTGCCGTCGCGGTCATAAGGGCTTCCGTATGCGCCGTATGGCGAAGGGGTGCGAAGGGGAGGAGGGCTTTGGTTAGACCAGGCTGGTGGAGGAGACACTCTGTCGTCGGGGGGGTATGGATTTAAGGGTTGGTTTTGTTGTTGTTGTTGGGGGTAACCTGAGTTGTAAGGGTTGTAGAATTCGTTTGCCGCCATGTTTTCGGGCTTTTTCCCCCCTGTCTCCGGGGAAGAGGAGGTAGATGACTGGTGGTGATGGAGCGCTATATGTAGTAGTATTCAGGAGATGAAGATGCAAGAACGAATGTGATAATAGATAGAAGGACGGGATAAATGGTATTGATGAACGACGTAGCAGAAAGCAAAGTACTCTCTGTAGTGATGGTTTTGAAGGAAGCAGCAGCAGCAGGTTTCAAAGCCGGAGCTGTCGTTCGGAGGATGGTCTGCTAGTGGCTGATCAACGAGGGAGACCAGGGCCGGCGATTTTCTTTTTGGTTGGTGTTGAACTTTGTTGGTTGTTGTCTGTTGTTGGTAACTATTTAACACCGTTTCAGCCGCAGCCCAGGACACACACAACACCAACCAAGCAGCCAAGCCAATCGCCAGTCTGAAACACCCCGCGTTCAACTACGTAGAAGACAAAACAGGTCGGAGGGCATGAGGAATAACTTCTTCAGCAAACGGGCAGATATTACTTAGGTTGTTCTCCAGGAACAGAGTTTTGGGTTCCAAAAGTTGAGATGATGATGCTTGCTTGGCATTTATAAGCAGCCGTTAGACCGCGCTTGGGGCGGTGCAGACTCAGCCACAGTACTATGGATGACGGGTTTCAGATTTCCTCACTTCTTGTTCACCTCGCGATTCCAAACTCCGAGTTATTCAGGGCTTCAGACATACAGCGTACATGTTTCATAGTAAATGTGCAGTACAAATCAAGTTTTGCCAATCACTGCATACAAAATACGATCCCGAAATCGATGACGCACATACACATGCATCTGTCAAATCTGTCAATTCCTCCCTCCGCCTTCGGCGCACACAGAAGTATCCATATTCCGCGTCTGTTGTTTTCGATTAACATATTATAATTATCTAACGCCTAATACTTGCTCTGAATAACCTGGGCTGCCTGCCTGCCCTTACTTGCAGGAATCTAGGTCTGATGCGTTGGAAGAAAAAATCCCATAAAAACCATGCTGATATAATTGCCGCTAGGGTTACCCGCACTGGTCAAAATAATCCATCTTGAATGTATGTACAATGGGTTCTGCGATAGTCTCTTTCATCTCCAACAGGAACGCATTACTTATCGCGGTAGGCGGCGGGGATAAGAAGTTGGGTTTGCTCGCGCCATGACTGCTCCATCGAGACAGGCAAAATCCACTTGCGGGTCATTATTCAACCAACGTTTGAGTTATATGGATGTATCCTGATTCTCTTCAATCTAGAAAAACAAAACGCCGTCACAGAACTGGACGAAACCCAATTGCGCTTTTATTCTCTAAGAATGCAAAGACGACATGCGCGCATGAGTTTGGTGGTGACAAACGCGATGGCGGGCGAAACAAGGTTCAAAATATGCCAATCCTATATCAATCAAAGGATATAAAATCCTCTTGTCAGCAATACCTGCCTTTCGTTTAGGAATACATTATGCGTAGGCAAACTGCCTGAGTCATCATCATGGTCAAATACCTAGGAACGTACCAGAAGTCCAAGGAATGCGCTCGGGGCACCAAAAACCAGGAAATTAAAAGAGGGGAGGAGAGAAAAAGAATATGCCGTTAACAGCTGAGCAAAAGATAATTACGCTCAAGCATGCGGCAACGGTTGATTGGTAGCAGTTGGCGATATCGATATCGAGCCTCCAGAATTCCAAGGACCAGGACCAGGACCGGGGGCCGCACCCAAACCAGACCCAACGCCAGAGCCATTAACAAACTTCAGCTCTGCAGAAACCCTCTCCTTAACCCCGTCCATGCCGGCCCCGGTCAAAATCCAAGCCAGCCTGCTCAGCTTCTGATACAGCAGCGGGGGAAAGTATAAAAACAGCCCATAGACAAGCAGCGAGATAAACACGAGCAGGAAGGTATTCGCGACAAATTTCTCCCCGGGAGTCATGACATAGATGCCGTAGGTGACTTCATAGCGGTAGTAGGCGAGCTGGAGGCGGTTTGTAAGCCGTTTGAGGAGGCTGGGACTGTTGGGGTTGAGCGGGGCGGGGTTGTCTACGGGGGGTGCGTAGGGATAGGTGGAAGATATGGACATTGAGGATGAGGTTGAGGATAGTGGAGGGGATTGGGATATTATATGGGGTTTGATTAGGTGATTGAACTGGAGTACGGAGGGGTTATGAGATGTATGAGATGTGGTGAATTGTTTGGGGAGAGGAGAGGAGGTGGAGGTGAACTGCTGGGTTTTGGTCGCCATGATGGGATCTGTTATGAGGGCGCAGATAGAGGAAGGAGAAGTCCGCACAGTTAGGTTGAGACGATCAAGTGCTTCTTTCTGTCTTATTCTGTTGTGTTGTTGCGGTGAGGTAAATACTTAGGTAGCTGCCACCGCCCGGCACACGGATACCGCGGAGTTGCGTCTCCTGACACACACAGAGAGAAAGTTAAAGATGCGAGGAAAACGCCGGAGACGAGAGAGAGAGCGCTGCCAAGATGAAGTTGTTTTTGTAACAATTGGTAGGTGAATTCAAGAACTCCTGGAAAGGTAAAAAAAAAAAAAGAAGAAGAAGAAGAAGAAGGGAGACTCTTTTATAAAAATGCTTATTATGTCCTATCTCAGCAGAAAAATAGTATACCAGTTTCAGCAACTTGGCAACCCCAGATAGACAAAGGAAGACAATTATAATAACCTACTGAGAGAAAAGAAAAAGATAGCAAAATGGAAGGATGCCCTAGGAAACTCGAATCATAAATCCGTAAATACTTTAAGCACCAATCCCTGAGGAGAAGAAGGGGTAAAAAGAAAGAAAAGATAGAGAATCTGACAGAGGAAGAAAAGAAAAGAAAAAGAGGAAGAGGAAGAGGAAGAGGAACTAGGAACAAACGTGCCGAATCATCCAGAACAGTACTCCGTACCTCTCTATCCATCCTATCCCCATGATTCTTACGCTGTATGCTTTCCCATGCTTTCCCATTATTATTCAGCTGTTGCAGCCACGGATACCACGGAATCCGGCCAATCACTGCAAAAGCCGAAGATAAGGTTGACAATGATGGCAGGACGGGCAGGCGGGAACCGATCCTATGACGCCCCTCTCAAGCCTTCTCGGCAGGCGATTGGTAGAAATGGGGATAAAGAATGTGTTTCCCTCAGGCGCTTTTCCGAATCTTGGTAGCTCGACATAGGAGGTCCGAGGAGCCGCAGACGTGGCCCAATTGGACACGACACACAGGTGAAAAATAAAGAGGGGAAAAGAGACAAACAGCACAGACGGATCAAGCGGCAGAGAGTCTTGGTCATTTATTATTTATCAGCATAATATGATAACTAAACATAGGACTCCTCCCGGGTTCTTTTCCCGAATCTTTAACATGCTGGCGCAAAGGCTGAAGAGCAGAGATGGATGCAATGCATGGAACGTATTTTCGATTGCGCACCTAAGGCCCGTTCTGATTGGTCAGTGGGTGGCTTGGTGTGTTTTGTGGTGCTGGCTCCTGATTGGCTGTCAGTTTACCCAATTCCATACAACTTCTTTATAGATAGCTTTGTCTGATATTTCGAAGTTCAGTTTGTCAAAAAGATATTTATCCAATCCAACAACCGCCTTCCACCTCCCTCTAGGAGCCTCGGCCATCTTAACGGAAGAGTTAGGCGAGTATATACGCTGTATAGCCTTGTCGTAGGCTCAATTTAGAGTTAAGATAAGCTTCGGAAGACCCACAGCGCAAGCATACACTAGCCCAGACACAGAGGGTGCTTTTTTGATCCTTCCTTCACTGCAGACTCAAAGCAATAATGTGAAGAACGGAGGAAGGGGTAGATACAACCCAGTAGTACTGCGCGGGCCCTCTTAAGCGCCAAAGTCACGTGGCACAGTACATTTTCCGAACTAGCTGGTTCAACAGAGGAAGCCTACATCTATGGTAGCATACTACGTCTACAGTAACCATCATGGGGCCAGTGTCAGACGCGCAGAAGTTCAGTGCCCTGATGCTAGTACTGTTTGATCAGTATTGATGCTGCCAGCCTGACATGTTCTTCTTCTTTAACTTTATGCAAAATACAACAGCTTTTGAAAGTTGTCTATAAGGATGCAACAGATCAAAAAGTTGATTTTATAACATCATCAGCTCTTGAAAAGGCCATTCAGAACTCCACAAGGATTAACTCTCCAGATATCAGTGAATACCCCTGGCCCCCACCTGTTGATGACAGTTGGACTGATTGAGTGGATATAACAATTGATAACTTGATAAATGGAGTTAACATCTCAAGTGAGGAACAAGAGTAAGTCAAATCACACTATTTTGCTTGACTCTACTTATTCTCTTCATGTTTAGTAACTCTTTTACCAGATTTGTTGACTCATTGTTTTCCACACTAGGTCAAGGCTTGGTAGTTAATGATCACTGTTGTGTTCTTTGAACATCAACTCTTTCAACATCATTCAGATCACTGGACTTTTATGATCTGGGATCACTTGTCATCAGACTTGAAGAGTGGGAATTATCTTCTGCAGAGTGAAATTCTAGAGATAACTTCTATTTTATATCATCAGATGAATGAAATGTGTTGAGACTCCTGGAAACACCAGTACATGCAGCTGAAGTTGACATATCAACATGATCAATTAACAGTACAGCTTGCTTCCTCTTATCCCCTCTGTCTTCAGTGAACTTGTACAAAGTAGTGTCTCTTTTTAGTACTCTCTTTTTTACACTGCCATGCAAACACTGATATCCTGCTAGGCCACAATCATGACCTTTATAATTGAGACAACCTGCGACTCATCTGACCAAAATCCCACACTGACATGTACACTGAGGGGTTTCTATGATCTTAGCATGTCCTCCTACAACAAGTCTTCAGTTCATGAAATTGTGAAATGGATTCTTTGTTCACCAGGGCTAACTCAGGGCGTTCCCTTGAGACACAAGAAAGTGTGATGTTTTCATCATTTCCATGTTCGATGGGCTTATTTACTATGAGACTGGGGCATGCAACTGGTGATAATCAGGTTTTTTAATTTTCAACTACTGTTTTTATTATCTTCATACCTCTTGTGTTGTGAGCTGAGCATCTTTAATTCTCAAAATTTTTATTTATCTGACAATCTACATAATATAAAACTACCCCCAAACTGAATTACATCGCTTCCAAAAGATCCCTATAAGTTTTGAAAGTTGTTGAGAGGGAGTAGAATAAGGGCATGCGGGTGCTAAAAATGGATTGAAAAAGAGAATTGTGAGCCAAAAATGGTGAGAAACAAAAGGATCTCAATCCTTCAAAACTTGCCAGTTCGCGTGAATCCTTTGTTTTTTATCTTGGTTTGACGCGAGTCAAAACAATCCTTACCAAGGAAGGCTTCTTTTAGCCATTCAAGCACTTAATAAAGGTCAAATTTCAAGTGTACGATCTGTAGCAAAGGTGTATAATGTTCCTCAATCCACTCTTACCCATCGCATGAATGGTCGTACAGCACGCTTTGAGACTCCACCCTCAGTCTTACAGAGGAAGAATCTCTTATTCAATGGATCCTATCTATGGCTGAGCGAGGCCAGCCACCCCGGATTGCGACCGTACGAAATATGGCCAATTTACTTCTGTCTGAACGAGAAACAAAGTCTGAATCCAAGCCTCCCCCTCCTCCCTCAACAGTTGGTGTTAACTGGGTACAAAACTTTATTAATCGCCATGATGAGTTACAATCGAAGTTATGTGGGATACATCATACATGCATCGCAATAATAATAATGAATGATCTTGGACCTAACAAAATTTCCAAAGCAAAATATGCCAATAATTATTCTTTATACAGCCCCAACTACAGGGGCGCGGGCTATTTTCCTGCAGGCGTTGAACGAACACCTATTTATCCCGCAACGACAAAGCGGTTGGGATAGCGACCCTTCCACCTCTTATTTTTCAACATGCGCGAGTCGCAATAGATCTGGATTGAATCGTTCTAATCGACCCGATGGACTTCGAATCCAACCTTACAGATTGGCAAGTACACATGTACACGTCAACCTCTTGGACGATCCAAGACAACGGCTACTGATGTCATAGGGCGTGTTTGCTGCCCCTGTTCGAGCAGGAGCGAGCGAAATCAGCATCAACACACAGAGCGGAGCCGGCCTTTCTTGGGTCTGCGATTGCAGAGGAAAATAATGCTCTGGATCAAGACAAGACTATACTCTTTCCTGCATCCATGATGATGCAAACGCGATAAATGGCGTGTGATACCGAGGGCAACCGAGCGGAGGTGGTTTGAGCGATCTCCTATGTAGGGCGTCAAAAGCCTCGTGTTCAATGGATCTCTTCTCCCTCTAGCTTTCATTTACTGAGCACAAGGTGAGACGTCGAATTCTCCATGGCTGTTTGTTGACATTCCGCTCATATAAAAGTTGGTAGGCACCCACCCCCACACTCGCTCTGAGTGTACGTAGATACTTCCCGCTGTGGTCTCTCTCATCTATTCTTCATCGTGCATAATTCTCTCTGCAGGGACTACATACCATCCGCTACGTTATTGAAGATTCTTCATTTCCTCCCAATACCGAATCCTCAATTGAATCTTAAGCCATGCCTGCAACTCCGTTTTCCACCATCCAAAAGAACACCACCGAAAACTCCATCTTCATCGTAGGCGGGGGCATTGTCGGTTCATCTCTAGCATACTATCTCAGCAAATCTGCCACTGCCCAAAATGGGATTCCCAAGATCGTGGTTTTGGAGAAATCTCTCGGGTCCCTGTTAGGCTCAACCAACTACGCCCCAGGATTTGTGGGACAGTACAACGACTCTGCCATAGAAACCAAGTTGGCAATGGACAGTGTGCGGGAATACCTTACCGTCCCCAATGGGTTTGATGTCGTAGGGGGTATGGAGTTGGCAGCTACGGAACCTGGTGTGGGACGGTTAAAGCGACGGTGTGCCGATGCGTTAGCAGCGGGTTTACCATCTGAGATGATTACCGTGGAGAAAGCAGCAGCGCTGGCGCCTGATTTCGTCAAGACGGATACCACCAAGGCTGCGTTACATTTTGCCTCTGATGGGACTGCAAACCCGAAGATTATTACGGCATACTTTCGCCAAAAGGCCGCGGAAAACGGCGCTTTCTTTGTCCAAGCTGGTGTGACAGGTTTGGAAGTGGGAGATCATGGAGCGATCAAAACGATCTCAACATCTGAAGGACCCTTAAATGTCTGCTCTACGAGCCGCATCGTTCTCGCGACGGGAATATGGACGCGCTTTTTACTAAATGACGCCTCATCCGCGTCATCGTCTGGCAACCCTATAACTAAATCGCCCATTCCCATCACCCCCGTCGCGCATCCATACACTTTCACCCCTACCCGGGCACCCAGACAGGGCCCTCCTTATCCATTCGTCCGCTGGCCTGAACGAACGGTTTACGCGCGCGATCACGGCACAAACGACGGGATGGGCACTTACGACCACCCACCAATTCAAATCACCGACCCTTTCAACTCCGCGTTGGGCAGCTGGCCTAAAACGTTCGAAATTGCGCTTGCGGAGGGGGCCAGAACATGTCTGAAAAACGGCGAGCTGTTCCAGACGACGGATGGATGCACTGACGAGGAGATCGCTACGGAAAAGAAGAGGCCGTTCAATGGTATATTCTCGGTCACGCCGGACAATCTACCCTTGGCGGGGAAGGTGGGGGATGTGCAGAACCTGTGGCTCTGCGCTGCTGTGTGGGTATCTCATGCAGCTGGTGTTGCGTCGATTCTTGCGCGGGAAATTCTCCGGCGGTACGATGAGAGTGGTGAGGTTAGTGGCGATGACGAGGTTGTGCTCAAGGCTCTTGATCCGAATAGGTTTTTGGGTCGGGAGATGGAAGAATTGACGAGGATGGCATTGGGGAGATATAATGATATTTATAATAGTCAGCCATTGTGAGGAGATATGTCAATTGATTTCCTTCTTGCGGTATTTATGCAGTATTTTAGAGAGAGGAATATATATCTTTACCTTACTGAGTACAAAGAAATCGTGGCGTGATTGGTGCGGGGAAAGGACGATGGTCGATGCTCGGATCCATTGTTATTACGTCATCCCTTGTCCGACGTTGGGTTTCACTTTGTTAGCTAGTTAGTTACCTTGAATCAACCCAGGGATCAACCTCTAGAAATAACGAATTTTTTTTGAGATTTAGTACGTTTGATTATTTGACTTGGACATAGTTAATTGTATATTTATCAATCCTCTCCTCTATAGTACTCGCGCCCTCTCCATCCTTCAACTACCAGTTTTTTGTTAACTCCGTGGTTTAGTGGGGGTGGCCAAACTGACGCGTACATTTTATCTGTCCTAGGTTCCTGCATCGTACGGAGTACTGATGCGCGTATAGAAAGAACCTCTCACATCCCAGAGTTACCGCCATCATGGCAACTGATGAACGCGATGACCCTCTCGTCAAGGCTCTCCCTCCCGAAACAGACTACCTGACCTATCTCACAATTCTAGAATACCAATTGACGCCCGAACGCCTGCCGATCCTACACAATCTGCTCCAGGATGAGAAGCTGACGATAAATATAGGCTGGGACTTGGTCCAGTTGCTTCTTCCTATGATTCCGGCATCTCAGGAATGTCTACAAGATGTGGCTAGGCTGGGGAATCCGCGAGAGGTTATTTTGCGGGTTTCGAATTCATTGATGAAGTTGGAGCCCGTCGAAGAAGATGAGGAAGAAGCGAAGGACGAAATGGACGAAAAGAGAATCAGCAAAGCCATTGGGGAGGTTAATCTGGAGGAGAAACCCAGTGTGAACGACAATGAAGCTATAGACGATAAGTCAGGAGCTACACCCAAAGTCCCAGTGCACATCCTACAATTCAACTGCCTTCTTTCCATGCTCTCGGTCCTCCACTCCCGCATCCAAACAAAGTACCCCAGCCGTTTCGTTGCAACCTCCCTCCAAGCCGTGCTGGAAGCATACACTGCTTTCCCAACGGTGGAAACAACAGCGGCAGTGCTAGAATTCTTCAGAGACATAGCTGGCAAGAAGCGTCCGCGTCTACCGCCTCGGATTACAAGTGAATCATTGTTGCCGCAGACCACACAAGAGTCTGCGCCGGATCCTGAGGCTGAATCGCATCCTGGGACTGCAGCATCCGGGGAAGGTGTTATGGTAAAGAGACTTATGCAGTTTGGGCTTGTTGAGCTTTTGAAAACATATCTCTTGCATTGTATTAATGAGGCGCCTGCAGGCATGCAGTGGGCACTTCGATTACAGGAGAAATTGGATACGAAGAATCGGATGCACTCATCGTTAAGCTTAATTGAGGAGTTCGGAAGGGATGGACGATTGAAAGAGCGGGATATGACTGTTGGGAAGATTATCGTATGTTTTGTCCCACTCCCATTAGTTATATTCTTTGTTCGTTTCGCGGATTCATTTCTAATTTCTTGTGTCCAGGCACTATCGCGAGATTTTGACTTAGAAACAAAGGAACTGCTGGATATCATTTCGAAGCCTGGTGACCAGCAACCACTTCCTCTAGACTTTGAAGAGACTCCGAAACACCCGAACGATGTCCCCATTCAAAGACATGGCTGTCTACTGCTGCTGGCAGCTCGGTCTGCCGCCGATAAACTTCTCTCTTCCGGCCAGCCAGTAAAACCCATTCCTGTCTTCCCTGATCTTGCCGCCATATTTTTGAATTTCCTTGGAGAAAGCAAATCTCCATATTCAACCATGATGGAAGAACCCGAAGCCCTCGTCGATTCGCTCTTATCCCTAGCCGTGATTGCCAGTTGTAACCCAGTTTCAGCCCCTCAAAATGAAACTGAATTTAGCCAACTCATCATCCAGCTCACGGCCTGTGCCCGTGCACCTGGTTTCCGTAGTTTTAGCCGGATGGCCCGTGTTCCATCAACAATATTCCACAGCAATCCCGACCCAACTGCACGATTTAATCTCATCAACAAAATCCTCGAGAACGAAGATTTGCAGGATGCCCGAGAACCAGCAATAGGATGGCTAAAGGATGAACTCCTTCCAGCAGCCGCGCTAAATGCACCACCAGACCAGAAAGAAAACATCTTCACGGACCCCAACCATTTCGCCATCCTCTTCCAGCACATCTACAAACCCATCCCGGCCGACTGGCTGGCCCTCGGGACCGCCAAAACCAAAGACCTCATTAACACCTGGATGACATTTACTCAACATCTGCTCCCCTACTACCTCTCCATCCTAAACCTCTACTATTTCCTCACCCAGTCCCCAGCCCTCTTCGAGCGGTTACAAATACAAAAACTCCACCCTGCTTTCGAATCCAACTTCCTCGTTCCACTCATGACCTTCGCGAAGCATATATCGACAGACGCGGAGATCAAGGCACGGGTCGAGATGGAGGTTGGTGATGAGGCAGAACAGATGGGCCACGGAGCGGCTGAGTTGGTGTTACATATTATTGGGGAGATTGAGGAGGGTTCGGCAGGGCTGTTGGGTGGCCAGGGTGAAGGGTGAAAAGGGGAGTTGCGTTTGCTTTCAAAGATGCCAAGTAAGGGTGGAGTGGATGTATGCTTTTTGAAGATTCTGGTAAGAGCCGTTTTGGCCCGTTATTGATCTCTCCCAGAAGGGATCTGTTTTTCATGAATAAGTGTGCGTTGCGAGTACAGTTTTCATTTTGGTTCAGATATGAGATATGCGACAGGAGCTGGCTAACTGGAAACGAATGCGGTATGATATGATATTTTTGTGTCGAATTTATATTTTAGTTTTCTGTTCTAGCTATGTGTTAGTTATTTCCCCGTTAGGTAGAGAGAGTTTGTTATATTATTAGTTCGGTTTCGACAGATCGGTCATGTCTTCAGCTCGGCTTTTTCTATGGTTCCTCCGCGTCGTATTATTTAAACCCGGAGCCGAGCCGAGTAACTAGTTACGCTGGTGACCCCGACTTTCCGTTCCTCAGTCATCGCAGTCAACGCATCATACTCGGCATGCTCCGTGCTAGGTAGTTATCCAATACATTGTTGCGGGGTGATTTCCCTTTCGGGTTTCCCAGATGTTCAACTGCGAACCCAAATCTTGCACTGTTCAAACCTTGTATGTGACTGCCAATAAGACACAGCTCTTCGGCGGTTTGGTGACTCAAACATCCTTGGCAGGCTCGTAAAGCAGCCTTACCGAGAGTCCATCCCCAGTTACGGCATTGCATGACATGACGGCATAGTTAGAGTGTGGCAGTGAAAGTCGGTTCATTTTTCTCAAGAAACAAATTTCATGATAATCAACCACCATAGGGCATAGTGGTCATTCTGCTGTGTTTTGCTGTCGGACAACTATCGCCATTTGGATATATAATTTAGACCCTCAATCTCATCCCAGCGCAATCACTTTGTTCCTCGAGCTCCCCACACCACAGCGGCGCAACTTCAGTGTGCTGCAGTCGTCAATTCCTCAACTCAACCCATCACATTGATGCGATAACACCCCATTTCTTCCTCCCTCCCAGCGAAACCTTTACCCATCTCCCCCCCCCCCCAACAAAGCATATCAAAACCATGAAATCCAGTCGATCTCACAAAATCTCTACAGCAAAACACAGCTCTCTCACCTCCGTTACCGTACTCCCCACAAACAGCGCCACATATCACCCTGTCATCAGCCACTCCCACCTCTACGGCATCACCTTAGACAGCCTAAGCCCCGCAACAGCAATCCGACACACATTCATCAGACACTCGACTGTAAAATCTAATAAATCAACCACAGATCCAGGTAGTAGCAATATTAACGAAGGCAGCAGCCGTGGGGGCAGCGGCGGGAATGGCATGAGCACCATCTCGCAGAGCCATGTATCCCACTGCACCATCTCGGGCAGCAACATCGACTGCTGCAGCATGCGGAGGACCACCACGTCGAACGCAGAGTACGTTTCGGGTTCGCAAGTGCGCGGCTCAACAATACTAGGCACAGGGCGCATTTCTCAGAGCAAGCTGAAAAACGCGCAATTCCTGTGCACGTCGGACGATAACAGCAATAACAACAACGACAACGGCAACCATAATATTAATAATAATAATATTAATAATAATAATAATAGCACCATACCAAATCCCGTTACTAATACTACCAAAACCGAAGTCAACAAAGGCGACATCCGCGACTCCATCGTCGGCCCATTACCGTGCACGATTAGCCGGAGCAGACTCAACAACGTAAAAATCTCCCAGAGTACGGTTAAGGATGCGTGTTTGAATGATTGCGATATCGACGGATGCCGGATTGCGAAGGCGAAGTTTTCCGGGCTGTGGTTGAGGAATGGGATTTGGGAGGATGGGGAGCTGGTTGGGAAGGTGAATGAGGGGGAGGAGGTGATTGTCAAGGCGAGGAATTTTGCGGAGATTGAGGCGCGGGAGCGGGAGCAGGAGCGGGAGAGGGTTAGAGGGATCAAGGGGTTAGGGATAGGGGTGGGGATAGGGGTAATGACGGGGCCAGCCAGAGGTATTGAGGATCCTGTTTCTGCTTCCGTTGCTGCTGGTCGTTGTGCTCAGGGAGATAACGCGCTGCCCGAGATAATATCGGGTGAAGCTAGTGACAGTAGACGTCGTCTCCAAGACGACGATATGGTAAGTGAGGAAATCGGTAGTTCCCTTATCTCGCGAGCCCAATGCATATTCTATCCTACATCCCCTACATTTTACTCCTTTCACTGCCAAATTAGTTAGTTACTAAACCGACTACTTACTCCAAAAAACTAAGCTTGCCAACCCACCCCAAATACCACCGCCCCATTTCGACTCTCTTCTTCCTACAGCGGCAGCAGCAGCAGCAGCAGACGATGAGCAACGTAGCCCAGATCAACAAACGTCACCACCCCTTTCAAAGGATCAACCATATATCAGCACCGAAACTTACCCCAGCTCGCCGTCCACAGAGCGCTACTCAAGTGCCGCCGAAAGCTTACTCGACCCCGATGAGGACGGCGAGTTTACGCTACAAGATCTTCCCGATATTAGACGTTTAGGCATTGACGATGAGAAGCCTCCACCATATACACCATAAGACGCCCTGCGATTGAGGTTAATTCTGTTTTTTGATGCATTTTGGATTAAACACTTCCTATACCACCATGTACAAACTTTTACCGTTATTATTATTATCATTACTGTCATTCTCCTCTCTGCGTCTTTGTATTGCGTTTATGACCCCCAAAATACCCTTGGACTATACAATGAGCAAGGGAACAAAGAAATGTGAAAAGGAAGGAAGAAAGCAAGAGAAAAAAGATAATGAAGCTTCCCCGCCCAATTTAATGTAATATTGCATCTACTAACTCAATTAATTCCACTCATTGCTTACTAAAAATACAAAAATTCAATGAGTAAAGGAGTTAAACAACACCCGCCAGTGGGGTAGGTAGTAGATGGTTGTTTATGTATCACATGTACATGTCATTTGAAGTCATTTGTGCACAGCACAGCACAGCACAGTACATAAAACATGGAGCCTTGAATTCCACACTGGCCCATCCACATACCCAGCTTATCCCCTATGTAAGAAGGCAAAATAATAACAACAATCCGAAGATAATAGGGGGACAAAAGAAAAAGAGCGTCGTGATATGGCACAATGGGCGTAAGAAACTTGGCGAGGAACATCATGTCATAAAAACTGGGATTGGGTATGGGTAAACAACAATGCGAAACGAGAATGTTGAAGAGAAACGGGGAGACAATCATCGATAAGTGTACTTGCATTTATGAGCGAGGACGGCCGGGTTGGATAGGAGAGAGAGGCGAAAAAAATCACGTCTCATTTCTTTTTCTCTTCTCTTTTAAACATTCCCCCCCTCCCCTCTCCCCCCCCCCAAACAACAACAACTCATACATGCATTACCATGATGCCACCCTATTCCTCTTTCCTTTCTGGTCCCTCTCCTCATGTTTCCGAATGTTCAGCCAGACTGCATAACCAAAGCCGAGGAGCGTGGGCCTTGGGAAAAGTAACAGTGATTCGGGACAAACAAGGAATGCAAGTAGGCCCAGGAAGCAGTACATATCCAATGTAAGTACGAATACAACATTCCCGTCGGGGTTGACAAAAAAATTGAAGGAGAATAACAATAACAACAGAAAAGGATGGGTGGTGGTTACGATCACTTTCGCATCACGAATATGAAAAGGAAAATAACAAGAGAAGGAAAATGGGGGGGAACAACATTTCACAGAGCCTGTAAGCCAAGATCAGACAGGATAGAGGAAACATGCTCGCGTAAACAACCCCGCAAGGGTCGCAAAGGGGGATACAAAGGGCTTTGCGTTTCTCAAAGGGGTCGTCGAAGATCGTTCGGAAGTAGAGTTGCGTCGGTGGTAGTCTTTTCTGAGTTTTAGAATGTGATAGCCGGCGGGTTACGTTGGACTCGATAGTTTCTGCGTATCTTTAATCTGAAGGTGAGGTAACGAGAAAGAGTTCCAGTCGGAAGGAAATAGCGAATAACCTCCTTGGTAGTTCTCATTCCCCTAGCCGCCTTTCAATTCTGAGTGTGAACTTGGATTCTTCATCGATAACTTCGCACAGGCAATCCCAACCATGCAAGTAACAGGCATAACTCAAAAAGAACAGCTGAAGGAACCCTGCATCCATGGCGCGAGGAAAAAGAATTGGTCGTTTTCTATATCAATGTAACTGAGGCCGAAGCACTCTGCAAAATGTTTCCCCCGTGGCAGATGCCACATATTGTGATATAGAATATCTACATCACAATGCACTGGCCGCCGCTGTTGCGGACGAAGACTGGGCCTAGAAGGGTAGGTTCGGTTAGGTAATGTTATGGAAGCAGGGTAGACATGGAAGCAATTCTTACCGGTCTCTGGGACCTTTGGGGAGGAGATGTTGGCAGTATTGGGAGACATTTTGTTTGAAGGTAGTTTGTTTGGAAGTGCGAGGGACGGATAATCCTCTTGCGAAATTTGGTAGTTGAAATATTGGGACGCTGTTTGGAACTCTGGTAACTGATGTTTGAAGAAAGAGAAACAGAAGGCAGAGGAAAAAGAGAAATAAGGCAGGTTTATATATTCATTCCGGAGCTTGTAGATTGAAGATAGGGCAACAGTGAAGGCAGCGATTGCAAGGGGGATACCCAGTACAATTCGGGGATCTGTTCAAAGGAAAGTAGAATACTGAAACTGTAAATACTCCGGTGGATTGGTTATATTGTTTGTTGTAATGCCTTCAGTCACTTGCACGTGGCTTTAGTCATGGCATTATGCGTCGTAGGAGAATAGCTACCACGACAGCACGCAACTAGACGCCTTGAACCCCGACACTATGCAATAATTTGATACATTCCCCAGAGTGGAAAGCCGCCAGTGGAGTGGGAATGACGGGGGACCCATGGGGGGAATTAGACTGTATGCCCAAGAAGTTGTGGTGTTCCTGCGTAAGTTCTTAGTATTGTTCGTCTTAGTATTGTTCTTTATCAAAGCGGAAAAAGAGAGTGGAGACTGAAAGGGGGGTAGGAATGAACTTTAAAGAAACTGAAAGTGAATCTATGGAGCAGGAAGAAGTATAAGCGATAAAGAATGTATCATATTGAAAAGTTGTAGACTGTTTGCGGAATTTAGCGGTGCGTCGAGGCCAGCTTCAAAGGCGTTCGACACAGGGGCTTGACATGCTCGCCCAAGAAAGCTCATAAACATGCGCAGAGAAAACTGAAAGTTGTGATTTCCCCACTGGAACTACATTAATGACAAAGCTCTAGCCAGGCAATTTTGAAAAAGTAAACAGAATATGGTGAAACGTGGCATGTACTCTACCCACTGGATCCTGGCTTTACTGGAGATGCTTTTGCCGGTAGATAACAGGTCATATACAGACCAGTTTATTTAGAAGGTATTGCACCCAAACCGAAGATTGCATCCTCATGTAATCACACGGTCGACGCTTTCGCAGAGTACGGCGTGTGCGGGTTGGCTTCGGGTTAGAAATGCAGGATGCTCGCGGTTTCATAGCCTTTTCAAAGCGCAGAGAGCCGACGTCCATATAACGTGCCAGCCAGATGCTGAAACATGTCGATCGAAGCGAAAAGCAGAGCTAAGCCCATCACGACCACATGCGCCACCTCGCATGGGCTGTTAGCTCCTCTCACTCACCTTAACACGAGGGTTCTGTGACAGCCCGTTATCCATCTGGTCCGGGCGCAAAACCGTGGATCATACCATGTGATACATGCACAGACGACGGATGCAGCATAGAACTTAACAGCAAAAAAAATCAAGGAAAAAGAGAAAACAGGCATAGGGAGAAAACCTCCCCATCAAAAAACACCCCCCGTGGCCGCAACAAACCAGGAGCTGTTTATGCAGGAATCCCAGCTGGGGCCTTCCAGACATATTCCCGTATGTAGGAAGTGGCAGCGCCGCAGATCAAGACACATTGATTGCATGTCGTGCGGGCCCAGTAGCTTCCAGCATTTGGTATCATGCCTTCTTCAGGTTTCTACATCCGGGGGAGTGAAGGGTGGTCAACCGTATACACGATGCTTGGTCCCGGGCATCTCAACCCAGTCTTATCCAACTCCTCGATTTGTATTTCCCAATCCCTCCCATAAACCGCTGAGTCTCTCCACAAACACTATCCCGGCTCTTAGGGTCCACTGAGCACGGATCGTAATGCTAGGTGATGCGGGGGGAATAACATTTTCATTGTTCATCGCTCTCGATAAATTCCGGTTGTTGGTCGGCCCCAACATCTGCGCAAATCTCCACCTGCTCCAAGAAACGGGTATCGATTGCCTGTCTGCTAGATTCCCACGTTCGAAGAGGCGTTTGTTGTGCTTGGAATGTTTAATGTTTAACTGTGTCGTTGAAATTGAATTTCCCGGCCTTTGGTTCATTTGCAAGCGACTAATCTAGAAATGTCTTAGTCAGAGCCCCACGCTAAACTAAATGCAACCACAGCCGCCAAGTTTCAGCCAACCAGCAAATCACAGAGCTCGTTTTAGAGTAACATACACAAGCTTAGTATTGTTCTTTTACTGAACAATATAAACCTACTACTTAATACATTTAGTATCATTTTTGACCCAACATTCCCTTAAATTGTACGTACGTTCGGAATGGGACCTCGGGCTCCACTTTGACATACCCCGGTGAATCTGGACTTTCCCCAGTTACAGGCCACACAAGGTACATATGACATTATTGAAAGCGGTTAGGCTAGCTAAGCTATCCATAGGATGCCAATCTTGATGAACCCGGCATTTTTGCATGTGGTTAAATAACACTGGATCTACGTTTGTGGGGAGATCTCTGCGGAGGAATATGGGAACTGGATAGGGTGTGAGAGCCTTATAATATGTACTGTACTCTGTATGTAGATGGGCATGGATAGCTCTGAAGGCCCCATCTGGCCTTAGCTTGCTTCAGCTAAATGTGGAGGCAAAGGCTATGTAGCACTGCTTCGGGTTGCTCTAGAGAAGACGAGGTAATTCTTTCAATTTGCATTTCCTATCATCAATAACTTAGAAGTAGTAGGATAAGACCAAGGTGAAAAGTTTGACTATCGTAGCAAAATTTTGGAAAAAAGGACATCGTACATCAGGCGGCTCTGACATCCGGGCGAATTAGCCCGTATCTAAACCAGCGATAATGGGAAAGCCCGTACGTTGTGACCCGAAAACTTGGCCAACGCTGACGCGCGCCGGGCTGGTGGAAGGTGCTATCAGTAGTAGTCGTGTTAGAGGATAGGGATTTGAGCAGATATTTCATGAATACATCACATCAAAAATGGAGAGCCAATTAAAACGAACTTGCAGAAAAAAAAAAAGAAAAAAACCCCTAGCCAATCACACATCAACTTGAAACGAAGGGGGAAGGACTTCAAGTGTAGAGCGTCGCCGTGAGGCTATTGAATGCGATCCCTTCCTTCGCGATGTCTTCTTCAATCAAGAACATCAGGGGCATCTCCACGAGCGTTCCCTTGACCTTACTCAATTCTTCTTTGACCTCTTGTACCCCTCCTGGGAAATTTTCGCGAATGACATGGCCCATCAAGTATGGTTTGACTTCACGTATCTCCCCTTCCTTTTTCTTTTTCTCCTCAGCAACGGGACTACGGAAGTAGTACTCGAAGAACTCCTTGTAATCATTCCAGTTTCGAACTGTATCATCGGGAACGGCATGGAAGACTTTACGGTAGACCTCGGTATTCTGTTTTGCGCGAGAATTCCAAAAACTTTGGAATGTGTCTGACAGAGGGTCGGTAACGATTTGATTTTCCGCCGAGTTCATATCGTAAACATTGGGCACGCCCACAGGCTCAGAATTGGCGGTAGGCCGCTGGTAATCTTGGACCGGAATCAAGCCCAAGTGTTTTCGGCAGAGTTGCCGTCGGAGGGTAGTTGCAAATTTGCTCACGAGGTATGGTTTCCCGTCCATTGATGACTCCACCGGTGTGGGGTCCTGGATGATGACGGCAATCTCCGAATCATGATCCCCCAGCTGGGAACGGTCATTGAGATTGGCGCTTCCGCAGATGACCGTTCTGTCGTCGGCAATCAAGACCTGCACACAATCATTAGAATATCATAGATCACAGATTGAGAAAATATAGGAACAAACCTTTGAATGAACATAGAGTTCCTCGCTGACAAATGCGTCGATTTCAGAAACATCGCCGGGATGTTCCCACGGAACCTTTCGTATATCCTCGCCACCAAGCATATAACATTCGCTCACGCTATTCCAACGGCCAGATCCAGTCGGGTGGGAAACTTGTTGTGCAGCCTTTTGGTATGGTTGGTACGCCGCAGTGGTGTCGAACGCACTGGTCGTACTTGCAGTAACTTTGTCATCATGCTGCTTTTGGGCGTCCTGGTAGTCAACACCACTCTTCTGCTCAGCCTTCCTCATTTCTGCACTTGTGTTGATTCTGTCATAATTGCGTAAGTTATAGAAGCGGATATAGTCCATCGGATTGTATCCTTCTTTGGAAATCAGCTCCATGATACTATGGCCCCCACGGTTGATAGAAGTGTACTGGAATTCCATAATTGCGCGAATGCCGAGGGCGACATCATCACGGAGCTCTCCCGCAAAGCAAGGCACGGCTGGGATCACAACAATCATCTTGTACTTCTGCCCTGCTCTCGCGGCGCGAAGAATGCGCTCCACAATCGCGGCACCAACCTTGTTTTCGATAGGTTTCTGGGCATCACCGGTCGCTGTGATGAAGAACTGGTTTTCGATATATACGAAATGCTCGCTGTCGCGAATAATAGCCGCATATGCATCCATAATTGAGTGCTCTGTTGGGGTTCCATGGCTCCATTTGGCGGAGGAGCGAATAATTTGACAAGACATATTCGCCGTTGGCCTCCCTGTCTTACCAGGTGTGCCTGAGAAATATCGATCCTGATATTGGTGCACTTGTCCAGCAAGTTGACCTCGAAGGACGCTGCCAAAATTGCCAAGGTCATGTTTCAAACCACGAAGTTCTGAGGTCAGACTGCGATCCTGCCCGGGTTGTTGATGAGAACCCGGTTGGAACTGTTGCTGATAACCATGCTCATAGTATGGTTCAGGTCCACGAGTCTGCGAATGTTGCCCAGCCTGATTTGGCGGCGGTGGGAAATACGGCGCCTGGGAATACGGCGTCTGGGACTGCGATTGCTGTGTTGAAGCGCCCCACCCAGGCTGTCCTGGCTGATTGCTACTGCCATGGTGCGCTTGAGTCGGAGGAGGCCCAGTTGGGGGAAGAGGGTGGTACTGCTGGTTGTGTGCTGGAGGAGGCGGCTGGTGTCCATGATGCTGTTGCTGTGATTGTCCGTGCGATCCCGTAATGCTAGCAGCTGATAGCGGTTTTTCATAGAGTACCAACCTCGAGTATCTGCTATCTTGACGAACGTTATACTTTTCGTCATATATGAAGTTCCATCGCTCAACGAAGTGCCTTCGAAGGTCTTCAACGGCAGGTCCATGCAAACTAACTGAAATATCAGCCCATCCCATACGAGAGTTGCTCTTGCGATCAAGCTTGTTGTTCTGCCAATGTAGCACATCGTCGAAATCCAACACACGAGCATTGTTATAGTCCTGGCCAGGGAAAACGGTCTCTCTGATATCGTTAGGATGAACATCAGAAAGAGAATGTTGATTCGTATCCCAGCGTCCGTAACATAAATCAAGGCCACCCAAGAAGGCAGTCTTTCCGTCAATGAGGCAAAGCTTTTCGTGGTGAGCCCAGTAAAGGACAACATCGCCACTCATTCCGTATAAACCTTTCAGGGCATCAGCGGAAAGCTTAGAAACGCCAGCCGCATTGAGGGTTAAGTTTTTGAAAGAATCTACAACGGAAGAATGGATAGTCTGCCGATCAGGAAGATGATCTGGGTGCCGGAACACAGCAATGTTTGGATGAAGGTTCTGAAGGTGATGCTTGGTATGAGAGGACGACACTATCACGCGGTAATCAATAACGTATCACTCACATTTTGATAGGTATTACGGGGAAATGTTGACCCGTGGGTTGCAGTTTAAATACATACAAGTCATTGCTTGGGTCACTTCTTTATACACAATTACGTTGACACGAACCCCGCGTTGAGCAGCAGCGTGGACCATTCGATCGAGTCGGTACTGCTCGTTTTTGGAAGGTGGGCGCCTCAAATACAGTTCCGGGGATAACCACCCTAAATGAAAAATAATTAGTTGTCAAAAAAGCAACCGTTGTTTGAAGGGGTCACTTACAGTCAAGGATCCAAATAGACTCCTTTGCATTTTCCAAGGCCCTGGACACCGCATACATATAATCACAGCCATCAATATACCACTTGGCATCACAGTGATCTCTAGGGGGTGCAAAACTTCCAAATCGATTTTGTGAGCTTGTTGGTGGCGGGCCATACTGGGCGTACGCTTGAGGGTCAAGGGTAGAACCAATTTTCTGTGCTACACCGGAGCCAATTCCTTGAATCTTGCCAAGTAGCCCCGATACCATATCGGGTTTGGATGTGGATGGCTTATTTTCATGATAAGGGGGGTTCTGGCCATGGGGAGGTTCATTATATGGCTGTTGGCCAGGGGCAGCAGCATATGGTTGTGGAGGCTGTGGTGGGTATGGTTGTCCATAACCATGGGAGCCGGATTGTCCCTGAAACCTTGTTAGCGGAATATAAAAAACCCCCATCGCCAATATACCAGTATGTGAAAAGTAGGGATTCCACTGTATTCTCTCCGAGTCTCTCACCTGTTGGACGTTATGAGTATCATAATGGGACTGTTGGTATGGTTGTTGAGAACCTGGTCCACCGGCGTAAGTCTTGACCTTGTCACGGAACTTGTTGAGGGTGCCTCCTAGGAGGCTCCTCTCCCCCCCCCCTCCTCCCCCCCCCCTGCCATCGCCAGAACCTCTTTCAGACTCTCCTTGTCCGCCATAATACCCGTAGGCCAAAGGGTCTTCTTTTCCGGACATTGAGGGCGAGTTTCGGCTGACTGCGAATTAGTGCGGGGAATGGGGCTCAAACAGGATGCTCGGTTTCGCGGCTTGAAATACCCTTTTATTCGGGGGTTAACATTAGCAATAGCAAACTGAGTGAATGTCTATCGCATATCTACACCGCTTCGAACCCAACCCAGGAAACGAGCAGGAGAGTGCTGTCTTTATATGAAGGATGTTGTTCCCCTCCCCGGGTCCTGGGGTTGGTCCTGGAACACGCGAAGTGGGGGAATTGATCTCGTTGTGGCTTGCTCAGCCACAGCTATCGTGGCGTCAGTGTCCACTCAGGCAAACCCAGGATCGTGGTTCGCTTCTTCCTGGTTCTCGGCCTCACGAGGCTAGAGTCTCACACCTTGTCATAAAAACCCATCAGCGGACCAGTCACAACAGCTCTTCTCTTAGAGCCTGCTGCATAAGTTTGCTGCATAACCTCTAGTTATGTTACACAGTCGAACAAGATGACACCGAGGAACCCAGCTGTGATGTTCAGCTGCACTGGGATTCGGGCCACATCGGGCTGAAGCGTGGGCTGGCGCTAGAGACGTGCCTCACTACAGAGGGCTGTGGGCTTCTTAGCAGCGAAGGGAGAAAGTAGAGAGCGATCTTGGCCCCTCATACTGATGCATGTTCATTCCTTAGGCAGCAACCGCAAACGTTGGGGATTTTTCGGCCACTGCAGAAATACCATGGAAATACCACCGAATCCGTGATCGGGATCTGTCAAATAATTGTTTAGAACAATTTTGAAGCCTCCACTGTATCGCGTCGAGGTCAATAAGTGCGAAAGTCACCAGGAGCCCAGCAAAAAAGTGGCTGGTCAGGGTCTGACCATCTCTGCATTATTTGACGGGAAAAATTGGCGACGGATTGCTCTGTGTGGGGGAAACTGAAACCACGTTGATGCGAAGCTTCCCCCTGGTCCGTGATAGTTATACTTGGCAGATCAGCATATCCTGGCGCTTGCTCCCGACGACATCAATCCCCATACACATCTTGGGGCGAGAACTACGCTGTAGAAATGCGCCCGCAGCTAAACACCTCGAAATCCACTCCATGGAGCCGAACAATGAATGCGCAGTTTCATCGAGAACTTCTCCTCTCGCAAGCTCTCCATACTTACCAAACGCCAAAAATGACACTCAATCAGCCTTGACGGCCGCAAAACCAATGATCAATCACCCTTTCCCTTTTGTCCCTTCCGCCTGAGATCCGCAACCAAATCTACTACGCTCTCTTTAGCTGCGACTTATCCTACACCTCTTCCATGTCAGGGAAACTCTATACCTACTCCGCTGCCGCCAGCAAACCCCCCACCTGGACGATGCATGTTGCGCCCACAGCTCCCGAGTCGACCTCTGCATCCAGGCGCTAAGCAACACCTTCTCCGAACCCCTTCAGCGCGATAGCAGGAATAAAATAATTACCAATACGCCGCGCTCAATCCTTGCCCACTTACCGACCGCCATCCTATACACCAACAAACAGCTATACAATGAGGCAGCTGCAGTGCTCTACGGCGAACTAACCTTCGAAGCTTCAGAGCTAAAGACATGTCTCCTCTTTGCGTGCATGGTATCCACCCGTAATTTGGCGCTCGTCAAGCGGCTGCGGAGCACCTGAGTTGGCTTGTCGTGCTTGACAATGGCGCCGGTACGCCGTGGTGTAGCTGGTTACGCTTCGTACGAACAATATACGTTGTGGGATGAGCCGTGGGGCGAGTTTTGGGAGATTGTTAGGAGTAAGATGGATGGCTTGGTGGAGCTGGGGTTTTGTATGAATTACGAGGGGCAGTATTTGGATCGGTGGACCGGGGCCAAGTGGTTGAAGCCGCTACTGACGGTTAGGGGGTTGAGGCGGTTGGAGGTGTGGGTTCAGGATAGGATCGGGGGAGAGGATGGGAGGGGCGGAGAGGATGAGGTTGGCGCGAAGAGGGAGGGAGAGACTTTGGTGGAATTTCTGGGGGAGATTATGTGTCAGGGAAAGAGGGGGGAGGTAGTTGATGGGGTTGATGGTGGCTTTAACAGTGCGGCTGCTGTTGATGGGGACGTTGCTGCTACCAGTGAGACAAAATAAATTAGGAATGGTTGTAGTGATGTATTCTTATGAATACGTCGACACGAGGGAGATATTACGAAGTGTAGCTGATGCGCTATTTTCAATTTGCCGCCAGGGTGGGACACCGGGAACACATCGCATGACGACAGCTTGTCCCCACTTGATATTCTTGATATTGGCCGCAAATGATTCTACAGGTAGCGATATGGACGCTCGTGTATTACATATTTTGTCAGGTCACGTGATCTGGCTTACTAATCCTTCCACCATATAACTTTCCACAAAGCTAGCAACCTTTCAATCACATAAGTTTTACACCTTCCACAGGTTATGAGACCTGTTTTGCACAAAATCACTGCCAATTCAGGATTCCTTGTTAATATACTTATTATTTAAACTACTGCTTCATTTGATATGCTCATCAGGAGTTAAAATCATCTTATTCTATCAGTATTGATACATTTGAGATCTTGATAATTAATAATACTCCTGCTCACTTAAAAAAGAGACTTGCAGAAAACATATCACATTTGCAAAAAAAAAGCAAGAAAAGAGAATAATATTGATAAGAATTTAATAAATGAATATTAAGATAGCAGATTCAATATAATCTTACTTATATATATATTCATAATCTCATGTTCTTTTCACTGAATCAGTTGCAGTTGATGATGATAATTCTTTATACTTATACTCTGTCAGTGAACATTCTTCTGAAGCTTTTGAAAGCTTTATTAATAAATGCTCTAAAACACTCTTTCAATTTGAAGCTGGTTTGAATACAGCTTCTGATATAGTCAGGCCGGCTCTCTAATCTACTTAATAGCTTGATACTGATTCTCTTGATAAGAATAATAAATACTCAGATATCTACTATTTAGATAAGATAATATCAGATTAACAGATAAAGTATCTTAAGATAATACTTGAGATGAATAAGAAGAAGTAAAGAGTTCTAGAACTCAAACTACAACTGAAAAAACTCTATTAATAGAGATTTTCATTCTCTACAGATTAATTATAAGATGTTAATAATTATTCTATTATTATATTAACAGTCTGTATAATTATATAAAATTCTAATCTCAGTGAAAGATTGAAATTCAATCTTTATAAATCAGATAGCTGTGTTGATAAGACAATCTCTTAATTTAAGAAAGATATTAAGAATACTGTGAGATTAAACAGTCTAACTGATATATTCAATTACATTATATAAAGCATCTTTATGAAATTGAAACTGATTGATACACAGTGTTGATATATGATAGAGAAATAACAGACTCAGAACTCTCTATAAAGAGATGATAAATAAGTATTATTCTAAGACATCAGAAACTGATGACTCTATATATTTATCTTGAACTTCTTAAGTGCAGATGTCAGATCATGTTTCTTCAAGTATGATGAAAATCAGATCACTTATACTCTATGAAATGCAATTAAACAGAAATACTCTGTTTTTAAAACACAGTTACACTGTAAGACAGTTCTGAAATTCATGTCTTTTAATAACACACAGATTATCAATTTACACATATTCTTCAATAAGTTTCAGTTTATCATTATAAAATTAAAGATGTTGAATACTTCTCTCTTAGATATATAAATATTTAATATCTTCTACTCAGTTCTACTCAACAATTGAAGAAATTATGTTCAGAAGAAGATAAAGAAGATACAGAATTTCAAATTCACAGCTATAATATTGAATGTTAATCTTCTCATGAAGAAAATCTGTTTATAGCTTGATTCTTCAAAAGATAAAAAGAATCTATAGAATATAGATTCTGCAGTTAACTCAGCTATAACAGCTATAACAGTTATAATAACTATCAGTAACAATATATTAAATTCAGCTCATGAAGACTGTACTGAATGTAATTATAACAGTTCATAAGAGAGCTTCTGAAATTATCAGAGATTAGAAAATTCATCTATATATTCTGATTGTGAGAGATCTTACTTTAACATCTGTTAATTAATTAATTCAGACAGTACTCTGAATAATTAAAGAATAAACAATACTGCAAGAATAAAGAAATTCAAGAAAAAGAAGAAAAAGAATAATAGTGAGAATAGAACTCAATTATTTATTACAGATAAATCAGAGACCTATCAGATAATAAATCTCACAGAGATTATCAATATATCAGTCTGTTTTATAAAATCTCACAAGAATTTTCTCACTATATGAGATAGTGACACTGAATGTCACATAGTGAGTAATAGATTATGATTTTCAGAACTTATAGCAATCAATGATTCAACAGTTTAAGTAATTAATAAGACTATTATAAAGGTTCAGAGTGTCAGCACTGTATTCATCTTAGTAAGTGAAAGATTGATAGAATTCAATTATGTATACTATATATCAAAACTATCTGCAAATTTAATCTTCACTGAGCTTATAAAATGTCAGAGTTATATTCACTGTGATATATAAGTTAATACTGAGAACTACTTTGAGTTTCTGTTATCTATTAACAGTGATATCTTCTACACTAATCTGTCTTATAATAATATTTACATTCTATCTGACAGTTCACTGACATTTTATGAGATAATGAATAATTCAATATATAAAGTAGTGACATATGTGACTGTTCTGAAATTAAAGATAATCTCAACAGATTATAATCTGAGTACTGAGTCTTTGAGATCTTTCAGCTGTAAGAAGGTTGAACAGTTAATCAATTCTAAGAATTCAGATACTGATTTCTTTATTATCTTATCTTCATTTTAATTATCTACAGTTCTTTCAAAACAGCTTCTGATAGATAAGTAGCATCATTGACTTAGTTATATCAGTGAAAATAGTATATTAAAAATGATCAGAAACTCATGATTTAATATTATCATTATTAGTCTGAAGAAATTATCATTCTGTGTCACATGTGTTAAGATTAAATAGAAACACACTTTTTACAAGAATTTCACATCACATCATATCATCTGCAAGGTCTTGAAGATTTAAGTGAATATATTCAGTGATGATGAGACTCTTGAAACTGAAAATGATATATCATCTTACACTGACAAGAAGCTTGCAATGATGATAACAGATAATGTCATCTATATAAAATGAATATTTCTATTGAAATGCAAAGATGAAATGTTGAGATATCTACAGATCTTTAATCAATTTATTAAGAATCTGCTGAGATGTGACATTGCAATCATTCACTCAGATTATGAAGAATTGAACTTAAATATAGTCACAGTATATATGCTCAGTGAAGATATAAAATAAGAGCTGACTTTCTCTCATACTTCACAGTAAGATGAAGTATCTGAATAATTAATCAGTTTAATTATTAAGAAGTTCTGATTACTATTAATAGACTCTTCAGCTCTGAAAAAGATATGAGATAAGACAGTTATTACAGTTATAGAGCTGTTTAATCTTATATTAATCTTAACAATATTGTATAAAGACTCTGAAAATATAAAGCTGATTACACTGTATAAGACCTGGCTTGAAGCTCTATCTTCTGCATGCAGCATTTGCTAATGAAGTTATAAAGCATTCTTGAAGATTGTTCTCAAGCTTATCAATAAGATGACTTTTCATTTCAAAGAGTTGATTTTTATAAGTTATAATGATTTTATCAATTATAGATTGATAAATCTCTTCAACAGGTATTTATATATATTAAAAGATATCATCTTTCAGAAGAATCTTCATCTTGTCAATTCATCAATACTAATAACACACAATCTGAAGATTCTACTCAATGCAGTCTGTAAAGTAACTGTGATAATTTCTTCAGTGATATCAGGTCTACTCACTGCAGTCTGTTAAGAGATTGCAGTAATTTCTGATTCATTAATAGATGATCTATTCATTGATAAGAAAATCTGATCTGAGTGTTTATTATTTCTTATACTTACTAATAATTAATGAATTGACTATAATATCTCTGTGAGAATATCTATCTTTTTAATACAGAATACACTGAACTTCTCAGAATTTACAGTTGAATTGAATGATTCTCTGACATCTATAAGAAATATTACTACAGTGAGAAAAGCTTCAGTGAGAGATAGTCTTGAAGATCTACTTACTAATTCTGAGATTACTGTACTTCTGATTCTGAAAAATCTCATATATATCAAAGCTTTTATGAAATGAAAGTATTATTATAAGATCTGCATTAAAGAGATTAACTATTTGAAATAGATAGAGATCTGATAACTGATTAAGAGAATATTATAAATAAGTATTCTCTGTGATCAATGAATATTTAATAAAAAGTTTAATAATATAAGTGATATTATCTGCTATAAGATCTGCTGAGTTGTCTGCAGAAATCTTTAATAAAAGAGAGTTAATTACTTAAGAATCTTTACATCTATTATCTCTGCATTCATCTCATAAGCTCTTATAATAATCTCAGTATTCTGAGAATAATATGTTCTGCAGATTGATATAATGATCACTTTTTTAAACACTCAACTGTCTGCTGATGAATAAATATATATGAATTAACTCACAGAATTCTGTAAAGACTGTGATAATCTTATATATGAGTTGATACAGAGACTCTACAGTCTTAAGTAAGTAATACTCTTATGATATAAAAAGCTGTAAAAGATGCTATTATACTCAGACTTCTGTGTCAGTCTCTATGATACTGAACTATTTATTCATAATAAAAGACAGATCTATATAATTATCTATGTAAATAATGTCTATCTCTATAGTCTGAAAATTGAAGATTTGAACTGAGTCAAAGCTGAAATCATTACTAATTATAAGATTAAGAATATAGAGAATTTCAACTGCTATCTAGAAATAAAGATTGATAGAGATTTAACTTTATTAATATTGTTTTAATCTCTTTTTATAAGAAATCTTCTGAAGAAGTTCTTAATAAATAACTGTTATTCTACATTCACTTCTATGAAGAAGAATATTGATTTTATAAATAATAATGAGAAACTGATTGCATACATAGCAGAATTTATTCTATAGTTCTATCAATTCAGTATCAGATCTCTGCAATATCTGGTATTTAATATACATTCTGATATAAGCTTCATTACAGAATTTCTTGAACAATTCAGCTCTTAGTCTATATCAAAGAACTGAGTCATATACAAGTGTACACTCTGATATTTACAGAGTTCAATTAATGAGAGTATAATCTATCACAGATATGCTGAAATTGAATCTGTAGTATATACAGATACTGATTAAGCTGATAGAGATTCAGAATCTTATTCAATCACTGATTATATTATCTATATAACAGATAATTCTGTTGCATAACAGAGCTGCTGATAAACAGAGATTTTCAAGTCATCAACAGAGACTGAATATATTACATTCTTCAAGACTGTATATAAGCTAGTCTGTCTCTGAGAGCTTCTAGAAGACACTGAATTCATCTCATTCTGTCTCAACAATCTGAATGTTAATAATTATCTTATTTTCATCATAGCTAATAATCTGACTTATACAATTCATACTGATAATAAGTTTATTATAGAGCTATTCTCTTCTGAAGTAATTTCACACTGCTTGAAGTATATAGAGATCTGTTTTCACATTCTTCAGAATCTTGTCTGTAAGAATAAGATATCTATCTGATATATTTCATCTACTGAGAACACAGCAGATGAGCTTACTAAATCACTTGAAATGTTGAAATATACATGTTGAAAAGAGAATATAAAGAAGATAGAGAGATAGAGGGATAAAAAATGATGTATATTATGACTGGTTTTTCATTACTTCACATTTTCCAGTCATTTTTTGTACCTGTACTTGATTTGAAGGCGAATTTTGTATATAGCATTGTGTATAGTTACTCTGGTGAGTGGGGGTGTCAGGTCACATGATCTGGCTTACTAATCCTTCCACCATATAACTTTCCACAAAGCTAGCAACCTTTCAATCACACAAGTTTTACACCTTCCACATATTTCCTTTCGACTAACTATACGGGCAAGTACTACCAGTTGTTTCAACGAATGCAACGCCATATCCTTCCTGATTCCCGAACGTGCAGCTTACACCGCTTCATGGATATGGAATTCCGCGCTTCTTTAATGCCGTCATTTCACGCCAAGCCCAACGTTGAACTTAACTGCCGGTGCAGTTCCGCGCAAACCATTGCTATGCTACAGGTTGATAAAGGGATTGTTTTAGCGACGTGCTCACCATGGCTTCCCGCTCCACGGATGCGGCTGGACACACAAAGGCCCCTGACCCTCCTGGATCATAACTTTGGAGTCGACATTGAAGGGTGTGCTCAGCCGACTTCAACAGCACGCGCGTGCCAATGCAGGCACCGTTTGTTAGTGCCCGACGTTGCTAATGGCGGGACACTATCCTAGGATCAGTGCACTGCTACTAAGTATAGGAGCTGAACGTTGGCCTCCAGCCGGTGGCGGCGTGCTTACTTTAGCATCCATGTTTTCTTGATGTGATAAGGTTCCCCTTACCCCTGTTTGTTTCCCAGATGCAGGGGCTTGTCAAAGGAGCGAGTTGATATTCCCTCGCCAACTCCGTATACGGAGTAGAGTAGTTAGTAAGGCGGATATTGCTATACAGTCTTGCAAAGGAAACTCCGGTCGGTTTAACTGTCTATTCACCCCTAGTTGACAAGCACCAAGTAGATTTTACTAACCTTTAACAGTCCGTATTATTGCGACCTTCTCGGCGTATTTTAATCAGCGTCTGGAACACCCTTGGGATCGATTTTGTCAGGAATAACCCCTGCAAGTTGTGGCGATTAGCGTCCACGCACTCATGCAAAAGAAGTCCATGGAGAGTATATGAATGAAAGGTCACATAGGGCTGAAAGCCATGGATATATTCTTTTGCAAATTGTGAAATAGTATTCAAGATTTCGGTTGCCCGAGCATAGTCAGCTTGTGAGGTGACATGACTTCCTGGTTACCCTTTGACATATCCACACACATATATATATAATTATTCTGAGCTGGAATCCTATTGATATTAGAACTTATTTCACAGGTAAGTTCCGAATGTCCTTCAATAGAAGTAAATTATCTATTTACATCTACAACCCGCCAAAAAAAAAAAAAAAAAAAAAAAAAAAAAAAAAAAAAAAAAAAAAAAAAAAAAAAAAAAAAAAAAATTTAAAAGAATAATTATAGTTAACTTAATCACGATAATGGTTAGGATACTCAACTGAAAGCCGAAAAATATCAGCGATGAATAGTTATGTCTCTGGTTCGCCAGTCCGTTTCGGGCTAACCTTAGTAAGGTTAAAACAAAACGGAATCCATGTCCATAACTAATTGCTTACGCAGCGTAAAATTTTCCGAGAGCTTTAAAATGAATGTAATCTTTCTCTCCGCAACATACAATAAATCCTCGGGTTGACGCCTAAATATTACTGCCCGTCGGAGGAATACAGGAATCTATTCATTTCTTTCCGTTGCTAATAATGTGGTGGTTTGCTCTTGCTTGGTATCAGGGAGGGGGCTGACATGCTTGGATATCCTCTGGGTGCAGGCTCCCTATCTGAAGACTATAAAGTCGTCATTCATCCCCCCCTTCCCCCTTTTTCCCGAGTGTGAAGCAACACAGGAATCCTTGTGTTTTTTGTTTTATACTCCTTATTTGAAGAACTAACCAATTCCTCCGACCAAGTCTACATCACGATGGCCGAAAAATCATTTCGTCCACTTTCCTCACCACAAAAAGTGCCGTCGTACAACCACAATGCAAAAGCCGTCAGGAAAAACATCAAGAACAACATAATGCGCGATAATTTTACCATGAGCACATGGCTTCTGGTCGGCGGGTTGTTGCAGGGCGTGGCCGTCGCCCTGCTAGGCTATCTTAACCTCCTGCCAGCCACAGTGGTCATTGCTTATCGGATCGGTGACAACCTTCTCATGGCCTTCGGCTGGACGAAGAACCGCTACCTCTCAGATGTACTCCTCACCAAATTCACTGCCTAAATGCCTCGTCCAGACGGATCCTTTGGATCGACTTTTGCCGAACGGCCGCTCGTTGTATTTATGTTAGGAACGAAATCCAGTCACCCCCTTTGGAGTTTTCGATCCGGTATATCTCAAATTAGCCAAATACTTCTTTAGAATGGTAAGGGAGCTCAAAGAGACCGCTGAGCATTCGGGGTACCTGGGTTCAGCGACCTGGACCAGTGCCGAAGACTCAGCGGCAAATGAGGTTATGACTGTGATGTATTTCGGGGATTTCGAGTCCCTGCACAAATACGCTCACGGGCCGTTCCACATTCAAGCAGTGAAATATTGGTCAAGCGTTGTGAAGGACTGCCCCCATGTCTCCATATATCACGAGACATATGTCGTACCACCGGGACAATGGGAGAATATCTATGGAAATAGCTGGCCGACGGGGTTAAGCGCGGCGTCTTTCCCGATCCGCACGGCTCAAGGGAATGGAGAGACAGAATGGATGAGCCCGGTCATTGACGCGCGGA
Organism: Blastomyces gilchristii SLH14081; assembly: GCF_000003855.2. Lineage (NCBI taxonomy): Eukaryota > Fungi > Ascomycota > Eurotiomycetes > Onygenales > Ajellomycetaceae > Blastomyces > Blastomyces gilchristii. The sequence goes on from NW_003101679.1 coordinate 1,102,439, forward strand.
AGGGCTCTCTCCGCGGTATGGCAGGGAGAATACAGTCAGATTACTTGAAAGGTTATGAGGAAAAGCAGGGCGAGGTCTGGGACCAAACATATGATGTTGATTATAGAGAGCTCGCACGTTAGGCTGCATTTGGCATTTGGCGCGTGTTTTTACTCTTTTATGTTTTATCTTCTTTGAGAGTTATATTAGAGGATGCCGGTGCTCAAGGCGCGTTTCCTAGGCTTGAAATATTCATGATTTTCGAATCTCTTCAGGACATACGAGGTCTTATTAACCTTTGCAAGCTGGAATTCTTGCGGGCTCAGTGGATCTTTGAGATTGATCCCACTGGCGGTCCGGATGAAAGCCTTAAACACTGACGCATCTGTTAAGTGAGGATGGGAAAAGTATCTCTGGACAAGATCTGTGGCAAATAAATAAGTATGGTATGGCATAGTTAGCCATTCCGGTGTGTTGAAGTTGTTGATTGATGAAAACAGGCAGATGTCGAGCCGTGATCTGCAAGTTTAGGACCAAAAATAGCGTTGCCAGTTCGAAGCCAGATGACGTCATGGCGCCGGCACCGGCTGAGCTCCAAATGGCTTGAATTCGATGCATGGGAATTGTTATCGTAAGGCCTTGATTTTATAAATTAGAGTTTAGTACCAATATTAAACTGCCATCGATATACACGCATATAAAAATGTAACCCAGGTTTTGCGTCCGAACCCTTTACTTCCACAGTCCTTGCAACCCCTCACTCGCTACCCCTCATCACCAAGCAACCTCCGCGCCTTCAAATAAGTTGGGGAAAACAGGTTTCCCGTCATTTTCGCCGCATATTTGTTACAAACTTCTTAGGCATATATCTGATCTCGATTCTATTTATTCCAGCGCTCCTCTTCTTTGATTTGCATTGTTGAGAGACCAGGAACGTAATAATCCCGAGAGCCAATTTGACAAAATACAACATTCCTACAGCAGGCCCCGCACAATCAGTAACTCCAAGCAGGGTAGCATACACCATGTCCAACCTCAACCTCGCGACCCTTGACGTATGATACCTTCACAACCACTCCACCATCCTTCGTAGATCGCCAGTGAACAGATAATTAACCTATGCCTCCCAGATCTCCGAACACGCTAACCTCCCCACCTCATCCGAGGTTCTCTTCAAGGCCAAAGCCGACAAGAAGCTCTCTTTCGAGAGCATAGCAGCAGCCATTGGCCGGAATGAGGTAGCCACCGCAGCCATCTTCTATGGACAAGCAAAAGCTTCCGAGGAGGATATTGCCAAATTGGCTCAGGTCCTTGAAATTGACCATGCTCATCTGGAGTCTCTTCTGAGCGGATTCCCAGACCGGGGAAAGTCCGTCTCCTTCCCCCCGAAGGACCCGCTGATTTACCGTCTGTATGAGATTGTGCAGAACTATGGCTACGCGTATAAGGCAGTGATGAATGAGAAATTTGGAGACGGGATTATGAGTGCGATTTCCTTCTCGACTACGGTTGAGAAGGAGACGGATAAGGATGGGAATAATTGGGCGGTTGTGACGTGGAGGGGGAAATGGTACGTGTGATTCTATGCTATTCTCTATTCTATTCTTTTCTATTTTATCCATTGGGATCGGTGCCCTTTCAATCAATTGGAAACATTGAACTGAGCATTTTGGGCTGATTAATTCCAACAGGCTTCCATATTCACGATTCTGAGCGTGTGGAAAGGGAAAGGGGTAAACATATGTCTGCAATATTAAAGAAATGTTGATGTTGATGTATCTACTATGTCAAGGCTCTATTCATTGGCATTTCTTGAACCTGGGCTTTTGGCCGATGGCCATATAGCACAGTTGGCCCTACATGATAGCAATGCGAAGGCGTAGTCGCTGAATGAAAAAGCAATGCCTTGTTATTATCCTTGATCAAACCAAGAATACAATGGCTGGGCAAACATACATTCGAACCAAAGTCTTGCTCAATAGTAATTTTTAATACTAGTTGTATATATATATATTTTAACTACATCCAGGTGCAATGAGGTTGAGATGTACAAGACTCTCTCGCATTACTCATCAGAACATTCACTGACCTTCTGAGAACCCTTTGTTGACTCTCTCTTCGTTTTTCACTTTACTGACTTTGACGAGAATAAGATACAAAGGACCGTACAAGCTTCTTCCTGGCCCTTCTTTTATCCTATACTGCTTCTGCAAAACTTCTCTCCTCACTCCCTTCTGCCGCGTCGTTATAACTATATCCACCTACAGGCGTCTTCTCACAGCCACTATCAAGATGGCCCCCACAGAAATCACTCCCAGAATCGTCTGCACTTTTGAAAATTGCAACCGTACCTTCACTACAGAGAAGGAGCTTCGAAAGCATAAAATCGAATTCACTGATCATGAATACTGCGCCCGTTGCAATCTAGATTTTGAAGATGAGAGAGAACTGTTCGCCCATAAACTCGAAAGCAATAAACACATTGCCTGCCCCAGCTGCGGAGAGGAGTTCAAAAGCGAGGGAGGCAAGAACACACATTTCGCCCAGGTATGAGGTCTTCTGCTTCTGTTATGCATCAAATTTGCTTCATCGGCGTTGCTCTCTTGCATTTTCACTCTTGTTACGTGTTATTTATCTTCTGCACTTCCAGGTATTTATCACAGTCTCTGACGTTAAACAGTTCCATAGAACCAACCAGGAAATGGTCTGCCACTTCTGCCATGCCAAGTTCAGGCGTGCCCATGCATACATGTGTCATATAGAAAACGACCAATGTCCGTCCTTCTCCGCAGAACGGTATAGAGAACAGCGCGTCAAGAAGGAAGCGCTCCGAACTGTGATGTCCCGAGCCTTGGGCCCCACTAATAAGGGTTTTGGGCTCACTGATTCATCTATCACTTCCAGCTTGGATGGTGGCATTGGCCTTCCTCTCTTAGATGGGCGGGAAACGGTGCCCACGTCGGGTGAGAGAAGTAAACCCGGGACCACAGGCAGCAGTGGATATGACGCCACCTCTGTCTCGATGCAGCTTCGCGGAATGAGTCTCTGGCCAGCCCCCGGGGAAGAGAAAGAGGTGGAGATAGGCTCAGAGGAGCAAGTCTTCATGGCATATTCTGACGCGGCATATGGCCGTGATGATCGGGAGGTTAGAAGCCGTTTCCGCGCAAATAACAGCGGTCCACCGACATCCCCGACGGGAAAACATACCCCTCTGATTGACCTCGATGAGACGGCGTCAAAGGCATCTGACAACACTTGGGGAACCTGGGAAAGCAGGTTTGCCCCATCGCCCATGCCTCGGGAAAGTGAAACTGTTGAGAAACGCCAACAGGAACCGTGGAGCCCTTCTAAGTTCTTCAGTCCCGCTATGGGGAAGTGGGTATGTGTATGCGATAAGTTATTTGACAGCGAGAAGGATTTTGAGGGCCATATTAAGTCTGGAATCCATATGGGTGGTGTCTTCCGGTATGAAAGCTTCCCCTTATAAACCTATCCCCGTATTTAGTTGTGTCTTGTTCCTTCTATATCGAACATTTTCCGCTCCTGCGCCTTCGCTTCTCCCAGAGTTAGTCCCTGAAACTAATATGTCCTCCATCTCATTAGCTGTCCTGGTTGTTTGCGCATGTTTAAATCTAGTACAGCATTAACAGCGCACTGCGAATCCGCCACAGTGCGCTGTAAAGTGAACAAGGACGAAAACTATGCCCGCATCCTGGATGAAGTTTCCGCCGGGCTCATCGAGCCAGCCGGGGAGAATGAGGATGGCTCTATAATATATAGGACGGTGGCGCCATCTCAAACTGGAATTGATTTGAAGAATGTTAGGTGGTAGGGAGATAGACCTTAGACAAGTATGCTTGTGATATCGGAACTTAGAAATCGGCGCGCATCGTTCGCCAGATGGTTCTTGTTATCCATTCTCTTCTTTCTTATGTGTAGCTTAGGCAATGAATAGTAACGCTACGGGAGAAGGGAAACCACATTGGTTGGCGGGAAAGATATTGATGAACATGACGAGGGGATAGTAAACAGAATGTTATATTGCGAGATTTTTGGCGTTGTTGCATGGCTGACGATAATTCAAGAATAGTGACTTGCTATCCCGATGCTTAATATTTCTTATTATTAGCCAGGGAGGGGTAATTGGAGAGATAATGAACAGCATAGTTGGCTGTAAACCAGTTGTTTTCATATATATTTTGGAGGTTAACGTCTGTTTATTAGATCACTTCATCGTATATCAGCGGGTTACTCAGAGAACGTTAACCAGAAAATTGAGATTTTTGTCGTTTGCAGTGGTTTAATAAATACTATGGGTTTTCGGCCTATGCCCTTTTAGGCAATCTACACCACACCCGCAAAAGAGGTTTGAGGCTTTGAAGCTCAGGATGATGAATAAATCAATATTCTGTATCCTCCCAACCAGTATACTTTTTAATTTATTTAAAGACTAGCTCTATCAATTAAGACTATATGAATACCTATTTATTAACTATACGTCTACCTATCAAAATTTCTCTCTATTCGCAATAAAATCCTGCCCGCAAGATACCGTTTCCACGAAGCAACCCACTATCAGACAAAAGTAAAACGGCCGTCAGCCTCAATTGAAACATAAAAGGAATACCATACCTGGCTACGTCAGGGACTTTACCGTGTCCTGGACTCTACATAAGAAAGAGAAAAACACACCCCCTCCTGAATTGTAACCATGGCGGCCGCCGAGCCTTCCACTCCCCAATCATCCTCCAGTACAACCATAGCAACCCTTCCCGCCCGCGATCGCGCCGCCGACTTCGAAAAGTTCAAGAACTTTGCATCCTACACCTTCCTCTTTGCAGCTCCCGTCTTCATCGCTCTTCCGCCCCGTAAACTAGACTTCTATACGTTCAGTCTTGGTGCTGCCTTCCTGGTCTCCGCAAACCGCCTCTCCTCCGTACACACAGGTAGCAGTATAGTCGGGCACATCCGGTCACGGACGGTCGGCGAGAACCGGCCAAATGTGTTCCGCGACCTGCCTACGCCACAGGCGGAGGCGATGCAGGCGCAGCTGCGGGCTGCGCGGGACGCTGAGATTCGGGAAGGGAAAATTGTAGGGGAGGAGCTGGAGAGGTTGAAGCGGAGGCAGGAGAAGGAGAAGGAGATGAATATTGTGAAAAAGGTGTGGATGGGTGGGGAAAGAGAAGGGTGGAAGGAACGGAGACGCAGGGAAGAACTGAAGGCGCTGGAGGAGGGAAAGGGTTATGGCGATTTGATCAAGGAACATATTTGGGATGTGATAACTTGGGGCCAGAAGGATGATGAGGCAGGCGAAGAGGGGGTTGAGAAGCAAAACGGGGGAGAGGTGGAGGAGGGGAGTCAGCGGAGTTGAGGTTTTTCCATTTCGTTATGGAATGTGAGCTTCTTTACCCTTAACCTTCATGTTATCTCGCAGTGTTGGTCCGACAGGGATTGTGCTGGATGGCGGGCCATGTTCCCGATTACACCACCGCGATGACTCTTGAGTTTCAACCATCACGTTGAGGGATGAAGATGAAAATTGCCGACGTACAATATACACCATTCCGCTTCCCCGGCGGCTGTATCACGTTGACGAAATTGCGACGCTGTGGGGATTCCGCGGTTCATTCGCAGTCACCTCCAGCAACTGTTTCGCTACGCCTACGTGTCGAATGCTACTAATGATGTGTCTTCTGGCGGCTCTATTCGTCTTTTGTTCATCTCCCCAATCTGGAAACATGGCTGTTTGGTGTTGTAGTAAAGGAGCTGGAGTGTGCTACACCTGGATGAAAACTACATACAACCTCACCTCCACTGGTACCGGGAGAGTGCGTGGGAGTCGACTGGGGATAGCCTTCAATCTACGGTAGAACTAGTTGTATCACTTTCTTTCTATTTCATGTTACAATATCACGCACACGGGACTTGAGGTTCATGCGTCTTTATTTACTCTCATACCATCCGTAGAAGGGAAAAAAACAAAACACTTGTATTATTCACTGCTTTGATAAAAACCTTTGAACAACAGTACCAGCATTCCGTATGAAGAGCAAAGTAACAGGTCCATTCTAGAAATCACCCGAAGTAAGGGGTGAAAAAGAAGGAATTTCCCAAGTTATCCAAATTTCTCAAACCATGTATGTGGGTATTGTACAAAACAATCGCAATGCAGAAAAGACTTAATATGAAAACATGCGGACATGCAGACATGCAGACATGCGAACATGCGAACATACAAACAGCAAGACAAATAAAATTTGTAAGAGAGTTCGAAAATTTCTCAATTTGTCTCCAAGCCCAGCTCCTGCCAGAATCCAATTTTCACACGTAGACAAGAAGATGAATCGGCGGATGCAAACACAGCGAATGATAACAAAACTTAAAATGTAAACATAATGCATCATAGGGTTCATTCCAGTTTAGTTGTGTCCGCTAGCGTTGCTGCCGTTCTTCAAAAACTTAACATAACTAATGCGTTTGGTGGGTGTCGCGTCCTGCGTTTTGTACCACTCGCCTTTAAATGCGTCTGGGCTTTGTTGGAGTTGTTGCCTCGTAAATTCTTTAAACGATGCCGTAAGCGAGTTTTTATATTGCTTTTTGATTCGGCCTTCGTTGGAATTGGAACGAAGTTGCTGGCTCTTCCGACCACTTTCCCCATCTGGCGAACGATTCGGAGAATTTTGTCGAATGGAATTACTTGTCTGATGACCAGCCTTTTTTGGAGGGGACCTTGATAGACTTGACCCCCGTGGGGGGGTTTGACGAATAGGTAATGCTATTCTTGTCCCATTCGTCACGTTCGTAGTGTTGACTGTTTCTGCATGATTCGTATCGTTCTCTGTAGCGAGGTCAATAATGATGGTGACGGGGCGAGGTTCTCTGTACAGTGTATTCAGGCATGCTTGTCGGTATCTCTCCTTGACAGTAAGTGGAGGATTAAATGACATATTGAATAAACTGTCTTCGTCGTTTATGGTTTCGAAAATTGTATCCTTGAGGCCAATATCCTCCCAGCCATAATGGCCCGTTTCCCCAACCCCGTCCATATCCGTGCTTTCGGTTGGTTTCGGCAGATCGTCTCTGGGAGGAATACTAAATGTATCACTGCTGCAGAGACGAAGAATGCTGATCAGGCCGCGACCAACTAAAGAGAAAATAATGCATATAAGGGCTTATATTTACCCCACGGTAGCCTCCATAAGAGCGTCTAAATCAAGGGGTGTTAGTTTCGTTGTCAACAATATCATGAGCGTAGCTTTGCTTAAATGGGAACACATACCTTCTGAGATACTCTTAAAATTGTTGCTTTGGCTGGCTTTGTTGTTTTGAGGTGACATTTTAGATAATTGAAAAAAAAAATCCGTTCACAAATGTCTCCCTTCGTATGACGGTTCTATCGTCAGGAGCTCGATAGGCTGCTTAAGATCCTTTGAAGCTTCCGGATGAATCAAGTAGCTTGTTAGGGTTCTCGTCGAGGGTCCAGAATACCCGAGGATATCAGGTACGTAGTCGCACTCGTCTATATTTGATAGACTGCTCGAGTATTTGATCGGTTGTTACGAACGACTGGTCGTTATAGACTTCGGAATGATCACCAAGCTCGTAGGAGCTTTGAATAGTATTGCTGCTTCCAGATATATAGGCTAAGTTGAGCAAATGGTATAGTAAAAGCTGAGGTGAATGTCGCAAAGTATTTCTTGCTCAGATTATGATATAGAGACAATATATGACGAGGGGCCAGAAGATAACCGGAAATAAAGAGGAAGATAGCGGTGGGATCAGTATATCGAGGTTCAAAGAGGTAGGAAAAAAAAGTGATTGTAAGGTGGGCTTTGAGCCACCCTTTTTACAGGAAAAAGGGCAAAATATGCGATGAGGGCTCTCGCAGAGAGAAGAGTAAGTAAACTCAAGTAGGCTTGGAAGAAGCCAGAAATGATATATACGAAGGACCGATATATGTAACCAGAGAGCGGATGAACGAACGACGGACGGGGGTTGCAGGGAAGATGTAGGAAGGAAAGCACCGGGGGTGGGAGGGTATTTTATAGCAGAGACTGGAAAGATTGTTGGGACTTTGTCCCCCGCAAGCTCTTTCGAGCGACTTCCAAATAAGAAGAGTGCTCATCTTGATCGCCTCCTGGATATTAGTTAAAATCATAAAAATGTATCATCACTCGCCATAATTGCCGTAGGAATGGCCGAAAGCAAAGAGAACCAGTGGTCGAAGAATGGCGATTGATAGAGTTCACCGGTTTACCTTCACGGAGCAACGGCTTCAACGGCTTCAACGGCTTCAACGGTCCCAACCGGGGCAATCCTGGGGCAATCCTGGGGCAAAACTGGAATAAGCATTGCGGAGTAAGAGCGACTTGCACTACACAGTTCTCCGGGTCCACGGATGCTCATAACTCTTTCCTGGTTGTTTGGAAGCTAGACTGAGAAGGGAAAGAAGGCACGACGGACGGAGCGCCTTTCCCGTAGGAGGAGCGAAACGAGAGCGGAATGGCATGAACTCAAAAGAGGCCAAATAGGAAACAGCCTCATCGGGCAGTTCTTCATCACGGAATGACCAGAAGAATGCCACCATGTATACCAAGCTCAGGACAGAAAGATGACGGAGAGAGTCCAATATAGTATAGACAAGTATCAGAATAATATACGTCACTGTACTTATCCTAATACTAAACTAGGGTCATGACTTCTTCAGCTTTTTGTACATTGTTGCACCATGTCTTTCCCCGTTGATTTTGACCATCTCATGAACGTTGCCAACGGCTCTCCTTTTCTCGCGTTTTGTTACATTGCCATCTGTTGGACAAGGGCCGGAAAGTTCTTCCCGTTCAGTGCCATGATATGCCCTGAAACGTTTCGTCGGCTGTTGTGATGAGCTTTCGGCACCAAGCCCCCCGGAGTTCGACCCCGAGCTATTCCTTTTCCTCTTCCTCTCCCGATCCTCCGCCATACGTCGTCGGCTTTCTTCTTTTGCCTTGAGTCGCGCTTCAACCTCCGCCGAAATATCTTCAGTTTCGACGAAGCGGGATGAAGTACTTGCAGACGTATTGTCGCCATTCTCGATTGAGAAAAACTTCTGCCGCTTTCTTTTAGGTAAGGCAGTTATGGCTTCGCCATTATCTTCAGCTCTGCTTTCGTCGTCTAGTGAGCGTTTGGTCCTACCTCGTGGACGCTGAGGGAGGGAAATGGGAGTGGGTGTCTTGTCAAACACAAAAAGTGGGACCGGTGTCCCAGTCGCGCTTGCTCCATCACTGGGATGTTGATTGCTTCCGCTTTGTGAAGATGGCAGTGAGGTTGCAGGACCCTGGCCCACAGATTCTGCACCTCTATTCATTGCCCTTTGCTCATCGACCCTATCCACACATTTGCCTGAGAGGAACCTGGTTGCATTATGCTGAGGCATCTAATAGAAATCTGTAAGTCAAAATGCGCAAAATGATATCGTTCTAGGTCAAGGGTGAGAGTGGTGGAAATTACAAATTCACTTCTGAGTTCCTCTAGCTGTTTGAGCAGCTCTTGAGTTCGATTCAACATGGAAGAAATGGCGCGGAATGATGGACTTTCTGGAACGACATGTTGCTTAACCATGCCACATATTTGAAGGTGTCGATTCAGATTTGACTGGTGCTGCGAAAATATCTAGAAAGTGAGGAGAAATAGTATGTTGTCAGCAAAACGATTAAATACATCGTCACTGGTATGCAGCGCCCTACACAGCTGTGAAAACTCGGCTTACCTCTGGCCATGATACTGAATGATCATCCGACCGCGGATTCTGTAATTCCGGCATTTTGCTATGGGCGAATAACTGATGAATTATTAACATTAAGTGGATTCGCATCTGCTATGAAGATATTGCTGGCAGTGCTTTGTGAAGCTCGAATCTGATGAGATTCACGATTGAAGTTAGGGTGACGTTGCGCTGGCCAATGAGCGGCCAGTATTTCGTTTCTTGAGAACCAACCTGGGCCAGCTCAGGGACCGACTCTGGATGAAATTGAACAACTTGCAAGAGGATCACAGCTCAAATAGTGAACACTGCAACAGTTGACTAACCTTGCCTTCATGGGGCCTCACCAGATCGCCAGTGAGCAGAATATTGGTTGCTGGGGTTTCTGCATTATTTAGGCCATTTCGGCCATTTCTCGGGAGAGAACATTAATTATCTACCTCCTCGAACAAGCAGAATTGTATCTAAGCACCTCCGTTGAATTTCTCTCCTCCGTGCACACATTGCCAAATATTTTATCTTCCCTATAATTGCGAACAGGGGACAAGTAACTTGATAGTACTTTACCCGAGGAAAGTAAGGTGGATTGCTATCTTGGTTTCTCATATTTGTGTCGCATGTATTTCGTCTGTTCACGTTAGTTGTTCATTTACAAGCATAGTACGACTCGACTAAGTAGAGGACGGAGCATATGAAACTCTCTTCTCAAGGCTGTCTCACAGATGTATTCAAAAATCTTGAATTTCATCTAGCAAATTTATTTTAACTTTTTTTTTCTACTACTTTTGTAGCCAAAACCACGAACTCTGTCGTAAAGTTTTCGCATGTGGGATATTTAAGTTCATAGAAACTATCTGGAGGTGGATGCGTTTCGAAAACTGTAAGTATATTTAGAATGGATAAAATAGGATGTCGTAGAAGTAGAAAGCTAGTAAATAGCTTCACGCTGACAGGCCAAAAATGTCGTCATTTTCGCAGGTAACTGCGATGCATGGGATAAGGTTATTGGTGCTTTTTATAGGTGTACGTACCTGCGGTAGATACGTAGCCAAGAAGGGTAACAGCCCAGAATGAGGAGTTGGGAGATAAAAAAATAAGGAGCGAGAGAGTGATGGTACAGAAATTTTGAAGGAGGGGAGAAGGGCCCGACCGTGCCAAGAACATGAGGTACAGATAGCTAACTATTTGGCCGTCATCAAAGATGAATATGGACAAGAACAGGCAAGAAAAGAAAATATTCAAGAGAGAATATATAAAATACCATTACCATTAGTAGACGTACATGCAGCATATGCCTGCCACAATGCTCATAAAAACAATAAACAAAAATATAGACGCAAAAAGCCAGGATCCCTTCACATTTTACACAATGCGTACATGTCGTAAAACCAAGCAAGCCAATCCAGGATGATTTATTCCCGATGTATGCCAGCATAAATTCAAGTGACCGATGAATAGAGAGATAACATATTACCTATATCCCACTCACCTACCAGGCCCCCAGATCGTGATCAAAGCGTGCCAACTCCTTCTCAGCGTCCTCAACATCCTTCTTCGCCTTCATCCGCATGTAGAATATCGGGCAGTCCCTGCTCGAGCAGATAACCTCACAATGCAAACTGCCCTGACATCGCTGACACTGCGTCCACAGGCGGCCAAACCGCACTTCCAGATCAGACACTCTCGTAAGGGTTTTAGTGTAGAGCTCGCCGAGGCGTGGGCGACAGTTCTCACAAACAGCGCCCTCGGCGCCTTCTTTCCCAGTAAGGGGCTTCTTACAACCCATACACGTTTGCGTTTTCTTGGTGAATTTCATCAGGCCGCCCAGCGTCGGGGCCGCGACGGAGATGGATCGAGTGTGCTCCCCGGTGAGCAACTGGCCGGCCTTCTTCTCGCCAAGGATGGGCTCGAAGATTCGCGTGAGGGGCTTGGCGAGCTGATTATCAAGGTAGTACTTCGTGTCTATTGGAATATTGTTTTCTAGTACGTAGATCGGGTCTTCCGATTTTTCATAATTTTTTGAACCTCCAGCACCTTTAACAATGACATATGCAACTCGGTCGCCGAGCGTTGGGGCAGAACCGGCGTCACGCTTCTTCATCCTCTCTGCTAGCTCGACATGAGCTTGTTTCGCAGTATAATCCTTTTTAGAGAGGGCTTTCGTGATCACAAGTTTAGACATGTCGATTTTGTTTTGAAGGAGATCAGAGATCGTATCCTTCACGTAACTATTGGGGAGGGGGGAAATGAAATGTCAATAGAGCAGCGCAAAGGGAAGTAAAGGGAAATAAATCTAGAAAACATACTTTTGGGCAGCGCCGACATCTCGATCAATGAGGATTTTCCTAAGGACAGTTTCGATAACTGTCTGTACCATACGGCAGTTGTCTCGGCGAACGGTTTCAATGCCCTTGGTATCCATTTTATCATACTTGTCTGGCCTCGTCCAATAGAGACCTGCGTAGCGTTTCTTGTTGATGAGGAGATATGGGAAATACACCTTCTCGAACTCCAATTTAATCGGCTTAATGAACTTAGCTGAAACAAAATCAGCTGCCTCCCGCCCAAGCTTCATTGCTTCAGCAAGGTCTTGCATTCCAAATTTAACCATGACGGAGTCAGTATCACCATACACGACCTTAGCATCGTGAGAATACCCATTGGCGATGGTGAATTTAGCCTCTACCTCTTCCTTAGTTTTCTCAATCATCTGGCGGCCGTAACTAGTCGTGCTACTGGCGATAGGCAAACAGGGTAGTCTGCCAACAGTAGCACCAGTCAGGCCGTAAACGCTGTTCGCACTGATTTTAAGAGCAAGTTGTCGTCCGTTCAAGACAGCCTTTTTGAAAGGGTCCGTTTCCACAGCAAGCTCCTTCTTTGCGCGTTTTCTTGCACCAAGAAGTTCTTCTAAGATCTGAGTCAGGAGCCCTTTGCGGACTTTTGAGGTGCAGAACCTATCCCCGTTTGGAGTCACGATATAGTCTTCTCCTTCCTTCATTTGGTGTGTGTCGATGGTTGACTTCTTTAGAAGAGTCGTGTAGCACAGGTTGTGTGCTTGAATAATACTAGGATATAGGGATGCGAAATCAAGGGTTGCTATCGGAACATCGTAATAATCTCTAATAGGCTCGATGACGGTGGCTCCTTCGTACTGTTCGCTAGTCGACTCGTTCCGTAAATTGGGAATAACCAATTGTTGTTCGAGAGCCTTGCGGAACAGTTGGCTAAGAAACTTGACTTGCTGTCCGCGGGAAAGCAGGAAGTTGAAAGGTACGCCAGTGACTCTTGCCATTTCAGTATAGTTGACAAGACACATAAGTTTATCCATCAGTCGCTGAGGTAAGTATGCATCCTTCAAGCAGTAAACAGCCAACCGTCGCCGCGAGTCCGGCGTTCCATTAAAAAGTTCTGTAATCATAGTGTGATGGACATCCTCCTTTTGTTCTCCTAAAAACTGCGCACATACTGAATTTAGAGTGTAGCTTCGCAGCTGATAGTCCCGCTGAATAAGTTGCAGGAGATCGAGTTGAATTCTGCCGCTGATATTCGTAGATTTGGACTCCCGGTTGCCTATTTGCTTGCTAGAAAATCTTGCGTCCCCTACCCGTGAAGCGATATGCTTCAGTCTGGACCAGAAGTGGAATCCTGAGCATTTGAGATGTTCCGCTCGTTTAAGAAGGTAGGGGAAATCGAAATTAGCAATATTGTATCCGATGATAACGTCCGGATCAACCTCCTCCAAGAAGTCTCTCCAGGCCATCAGCATTTTTTCCTCTGCGTCAAACTCGAAAAGTTGGGTATTGACAATTAAGCTACATGTGTCCAAGACGAACACATTTCGAACGAATGGCTTTGACTCCCCATAACGTGTAACGACATTCGCGATTTGAATTACCGGGTCTTGGTTGGCCTCAGGAAACACACCCTTGCGACCAGCGCACTCTATATCGAAGGAAAGGATTCGGAGCGGTGCCATTTTTGCCCATTCGCCATCGTTGGGATGAGCAATAAGATCACGGTAATGAATCGTAGCTTCTATTTGGCAATTCGACAACCTTTCGTTCATTGGGAGCATGTGGTATTTGGAAGCCGGCGCCTCGACCCAAGACATGCCCGATATCTTCAAAAATTGATTAGCCGAGGCAAGCAGGTGCAAAGGGGTAGGAGGAAGCTTAAGTCAACAAAGAAATTCTTACCCCTGTATCAATCATAAACCGTAAAATATATTCTATATTATCAAAGGTCAAAATCCCATCATCATTACCTCTCCACATGCCTTTATAATTCGCCTGGCCGGTTTCAATCAGCGTTCGCAATTTGTTGATATGTCGCGGATCTGTCACTGTGATTTTCAAGTAGGGACTTTTCTGGTTTCCCTGAAATCCGAAAAGGTTTTCTCTCATTACCATCTGTACTGAATGTAAAGCTGGCTGATGAAGATCGATTTCCTTTTCAAGATACGCCTTAAATCCTTCACAGTCTGTTGGAGCAAATGAGACAGGAGCAGCCACATAGAGATAGTGTAGAAAATGGGTAACATGTAAGAGAACCGAATGGCCAGCCTAGATGAGAAGAAAATGATCTCGTTAGGATGAACCAAATCGATAAAGCAACTAGATACCTATTATTGGATGAATGAGCAAACCTACCTCAGTAACCCCGAAAAGCTTCACCGCAGGCTTTCCACCTCCTAGCGTCCCTTCCTCCACTTCAATTTGCTGGAAGCAAAGAGTGTCTCGCGCTGCATCAAAATTATCTAAACTTGGTCGAGCCCACTGCTGGTCTTTTTCCGAGTTGCTCTCCTTCAGTCCTGAAATGTCCTGTGTCAATTTCTCCAAGACTTCCTCCTCGAACTGGCTTTTCTTCTGCGATTGACGAGGGCCTGAGGATATTAGCTTCCGGTTGCCAGTCTGTGAAGACGGTTTAATGCCAATAGCTGGCTGGTCGGTTTCGAGCTTCCGCTTCTTTGCGGTACTGGGCGACTTCGGCAGTACATTGTGACGGCTAAGTGTAGCGTCGCCAAGGACTCGTTTTTGTGGGGGTTTTAGCATAGTTGAGTTAATTGTAATTATATAATGGTTTCCTGGGGCATATCGAGAAACAGATTCGTTGACATATGTCTGTTTTTTCTGGGGATGATGTGAAGGTCGTTGTCGCTTTCTGCACGGAGTACGCGTGCCGGAACTGCGAGCCGCCCAATTACGTGACGTTGTGAACCAATTAAGGACGCCAGCAGACGCGTGAGTTTAAATCACGTGATTGTATTCTGCGCGTTCCGGGTGCATTATCTCAGCAAGCTCAGACGCTTCTCCAGATATTGTTGGTGATTACTACACCTACCCTAGTCACGTGCCACCCCAACCTATTTAGTGTAACTCGCGTAGTTAGATTATAACACAACAACATTATCCTTCAAGAGGTTATGAAGCCCTCTACACAATGAAAAGCTGTAAAATAACATGTAATTGACATCTTCACACATCATTATAAGTGTGTCTAGATGATTTATTAAGTGATTAAATCTATGATTAATCTAAGATCTGAGAGAATATCTGACTTAATAAAAGAATATATATCTTTAAAACAGAGAAATGAGAAAATATCAGAGCAGTAAATACAAGATGTCACGCTCCCGGCCGCGCCAAGACTTCATTGCAGTTTCACACAGCTCATCACTTTCATGCGGATGATTTCATTCTGTCTGAACCAGTTTTCAATCACTCTATGACATTATTCAGATATATTATAGAAAGATCTGATTGATAAATATAAGAACTCTGCTTCTATACAAGATCAGCAGATTACTCTTTCTTAATAATAAGACACTGCT
Source organism: Blastomyces gilchristii SLH14081 (assembly GCF_000003855.2). NCBI lineage: Eukaryota > Fungi > Ascomycota > Eurotiomycetes > Onygenales > Ajellomycetaceae > Blastomyces > Blastomyces gilchristii. The sequence goes on from NW_003101679.1 coordinate 1,117,990, forward strand.
GAGATATCACTTCAGCTATTCTTACTTATGAAATAAGAGAAGAGTATCTGCTCATTATCTATATAGAATAGCTAGATACTGACTTCTCATTAAAGAAGCTAGTAATTTGTTTTTTCTTTAACTGAAATATATATAAGATAATAAGAGTTACTATATATTTTATATAATCTTCTTAGTATACTAAGTATTATATCTGTGATATTCTTATAATAATTCTGTAGTCTATAAGCTCATTATTTAAGTAAGATAGTTAAGCTTACTTATACAGCTTTTTAAATAATTATCTCTATATAATATTACTGACTAGTCATTACTTCAGTTTTATTATATTATAATTTAAATCACTCAATCTGATTATAAGTTTAAATCAGTCAAGCTTTAACAGACTAATATAGTTTTATACACTTATACTGAGACTGATCTGATCTCACTCTCTGAGAAAAATACTATACTATTTTCTAAAGTGTATATATCTCTACTCTGACAGAAATCTGAGATTTCTGAAACTGCTGTATATTTTAATATAAGCTCTTTAATCACTCTACTACTATCACAGCCTCTACACATCTATATCTATTATAAAGATAGAGAGATTAAAATCAGAGATTTTTTAAAATATAAGAGAAATATCTTATCTGAATTTCACAGCTTTACTTATACTCTTGAATGAAAATTCTGCCTTAATCTAAGTCAGTATAATACTTATAAGATATAAGTAATATATATTATCAATCTTCTTGAAGATATCTCTGTAACTACTTAAGTTATTAAAAAAAGAGAGCTTGAGTATACTAATACTATTATAACTTAAGAAGAATTCAAGAACTTTCTACTAAATTAAATTAAAGATTACTATAACTACAGCTTCACAGCAGTACAGCAGTTTAACTTATTATATTAATAAAATAATAAGAATTCTTTCAATTTCAATATAAGATTTAAAGAATATTAAGAGAAATTAGCTGATAATTTATATTAATTAAAAATACAGTTTTATCTTACAAAGCTGACTTATAAGATATAAATAATAATATTATAATATCAGAGTTCATTAATTAATTACACTGAGCTTGTTAATCTAACTTCTCAGATCTATTTAAATAATTAATTCTTTAAGAAAAAGATTAATAAAATCTCTTTTAAATAATTAATAATAAGATTTAAACAGTATTATAACAGCTTCAGAGTAGAGAAAGTAAAGAAGAATTTCAAGTATTCTAATTCTTCACTCACTGTAAAGAAATATTAAAAAAGATTTAATAAAGATCTCTATTTTAACTGCAGAGCTGATAAACACTATATCAGTAATTATAAGAAGTTAAAGAAGAAAAGAAATTAAGAAAATATCTTCTTAAAGTTAATTTCTCTTCTGATAAATATATTTATAGAAGATAAAGAAGAGAAAGAAATAAAGAATTAATAATTCTTATATCTTTAAGTTTATATTATAATTATAATATATATCTTAAACAAGAAGATATCAGTGAGATGTCTACTTAACTTCAGAGTAGATATTAACTTTATATTCTATTTCTTTTCTTTAATAAAGAGTTGAAAGAAGATAGACTTATCAGACTATATAAAATTTACTAATAAAATAAAATATCATTATTTTGACATAATTTAAGCAAAGTATATAATCATAGACTTAGAAGAAATCTTTAAAAAGAGCAGTCTATTTCTTTATACAGTTAATATTATAAATGAGAACATTATTCTAGATCTCTTATAATTAAGAGAAAATAATTCTCTTATTAACTAAGTTACTCAGATGTAACAGTATTATCTCACTAATAAAGAGATAGTGATAGAGAAATCTGAAGAGTTTCATCAGAAGAATCTTGAGAAAAAGATAGAGTTAATATACTGTATAATAGATGATTAAGACTTAAGAATAAGTAAAGAAGTTATTATTTTTACTGTAAGATTAACAGCAGTATCTGTTATTAAAAACAGATATATATAATATCTCTTTATAGATTATAAGAATATCTTTTTAGAAAGAGAAGTAGTGAAGTTTTCTGATATTAAGATATAATATAAGATTTATCTTGAAAATAGTACAACAGTGCTGTACAGATCTCTTTATAACTTATTAGTAAAGAAATTGAATATTCTGTATAAATATCTTAAAGAAGCATAATCAAAGAACTGAATATACTTATCAAAGAGTCTGATAGAGACATCTATACTCTTTATACTTAAGAAGAATAATAGACTATGCTTATATATAGACTACAGAGATCTTAATAAAATAACAGTTAAGAATTACTATTCATTATCATTGATTGATAAGATGATTAATCAATTATCTGAAGTAAAGATATTTTCAAAGATTGATATACAGAATATCTATTATAGAATCAGAGTTAATAAAGACAATATTTAAAAAACAGCTTTTTATATTAAGTACAGTAATTTTGAATATCTTGTTTTATCTTTTAATCTTTATAACACTTCAGTCATCTTTCAGATCTATATAAATGAGACACTGCAGAGCCTTATCAATGTCTTCTACATAGTATATCTAAATAACATTCTAATCTTCTTAAAATCAGAGAAAGAATATAATACTCATGTTTAAAAAGTATTGAGTTACTTAAGATAGTATTAACTCTATATAAATACTGAAAAATACTCATTCTACATGCAGAAGATTGATTTCTTAGATTATATTATTAAGATAAACAGCATTTCAATGAACAGAAGCTGAATCTTTATTATTAAGAACTGATCAGTGCTGCAGATATACTATGAGATACAGATATTTCTAGAATTTATAAATTTCTACAGATAATTTATCTATATATATTCATAGATTACTGCTTCTCTTACAGATCTGTTAAAGAAAAGTATGAAAGATAGAAAAATAGAATTATTTACTCTTACTCAAGACACTACACAGATATTTATAGAATTGAAACAAGCTTTTACAGATATCATAATACTAAATCACTTTAATCTCAACTTACTCAGTCAGTGTGAGACTGATACATTCAGAAATGAGATCTGTGAAATCTTTTCACAGTTAACACTGAAGATCTTTCAATATTAAAAGAATCAGAGAATAATCATCTCTGAGAAAACAGATAATGAATTATCTGTGAGAGAAGACTTTTTCACAGAGTCTATAAAATACTATAAATGAAGATCAGTGATCTTCTTCTTTAAGAAGTTATCACTCATATAGAGAAGATATAATACTCATGATTAGAAGATATTAGTAATTATTAAATTCTTTAAAATCTGATAACATTATCTTCAGAGTAGTAAGTACTCAGTGTAAGTTTTCACTGATTATACAAATCTGTATTACTTCTTGATAATAAAGAGCTTGATAGAATATCAAGTCAGATAAGTGAAGCTGCTTTCAGAGTATAATTTCTATATTTAATATTATTCAGATTAGCTTAACTCTGCTGATATACTATCTAAACAGTCTGATTATAATATTATTAATGCAGAGAAGAATTCTATAAAAGAATCTCTGTTATCACTGTAGAAGAAGCTGACTGCAGAGAATTAGAGTTCTCTGAAGCTCAGAAACAGCACTAGTAAGACAGCTGTATAACTCAGTATAAAAGATGAAAGAAAACTCAGATCTCTGCAGAGAACTAACACTGAAGATTATAAGCTTCTTATATTATATCTTATAATTATTGAATTGATAAAGAATAAAACAGTCTACAATCTTTTAACTCAACTACTTTTAAAATTCATTAATAAGTTATAGAAGAAAGATATCTCTACTGCAGCTTAAATTTAGAAGTTGAAGAAGAAAGAATTCAGTTTAAACTTAAAAGAGACAGACTCTGAGCAGAGCAGTGCTGCTAAGAAATCAAGTCACTGATAACTAAAAGAATATAAACTTCTACTGCTGAATAATTCAGTCTTCATTTCTTATAGCAGAGTAGTGTGTCAGAAGTTATTAAGAATTTATTATAATAATTTTCATGTGAGACACTTCAGATTAGAGAAGACTGAGAAGCTTCTAAAATATAAATATATTTAAAACAAGCTCTGAATAGATATTAAAGAGTATATTAAGATTTACAATATCTATTAAAGAATAAAGATTCTGTAGTATAAGTAATACAGTAAGTTGATATTACTGTCTATTTCAAAGAGCTTATAACAGAATCTATCAATGAATTTCATAGTTGATCTGTCAAAGTCAATAAGAGTCAAAGAATATAACTCAATTTTAATCATTATTAATCACTTCACAAAGATAATCAGATATATTTCTACTTATAAAAAGATTAAAGTCTCTGAATTGACTGATCTGTTTTTAGATATCATCATTTATAATCACAGTGCTCTGAAATCATTGATAACAGATCAAGAATTCCTCTTCATCAGCAAATACTGATCAGCATTTTACTATTATCTTATAATAAGATGTCTTCTCAGTATTACATTTCATCTACAGACAGATGATCAGACTGAACATCAGAATCAGACACTAGAACAGCATCTTTAAGCATTCTGTTTATATTATTAGAATGATTAACTCAAACATCTTCTAATCATCAAATTCATATATAATAATGCAAAGAATGTAATCTTAAAGATATCTTCTTTCTATATTTATTATGAATATAATTCTTCATTATTCAGTGATATCACAGACAATATTTCAAAGAGAGAGATAAGCAGTCAGAATATTAAATAGATACAGAGAATAGAGTATTTCTCAGTATCAGAAGTAAAAGTGAGATTAAAACTTTTGAATAAAATTTATAAGAAGACAGTGAAAAGTATTTATCACACTCAGAAGTAGTAGATGAAATACTATAATTAAAAACATCTTTTAATGAAGTTTTTAATAGAGAATCAAGTACTACTTTCAGTAAAGAATATCAAGATAATAAAATTATACAAGAAGTTAAGTAAGCAGTGACTAGAATCTTTCTCAGTAATAAGAGTGATAAATAAGCAGATATATAAGTTGAAATTACTCACAGAATTAAAATCAATTTATTCTGTTTTTCACATTTTCTATTTAAAGCTCTATAAGCAACACTCTGAGACAGAGTCATCTCAGTCAGATAATATCAAGATTGAGAATGATACTGAATATCTTATGAAGAAAATATTGAATAAGTAAATATATTACAGTAAGCTTCAATATCTTGTAAAATGAAAAGATTATTCATTATCAGAGAATTCATGAGAATTACTTGAGCATTTGAAAAATGCTGAGAAAGAGATTACAAGCTATGAGACAGCTAGTAGAGACTGCTTCATTACATATCAGAGATATTAAGTAAGAAATGCTGCTTGAGACTTCTTATTTTTTCTTAAAGAATTTTTTAGAGATGATCTTACAGTAATAAGCTGATATCTTGTGAGCTCTATAGTACTCTTCTTCTATTTTCTCTCAAAGAGTTTTTTAGAAGTTTAATAAGACTACACAAGTGTAAAATTTCTGAAGCAGTTAATAAGAAAAGAAAGAGATATTTAAAATTAATAAAAAAGATTGATATTATTAATCTGTGAGTCACTGCTATTCTAATGAGATCACAGCTCACTGAAAAAGTAAAAAGAGAGAATCTCAGAGTCTACTCATTAATAATCACACTCTTATCAAACTCATTCTTCATCATTGAAGTCTTCAGCACTGATATCTTTATCTGCTGAGAAGTTAGCACTGTAGTACTGCAGAGAAGCATGCTGCAGAAGAGTATAAGAGATACTGAAAGTATCAACTTATTAACTTACAAAGTATCTTAGTCATCTGTTTCAACTGAAGTAAGATTCTCTTCAATCAGTAATATCTCCGAGACTCACACTTTGACCTTCTTTTGCAGATAAGTAAGAAGAACCTTCTCAGCCTTGATAGAATTCATTAACACTTAAAGCTCTGAGACTCTCACTCTGTACTGCTTGAGCATCTAGACTTCTTGTCAGAGTCAATACAATATCTTTCTGTGAGATAATACTTACAGAGAGACAGAAGTTATTATTACAGATATAATAGAAATAACAGAAGTGAGAGAAGAAGCAGATGTATAAAATTCCTCTCTTCTTCAGCTGCTTAGCACAGCACAGACAAGTAGCAGTACTAATCAGAGACTGTATCAGAGCCTTCTCACAGAGAGAAGACAAAGAAACTGCAGAACTCTGCAGACTTAACTCAGTAGTATTCTGAGCAGGGCTTAGATATACTACAGAAGAAGAACTATAGATTGAGCTTCTCAGAGTCACTATTCTCAGAATCAAGCTCTTCTCAGAGTTCTCTTCAAATGATCACACAGAGTCATACATTATTATGTTGATTGAGAGAGAAAGCAGTGTTATAATAGCAATGAGAGAGATAGAGAAAGAATCAGACACAGATGAATCAGCTAACAGAAGAGATAACATCTTACTGCAAGATATAGCAACTATCACTGTGACTGTAAGAGAAGTAGAAGAAGATGTAATAATGAGAGCAGTGCTCTCACAGCTCATTAATACTGCTATCTTCATCTTCAATCTAGCTTTCTTAGTGATCATGAAGACTGCAGTCACATCACAAAGATATTTACTCACTAGAAAACATCAGAATAAGTCTCTTATTATCTCTCAAGAATGATGCTCTCATGCACTCACTATTACAGATAAGAGAGAGAGAGAGAAATATGTTACAGAAGAGAAAGAAATCTTTTCAAAAAATCCTACTACTACTGTTAACTTTGTCTCTAAAATACATTACTTTTGCAGAGAATTTCATATATAGAATAGAATATAATAAGAGATCTGTAAGTTACTTATTAACTATATTTTTCATATCTTAAATCAATATATAAGAAACTCACTTATCACATATTTGATTTGAATAAAGATGAGAAAGAAAAGATCTATACAGTCAGCAGAAGAACTCATCTATTTCTTTATATCATACACAGTATATACACTGTTAATCAGTTAATAATCATTGCTATATAATAAAGATAATTTCTAATTCAGTAATCTTAAGAGTATAGAGACTATACTCTTAAAGAGAAGAACATTGTTATACTTTCAGCTATGTCAAGACTCTGTTACAGTTTCACACAGCTTATTACTTTCATGTGAATAATTTCATCTTATCTGAACTGATTTTCAATCACTCTATAATATTATTCAGATATATTATAGAAAGATCTGATTAATAAATATGAGAATCTCACTTCTATATAAGATTAGTGAATTACTCTTTCTTAATAATAAGACACTGCTGAGGTATTGCTTCAGCTATTCTTGCCTATAAAATGAAAGAAGAGTATTCACTCATTATCTATATAGAATAGCTAGATACTGACTTCTCATTAAAGAAGTCAGTAATTTATTTTTTCTCTGACTGAAATATATATAAGAGTTACTGCATATCTTATACAATCTTCTTAGTATACTAAGTATTATATCTGTGATATTCTCACAATAATTCTGTAGCCTACAAGCTCACTATTCAAGCAAGATAGTCAAGCTCACTTATACAGCTTCTCAAACAACTACCTCTACATGACGCCGCTGACTAGCCACCGCTTCGGTTCCGCCACGTTATACAAGATCACAGATCACTGTTAATATTAATAACAAATTGAAAGACAGCTTCTGAGATGTTTAAGTCAGATGAAATCATCACAGAGAAATAGTCTGATAAGTTCAATGTATATAAAGATCTGATTAAAGATATCAGTAAGATGTTAGATAATATAGAGAACTTAAGTGACTGAAATGATAATAGCTCTGTAAGTAAGAAGACTTATATAAGACTAGAAATTACAAGACTTCAGCATGAAGTTGAGTGAATAAAGATAGATAGAGATGAAAATGAAGAGCTTAGTACAGATTTAATAAACTATCTTCAATAAAAGAATAAAATATCTATATTAATGAAGATTCTTAATAAATTCAGAGATTAAGTAAGATTTATAAAGAAGTTTATTATACTCACTGACTCTGTAAATTATTCTATATGAAAAGAAGAGATTCTACTCACAGTAAGATAATCTGAAATGAATGATATTTTTAATAATAAGTAGATTAATTCTGATGAGAATGTCAGTATAAATATATAATATTTTTAATCAGAATGAAATATCTAACTATATAACTATATATAATCTGTGATTACTTCACAGATTAAATCTTACTTTATTATACTTAAGAAGTCTTAACTATCTGCTTATTCTCTATAATCTGTTATAGAGAATAATTTCACTGAGAGATCTGCTATCTGCAGAACTCATTTATTTCAAGAATTGATTGAAATGATATTAAAATTAAAAAGTTCTGATTATATATTTATTGAATGTTTAATTATAATTAAGACTGATTATATTTGATTGAGATATAATATCAAAGATTTCATGTTTTTCAACAGACTTCTTACAGAGATTAGTAAAGATTGATTGTCTTTTATAAAGAATTAAATGAATGTAATAGAGAAGAATAAGAATACTAGAATACTTGAAGATGATTTTATGAAATTATATTAAGATATTCTTCTATAATTACTAGCTACTGATGAATCTCTCATCTCTGATAGAAAGATCTCTGTAAATAATACTCAAGATTTCAATAGAAAGAATAAAAAGAATAAGAAGAAGAAAAAGATCTCTGAGAATAAGAATAAAGATTTCACTAAGTCAGATAGAAAGAATAATAATACTATTAAAATATATTATCATTATCAGAAGATTGATCACATTCAAACAGATTACTGATTGAAATTTTCTGAAAAACACTCTACTAGCTGCAGTAAGAATAAGAATAAGAATAAGAATAAGAATAAAACAGGCTCAGTGTCAGTTTATAATGTCATTGAGTAAGTATTTTATATAACAGAAGCAGTCTATTCTACTGATTAAACTGATAAAGATATCTGAGTTCTGAACTCTGAATTCAGTGCTCATACTACATCTTGTAAGAATCTCATATTAATAGTATCATAGAAGATTAATATTATACTGAAGATAACTGATGAATTAACAGCTTCTACAACAGCTATAGAGAAGATAAATATACTAGTTGAAGAAGTAAATCTGCTGCTGCAGAATATCTGCTACATTTTCAAGCTGAAGATTAATCTTATGAGTTTTGAGAAGCTTATACATCAGAGTTATACACATAAGTAACTGATCTATGAAAATACTCATTCAATCTTGCTAATCTCTTCTGACAAGATATTGAGTTTTACTGTTAAATTGAGTAATAAGAATATCTGCATTCTGAAAAAACAATCAATAACTAGAGACTTGATTCAATTTATACTATTAAATAGTAAATTTGAATCTGTGAAAATTCTACAGTCTGTAGAGAAAAAAGATTCCCTGCTAGTATTATTCAATAAGAATATCAAGATTGTTAAATATACAATGTTATAATGATATTAAAAGCTTGATCATCTCAACTCTGTGAATATTACTAAATTAGCAGCAGATTCATAACTGAGAATGAGAATTAAGAATGACAGAGCTTTGTCATTCTGTAAGACCTGTGTACAGGTAAAAATGACATGTTTAACATTTGCATCAATGATAAGAACTGTCAAACCTGTAATGAGATTCTTTATGAACCTTACAGATGATGATTATACACTATATAATGAAACCAATCTCTCTACTCATGAGAGAGCTAATTATTGAATGAGTATTACAGATAATGTCATACACTACAGGTGAATTATTCTTATAATATCAAAGAATGAGATCACTGCATGTTTGATGATCTTTATTAACAGAATTGAGACCACTACTCAACATTGAATTGAGACTTTACACTGAAATGATGAAGGTGAATTTAAAAGTGATGAATTAAAGATCTACTGTCAGTGAAAAGAGATTATATATAAGATCACTATATCTGATACATCACAGTTCAACAGCTCTGTAGAACATGTTAATTTGTAAGAAGTCTACGCCGAATAGATCAGTATAATATTATAGATCTTATGTAACAAAGATAAAAACATTAAAGAAGAAAAGAAAGAGAAAGTACAAGAATCAGCAATTGAGGTGAATATTTATACATGTATGTGATGGTGTACGCGGTGAAGCTTTGAGGTGGAAGAATATGTGCATGTTCATAGCAGTCACAGATCAGTGATTGGAAATGAAAGAATCTATAAAGTGTAATGAAATAGTCTATATGATTGATCAGATGCAGCTCACTACATTAGTTCTCTCTTTTCAGAAGCAGTTTTTATCAGTCAAGAGTCACTGTTTCAGATAACACAGAACTCAGAGTTCAGGTCAGTTGATTATAGTTAACTCATTTCACAAGATATTGTCAGTCACAGCTGCAGAATCTCTTATTGAGAATATCTTCAATCTCTCACTCAAGCTCATTATCTTCTTCTATGATGTCTGGCAGTTGTCAGTTAGAAGTTAGCTGAGAAGAGAACAGATCAGTAGCAGTATAGCAGAGTAAGCTTGTATGAAATACATCATGAATTTCTGATGATGTGTTAAGACAGTAGTTGTAACTATTTAGAACTTCTATCACTTTATACCTGACATAATGATAGTCTAATGTACAAGATGAACATGTGATTCATATATTCTTGAGATTCAATCACACAAGGTCTTCTATCTTATACTGCTCTGTGAAATCTCATTAGATGTTGATTTAATCTTCTTGATCTTGTTTCGCAGTTGCTATGAAGGCTTCTGCTCAGTTATGAGTGTCTCAGAGCTTTATTACTATATTATCAGTGATCTGAATCAGGCTGTGAGAGTTCAGTGTGAACTGTGTAATCTCTAGAAGATTTAACACTTTCATGTGATATTCATGTGTAAGAAAGAACAGGCTTATATCTGTTAAAATAGCATCTTGATCATTGATAGTAACCTCTGTGTGTAGAAGAAGATTATATCAATCATCTTATAAGTAATTGCAGAACTTATAAAGATAATTCTTTATAGTCTGAATTGTCTGTTCTGATGCATCATCAGTCTCAGAGTGATAGACAGTTGACAGACAGTGTATAATCTTGAGAACTTGACAGATTCTTATTCAGAGAGTGCTTACAAATTGATAACTCTAATCTGATACTATCAATCTTATCAACTCATGCATTTGATAGAATGAACTCTGTAAGAAGGCTTCAATGACTTGTTCAGTGTTCATCTTATCATAAGATTTCAATATTACATTCTTACTTAGTTGATCAATGATAATCAGAATGTTTCTACAATTCTTACTCTCAGATAGATTAACAGTGAAGTCAATTACTACATCTTATCAGATTTTATTAAGAATATCAAGTGATTTCAGTAGATCTTTTCTACAGTTCTTTTATAAGATAATAGAAGAACAGTGATTGCAGTTTCAGATAAAGTGTCTGATACTGTTTAATATCTCAGATCAGTAGAATTCTCAGAAGATTATTCTATACAGTTGTTTACAGCTCAGATAATCAGTCATACATGAATTATGCATCTCTTGCATTATTCAAGTATATAAGAGTTCAGAGTGAGAGACTCAGCATCATTCACAGAATTATAGAGTGTTATTATTATCAATTAAGCATTCTGAGATATCAGTTCTTATACATAGTTCTGAGAGAAATCAGAGTACTTCTTGATATACTGCTTCAGTGAGAGTCTGAAGAAGTTCATCAGCCTGAGCTGCTGTATACTACAGTTTATTCAGTGTAGAGAAAGTGAAGATATTGATGTCAGTTCTAATCAGAGAAGCATGTATAATGTCATAAGCTGTTTCATCTTGATCAACTAATATCTTCAGATTCAAGAGCTGATGCTCTCAGTTCATTCAGCAAGTATCTGTTACATCAGATGATATATCTTGCTCTTATTATGAGAGAGTATCTGTCATCAAGTTCTGACTGTTAGAGTGATAGTGTATTGTAAAATGAAAGTGGCTTAGAAACTCAGATCATTACATCTATCATTCAGTAAGTTTATGAATAGTTGTGAAGTATTTGAGATTCTTATGATCTATGACTATCTCAAATTCAGAGATACTTTGAAGTTCAGAGTTCTATTCTTCTAAACAGTGTATAATCATGAAAAGTTTCTTATCATAGATCTCATAATTACATTCAGCAGGACTCAGTTTCTTAGATATGAAGACATATGATTGTAGAACATCTTCATCATTATATTGTAATATCACTTCTTCTGTCACATAGTCAGAGAAATCAGCTTCAATAACTGTCTCATGATCAGAATCAAATGTTATCAGTAGAGAGATATTAATGAATATCTTCTTCATCTGTATAAATGCAGCTTCAGCATCTACTGATCATTGAAATACTGAGTCTTTCTTAGTAAGATCTGTAAGTGATCTCATAATATCTGAGAAGTTTCATATAAATCACTGATAGAAGTTAGTAAATCTGATAAAGCTTTGTATATCTTTCACAGTACACAGAGCTTCTCATTCAAGAATGACAGAGACTTTCTCAGAATTCATTCAAATCTTCTTATCAGCTTCTATAATAAAACTCAGATACTTGATACTCTTAACTTCAAAATCACACTTATCAATATCTATCAGTAGTTCTACTTCTCATAGCTATTGTAATATCTTTCATATATACTCTTGATATTCTTTTCTGAATTCATTGATGAAGATGAGAATGTCATCTAGATAAGCAGATACAAACTCATTAAGGAAATCTCAGAGTACTCAGTTAATGTACTTCTGAAATGTACTGAGAGTGTTAGTCAGTTCAAAGAATGTGACTATTCATTCAAAGAGATTATAATGTGTTTGAAATACTGTAAGTCATTCATCTTCTTTGATGATATGAATCTTATGAAATGCAGTGATAATATCTAGTTTTATAAACTATTGAGCGCATCTGATCTGTGTTAGAGTTTCATTGATGAGAGATAAGAGATATTGATCTTTCTTTGTCAATCTGTTCAGACCTCAGTAGTTCACACAGAATTAAAGTTCTTCACCTGGTTTCTTTGCAAAGAGAATAGAGACTGTAGCAGAAGAGTTGCTAACACATATGAATTCTTTATTCAACAGATCATTGAGTGTCTTTTGAAGAAGAAGAAGTTCATTTCAGAACATATTATAAAGAGAGTCTTATAATAATTCAGAGTTCTTATCATTCTTTTTCTCTAACTTGATACTGTGATTCACTTCAGAACCTTGTAAGAGAGGTATATTCATAATATTATCTTATCAGAAGATATCTAGATATTTGTGGTTCGGAAGAACGTACGACCATCGGATAATAACGCAGCCGCTTCCGAACTTGCTTACGAGTGTAAAGGGGCCATGGCGGCCACTAATTAATTTAGCGTATAATATTATGATATATAAGAAGCCAGCGTATACCTATTATCATACACTGACTCAAGCAATCTTTGAATCACATCTGATAGCATGTCTAAAAACCAGTGAGAAGTGCAGGCCTCTTCAGAGTGTGATAATTCTGCCTATAAAGTAATTTGTAGTTATCATGTCAGTGTGATTCTAGAATGTCTCAAAAGATAGTGTATGAAGAGTGATGAGTGAAAGAGCATCTAATTGATACTGCTTCACTTGTAGAGGGAAAACTTCACATTCAGATAAATACCACATATAATATGTGAACAGATGAGGTGTGAGAAAGAGAATAAGAGCAGTGAACAAGATTCAAAGAAGTCTGCTCTCTACTTAAAAGAAGAATAAAAGAGAAGAATGATTATCACTGAAGTTGTATAATGATAACAAAAATCATATAATAATATAGTGATATAATAATATAGTGATATAATAATAGACATTGTATAATTAATAAGAAATCACTGAAATGAATATCTTCTCTAGTCAATATAAACAACACTCTTCTCTGCTACCTGAACTGAAAGATATGCAGAATCTCTCAGAGAGTTTACTCAAAGCAGTAAGAAAAGTGACTGAAATCACTGAACTGAAATTGAAGCTCTGTACATATACAAGAATTCTAAATGAGATTGAGATCTTGTGTACACAGTGACAGGCTGAGACAGAAGTCAAACAACAATTAATATTCACTGTGAATCAAGCATTCACTATGAAGAGCTTCACTGATGCAATTGTCATCATTAATAAGAATAAAGAAAACCAGATCTTAGATCTGCAGTGAGAGATTGAATGTTTACACAGACAGATAACTACACTGAATCTGAAGATCTCATCATGATTGTTCATAATCTCTTCAGAAGTATACATATCATTGAAGACTGCTGCACAGGATGAGAATCTGAGTATGAAATATGTCAAGCTAGAAGATCTGTCAAAGTCATTAAGCTTCAATGATGACTGAAAAAATAATGCTGCAATCAGCTGGCTAAGTCAGATGCAATTATATTATTGAATTGAATATGAACTCACAGACAGACAATCAATGAAATTTCAATAAGTCTTAAGATCTGCTGCATTTCTACATGAAAAAGCAAAGTCATTATAAATAGCTGATGAAAAGATGAATCTCACAGATCTGAAGTGATATTCATTCTTATAAATATGAAATGAGTTTTTCAAATGAATCTTGTACAACTTTGAGAAAGTGAATATATAAGACAAGTGTTATAAACACTTCACTGAGTATAGATAAGTGAGTGATCTTACATTGTACTTCACACACTTCAGCTTATACTATCTTATATTAAATAAAGAGCTTTCAACATCTTTCTGTTTACAGATCTTCATTCATGATCTTACATCTGAGTTGAGAGTGAAATGAAAATACTTAATCTTATAATCAGATATGATGAAAGAAGCATACAACATTCTCATTATATGAAAACAAGTGAGTCAATTGTGATAGAAAATATTACAATCAAGTATGTCTCAGTGAAGAACAGATAATTAAACTTCTATAACACAAGTTACACACTCAGACATGATAAATCTAGATCTGAATGTCATTACTAAAGCACTGAATTCTCTGAAAAAGAGATTCTCTGAATGAAAATCTTGATATCATGAGTATTGAGCTTGCTTTAACTGTGAATGTTAAAATCATGATGTAAAAGATTGCACACAGCATGCATAGTCAAGAAAAGCAAGAGAGTTAAAAAACTAGCAGAATCAGTGAGCTCAGAGACACTCACTGATATTCTATGAAAAGTCTTCAAAGTAAAAGAGATGCCTGTGTTAGATGACTCTCTAAATTCTATGAATACTAAGAAGAAGCAGGCTTCTGACTGAGGTGCAGATAAGAATGAAGTAGATGCTCATCTCAATGTCTTGAGATCTGAAATGTTAATGTATAAGAGACACTTGAGTAAGAACAGAGAGATGACTGTAAAAGTGTTAGTGAACACAGAAGCTTCTATATAATATATTAATGATTATATAATCTGAAGACTGAAAGAGATCTGTTAAGTGAAGAATCTCTGATGCATAAGATTATCTGATAACTGATATTTGATATCATCTGCAAGAGTAAGAGTTCTCTTGCACTTCAGAGAATGATCTTGCTATATTTGAGTGCAGGAGCTGCAGAACATGAAATACAACCTTATTCTCAGACTTAATTAATTTCAAAGATTCAATCTGCAGATTCAATGATGTACATGTTATATATAGTTAACTGATAGAAAGAAAACAGTTCATACAATTCTATCAACTGATATGAGAAGAACATTTCACATCTCTGATATAGAAGAATTAAATCTACTTACACATCAATAAGTAAAGAGAATGATTTGCAAGACCTCATCTGAAAGCATTCTGTATGTCATACAGGATTCAGAAGTGAAGAAAACCAAGATAAAGAATATGTAGAAGAATAAGTATATGAAGAAGCTTCTGAAGAAGTATAAGAAGATCTTCTGAACAGATCTTTCATCAGAATTATCACTGAAATGAGAATTTATACATGAGATTGATATAAGAGATATAAAACCAGTTAATCAGAATGTGTATTCCCTGTCACAAATGTATCTTGAAGAACAGAAGTGTCAGATCACAGACCTTCTAGAACATGATCTCATATAACTCTTATCAAGTATGTGAGGCTTTTCAGTTCTATTTGTGAAAAAGGCAGATGAGAAGTGACAGATGTGTATTAATTATCAAGCACTTAATAAGCTTATGATCAAGAATGAATATTCACTGTTATAAATTCAACAATAGTTGAATATAGTTGAAAACACCTGATATCTATCAAAGATCAATCTTCTCTCAGAATACTAGCAGATTCATATAGATAAACTATCAGTTCTGTGAACTATATTTAATATGCAATGAGAAAAGTTCAAATTCCTGATAATATTATTCAGACTGATAAATATACCTGTCATCTTTTAAATGATGATGAATATGATTCTTTATAAATAGAATGAAATCTTATATCTCATATATCTTGATGATATTCTAGTCTTTTCAAACTCATACAATGAATATCTGAAGTATCTTGATAAAGTGCTTACAACTCTGGCAGAGTATAAGCTCTATATTAAATCAATTAAGTGTGTGTTTGAAACAGAAGAGTTGAAGTTTGTAGAATATATAGTAAGTGATGACTGTATACACCTTATCTTGAAGAAATTGAATATCATAGTGAATTAACTGTGATTGAGAAATATATATTATATACAACAGTTTCTTGAGTTGATCTCATATTACTGTAGATTCATCAAGAATTTCACATGAATATCAGTATCACTCTCAAATCTCTTAAGAGAAATAGATGTAAATCTGTGAAAGAAGAAGTTTCATTCAATCATCTAAAATACTGTGTGTAAAGAGGCTTTTCTCACACTGAGAGAATATGTAATAACATTCTCAGTGCTTATTCAATCAGATCATGATTAGACTGGCCGCCGGGATCATGAATTTCACATTTGATCTCATTTGGTCTGGTTCCATACATTTCTTGACGTGAGTCCCACCAGGACCAAGCCTCAAAAAAATCTGAAAATGGACCATTTCTGAGAGAAATGGTGTGAAAAATGATCAGATTTAATTCAAGAACAGTGAAATGAGAGTAATTTTTCAGAATAAACTGTGAAAGATGATCATTCTTTCAAAATCAGAATGAGACTGAGACTGAAGATCAAAATCAGTTTCATTCAGTTCATTCAGTGATTGCTTATATAATCAGAATTTGGTAATGATTATTGATAACACTCATGAAACAACTAAATACATTCTTGTGCAAGTTTATTCTTCACTTTCTCATGAAAACTACACTTCTCTGATATACTGTGATCAGAGGTATTAAACTGTCTGATAATTCTATGTTTTACAATCATGAGTTTCTTGATTGTTTCTCCTTGTAATTGTCTCTGATGATAGTGATAAATATCTCAACTTGAGTTGAACTTTCACTTCATTCTCACCCCTGTTAATGAAATTGTCAGAATATCACATGCCATCAGTGCAATAGTTGAATATGTACTCTCAACAATTTTCTATAACTCTAGAATTGATTTGATGTGTAAATTCATCAGATCATCTTGAAGATAGCAGTCAAATTCAGTTTTATAAGCATGTAGTTTTACCTGATTTTCAGTTGCAATTAATGTATATAAGTTCTGTTTCAAAGTTAGTATTATAGTTCTACATGATATGAAGTGTTATCAAAGATTGTTACTTACTAGAGAATTGTATTTCACTGTCTTCACATCTTGAACATCTGCTTATTCAAATCTCTGATAGTTGGCATTGTAGTAGTCTCAGACTAATTTGACATATGAGTCTTGTTTCTTCTCTGTTCAATCTTGAGAAGTGTAGATATTAACTCAATAAGAGAGATCTAGTAGAGCTGCTACAGTATAGTACTCTGCAAAAGATTGTTCTATTTTGCTGTAGTAATATACCAGTTTATCTTTTACAGTAATAATAGCCTGTGCTATAGCATCATCTCAGACTGAATTTCTTTTTAAGTGATTCAACTGCTTCTCAAGATGAGTAAATAAACTGTTATACACTTATCAGACTGACTGCAGCATTAATGTATAAGTGATTGAGACTGTCTTTATTATCTTATAAAACTAAAACAGTAAATCAATTACATATTTCAACTGAGTTCACTTCATATCAGAAAGTTTCAATATCTGAATCTTTTCTCAATCAGAGTGTTACACTCAATGATCAATCATCTGATGCAATTGAAGAGTCTGAATAGTCATCTCATATATTGAACTTCACTATGTTCTAACATTCTGTATCATATTCAGTGATGTGACTGATTTGTTTGTTTATTAAATATCATGAAATTATTGTTATTATTTAGAAGAGGTACAAATTACATTAGTAATGTTTTGAATCTATGATATTTAAATTATTAGTCAATCTATTCAAAATTAACAGTAGTGTTATCAAAAAGCATTATTAAAAAGCAATATTAAAAAGAGTTATTAAAAAACATTATCTTTTGCAAAGTGAATGCAAAAGTTACTTAAGTAATCACTTTCATCTCATTCTCATTTCAAGAATCAGTCATCTCATTATTCTTTATCTTGATATTAAGATTCTTTATCAGTGTTTGCATCACAAGTTAAATCACATAAGCAATGCAGAAAATATGATCTTGTTTATCATTTCAGAAATACAAAGTCAATTTTTGCTTCAAGCTCTTCATTATAGTATAGTTATTCGCAGCATTATCAGTTGTAATTGTAAGAAGACTGAGACTAATATCTCAATAGTTATTTTTAATCACAGTTATTAATATCTCTGTTATATAATTCTCAGTATGACTACTGATCAATGATTCAAATTCAATTAATATCTCTTGATAAGTTCAGTTCTCATCAATGTAATAACATATAACTCTTATAAATGTAAGATTGTTTATACTAGTTCATGCATTCACTGTGAGAGACACTCTTTAATAATTCTTTAACTCTGATTCTAGATATTATATATTGACTTTGTAGTGTGTCTCAAGGTTGAACTGAAGACAGAATCAATGTGAAATATGAAGATTTGAATTAAGTATTTGAAGAAGTGTTTGAAATTCGGGGTTTTCAATTGATCAAAGAGAAAGATTCAGAGATATACATATATGAAGTAATTATTCACAGAAGTTATCAGATAAGAGTTGTGAAATCAGAGTACTAGTACAGAGTTGTTTTCACATGATTTCCTTCAAATTAGAAAGTTAGTGTTATTAAAAATTGTTATCTGATAGAGTAACTTACCAGCTCAGTAGTAATTTTCTAATTATTTTTCTTTTATTATCTGCATTCTGATGACTTCAGATGTCAGAAAATTTCTTCAGAGTTATGATCAGTTTATGATGAATATTTCTGAATAAAGTTGCAGTGATTGTAGCAGAGAGATGACTCTTCAGTAATCTACAATACAATCTGTTGATAATTATTTCATAGTTCATCTCAATATTTATATTGAGTTTTTTATAAATTTCATGATCTGAAATCAGATGTGAAGAATGAAGTAATTATTTATTATAATTGAAAGAGAGCATTCTGTGTTGAATTGTAAATAATATAGACTTTGTAATTCACAGTGATTTCTTAAAGAGTTTATAAATCTTCAATAGAAGTAAAAGAAGTGAAAGAAATGAATTCAGAAGATATGATAATAATTTGAGAAAGATAATAATTTATTTTTAATAACTGATTACTGATGTATGTAAGAAGACTTAATATAAGAGAAAATAATCTTGTTTCTTAGCTTAGTTATAATTTTAGTACTAACTCAGATTGAATATCATTGATGTATAAAAGTAAATAAATAATCTTGATTAATCTCTGTTATATTTCTTGAAATATATTAATATTGTGAAAGAAAGTGTTACTAAATTACATTATCAGATAATATCATTAAAAATATATTAATATTATGAATATTAATGTTGAAAAAATATTGATACTTATACATTATAGTGATTTGTGAATTATGATAGTTAAATATATATATATATATATATATTGTTTCTGACTTGATTACAACTTGTACAATAATTTTTAAAAACTTAAAATTAATTTCAATTATTAATAATTATGAACTTATAATTAACTAATATAAAAAGAAAAAAACTTTTTCTACTCATTATCTTTCTTCTCTTTCTTATTCTTCTTATTATTCTTTATAATTCATTTCTCATTCTTCTTCTTCTTCTTCTTCTTCTTATCTGAGATGATAATCATCTCAAAATCTCTCTTCACTGCCTTCTTAGAGAAGGGTTCTCACTGCTCTCTCTCAGTCAGGTCAATCTGTACCTCAAAATCCCGCATTTTCTGATCTGCTGTCTCGGGTTCCATCTCAGCAGCAAGCAGATTGACATGCTCAGAGAGCAGAGCTGTCTTCTCAATGTTCTGAATTATGGAGCACATTTGAGACCTGAACAAGGCCTTAATTCTCTCCTTCTCTATCAGCTCCTGCTAATCAATTAGAGAATAGAAGTATTATTAAAAATTGTTATCTCTTAATAAATAAAAAACTTATCAGTTTTGACTTCTTTATCTTTTACTTTAATACTCTCTCAATCTTCTTCTGCTGCTGCTTATTTATAGTAATACTCTTCTTCTCTCTCTCTCTCTTCATCTTGATCTCAAATCATTCTCAGAACTTCTTCTGGTCTTACTACTACTGCATGAGACTCTTCACTGTCTTCTTCTTCAATCTCTCACAGGTGGTGTCATCTGCATTATTTCTATACTTAGTTCAGTCTAAATCTATCAGAAGTGTTACTTAAAATTATTATCATTCTACTCTCTTACAGAGTCTCTTCAAGACATTATAACATGTCTTATGATCTGTCTTCTCTTACTTGAATATCTTCTTCTTCTCTTTCTTCAATCTGTGACAGTGCTCATGTGCCTTGATGGTTCACAGAACTGCAGAATATTTGAAGAGAGATAACATGATTGATTTCAGTGAGTGTTAAAGAGAGGTAAAGACAGAAGAGACAGTCAGAAATGATATGATAATGATGATAATAATAATGATGATGATAATAATAATGATGATGATAATAATGATGATAATGATAATAATAGTAGTAATAATAGTAATGATGATAATAATGATGATGATAATGATGATGATAATGAAAGAGAGAGTGTATTGAAATATATTACTGACTTATCAAATATAAAGAGACTTAAAGAAAATATTAACAGCTTTCAGTGATGTATAGAAACAGCTACAGTGTTGCATAGTAACATCATCTTCATTCAATGCATGTACTGTTGATATTCTTTATATACAGTTATCATATAATCTGTATCAGAGATACATGCAGAAAACAGATCTTTGTTACTAGAATAAATAATTACAGCAATTCTCTGTTTTCATATTATAAAGATAAGTTATTCTCATTTCTTTCTTCTCTCTTTTCTCTTCTTCAATCAATCACTAATTTCAAGCTGATATGAAAACTATTAAAACACTCTCAGAAACTCTTAAATTGAAGAGTATAGACTAATCAAATTTCAAATACAGAAGAAATCAAATTATCTTCTACAGATTCAATTATTCATCTTTCTTCAAATAAAACAGCAGTCGCATTCCCTTCTCCCTCTCAATTAAACAAAACATGGCCTGTGAAAAGTGAGTATCACACCAGGCCATAATGACCAATACAGCCCCAGCACACAGAACTGCATATGCACAGTATGTGCTGAACTGAGAGACTGTATGAGTTGCAAACCAGCAGCAGCATCTCAGAGAGAGTCATACAGTGTGAGAAAGCTGCAACTCTCAGTCACATGCATAGAGAATGAATTACTGCAGTAAATGCATGTGTATTGAAGTAATGCTTTTTAATAATACTCAGTCTCTGATATGATGAAAATAGAGTCTCTCTGTGAGATCTGTTTCTACCAGAAGTTAGAGAATCTTATATTTCTCAAGATCATCTTCACATGTCTTGTTCATGAAATTGATGAGAGAAATCATTGATTTCAGCATTCTGTTCTTGATATCATTCAAGTGACAGCAGAGTTCACTCTGACCACACTTTTTAAGTGTATATTTTCTAATTATTCACATTTATATAGATATATACTGATTATTTATTAGATAATATTAAGATAATAACTCATCATGACTGTGATACTCTCACTGTGAGAGATACACAGTTGATGATAAACATTGTAAAGACTCTGAGAAGTGAGTATTTTGAAGATACTGCAGCTCTGTGATCTTGATTTTTTTTTATTTTTATTTTTTATTTTTTTCTTTTTCTTTTCTTTTTTTTTTTTTTGTTTTTCTTTCTCTTTCTGTCTCTTTTTTTCTTTCTCTTCTTTTTTTCTTTCTCTTTTTTTTTTTTTTTTTTTTTTTATTATGATTTTTTCTTGTTGTTTTATTTTTTGTTTTTTTATTATTTTTTATATTTTACATTTTTTTTTTTAATTAAAATGATATTAATTATGATCTGTGTTTAGAAAAGTAATAATATTTAGTAACACTCTCTGTTGAATTTTCAACAAATGAGCACTATGTTATGATATTATGTAAGTGAGAAATGATTTCATAATCTCATTTAATACCATTTTCAATAATGAGATCAGAATGAAAATGTGACTAAGAATTCAAACATATTCTTTATCTGAGACTAGATTTTTATTTGAAAAGTGAATCTGAGACCTTTAATATTTGAAATAATGGAATTTGAAATCAATGTGATGAATACAAACCATGACCAGAAGTAATACTTTTAGGCAACATGACAACTGTAAAGTTTGGTCCTGATCTCAGACACAGTCACACGGTCAGTCTAATCATGATAAATCTTTCTATATCAAGATAAACACATCTGAATAAGCTATCAGAGACGCTCTTCTACAGATGAGTAAGAACAGCAAGCTGCATCTAGTGATATACAATAGTAGAAAACTATCAAGTGTTAAGCTCAATTACTCACTATATGAAAAGAAATTGCTAGTGATCAAGCATGTACTGATGTTATGAGATAGATATATCAATAACAAGTATACAACAATGATGATCACAGATCATGAAAGTCTCATCTATCTATAATCAATGATAAAACCTTTCAAACACTTAGTACATTGAATCTTGGAGTTTCAAGTGTACAATCTTCATATCAAATACTGAAAGAAATTGAATGCTGTGATATCTGATGCAATCAGTTATAGACTTGATTTCATGAGTGAGAGTTCTGTGAATCAGATATAAGAAAAGTTTGCACTAAATGCACTGAGAGAGTGCAAGAAATCAGAATCAGTGAATATCATGATCTCTTACTTGAAGAATGACAAGGTGTTGAATGATAAGTGTCTTGTGAGAGTAGTAGAAGAGATGCTTTCAAACTTCAAGTTGAAGAAATTGAAAAATGATGTTATGCTTTACTGTGATCTAGAATATGCAGAAGCTCTCTATCTAGAATCTTCATTTAGATGTGACTTAGTGACTCACATGCACAAGGAATTCAGTCACTTAGAAAGCTCTGAACTCATGAGCATACTTGAATCAAGAGTATACTAGTCAAGCATGACTGAGAACATTCAGACATACACTCACAAGTGCCTGAATTATCAGGTTATAAAAGAATCTAAGAAAGGATTAGAATGTGAGAAAGTACAATATCAGATGAAGTGTATGATACAATTGTTTAAATAATGAGAAGTGAACCTCATAGACATATTACTGTGAATGTCAAATGAAAATTGATGAATAATCACTGCTATTGATTATGCTACTGACTGGTCAGTCATGAAAGCAGTTTCAGAGATGACAGAGAAGATGATAGTGAAGTTTCTATATGATAAGATCTATATTAACTATGAAATGCTGTGTAAGATTCTAACTGATAACAGTGTGAATCTTGTGAGAGAAGTAATGAGGCATTTCATGAGTCAGTTACAAATAAGACATTGTAGAACAACATCATATCATCTGCAGATGAATGAAAAGATGAAACATTTGAATGAACTCTTGAGTAACATGCTGATGAAATATCTAGTAAGCAAGTCTATGAGACTATAAGATGAATATCTCAGTGTCACACTCCCGGCCGCGCCAAGGCTCCGTTGCGGTTCCACACAGCTCATCACTTTCATGCGGATGATTTCATCTCATTCAAACCAGTTTTCAACCACTCTATGACATCATTCAGATATATCATAGAAAGATTCAATTGATGAATATAAGAATCTCACTTCTATACAAGGTCAGCAGATTACTCTTTCTTGACAATGAGACATCACTGAGGTATCACTTCAGCTATTCTCACTCATGAAATAAGAGAAGAGTATCTGCTCATTATCTATATAGAATAGCTAGATGCTGACTTCTTATTAAAGAAGTCAGTAATTTGTTTTTTCTCTGACTAAAATATATATAAGAGTTACTATATATCTCATACATTCTTCTTAGTATACTAAGTACTATATCTGTGATATTCTTATAATAACTCTGTAGTCTACAAGCTCACTATTCAAGCAAGATAATCAAGCTCACTTATACAGCTTCTTAAATAACTATCTCTATATAATATCACTGACTAGTCATCACTTCAGTTTCATTATATTACAATTCAAATTACTCAATCTAATTATAAGTTTGAATCAGTCAAGCTCTAACAGACTGATATAATCTTATATATTCACACTGAGATCAATCTGATCTCACTCTCTGAGAGAAACACTATATTATCTTTTAGAGTATATACATCTCTATTCTGACAGAAATCTGAGATTTCTGAAATCACTGTATATTTTGATATAAGCTCTTCAATCACTCTGTCACTGCTGTAACCTCTACACACCTATATCTATTATAAAGATAGAGAGATTAAGATCAGAGATTCTCTGAGATATAAGAAAAACATCTTATCTGAATTTCACAGCTTTATCTATACTCTTGAACAGAAATTTCATCTTAATCTGAGCTAGTATAATACTCATGAGATATGAGTAATATACACTGTCAATCTTCTTGAAGACATCTCTGTAACTACTTGAGCTATTAAGAAGAGAAAGCTTGAGTATATTAATACTATTATAACTTGAAAAGAATTCAAGAACTTTCTACTAAATTAAATTAAAGATCACTGTAATTACAGCTTCACAGCAGTACAGCA
Organism: Blastomyces gilchristii SLH14081; assembly: GCF_000003855.2. NCBI lineage: Eukaryota > Fungi > Ascomycota > Eurotiomycetes > Onygenales > Ajellomycetaceae > Blastomyces > Blastomyces gilchristii. Next base: position 1,142,936 of record NW_003101679.1, read on the forward strand.
GTTCAACTCATTATATTAATAAGATAATGAGAATTCTTTCAATTTCAATGTAAGATTTGAAGAATATTGAGAGAAATTGACTGATGATTTGAATCAATTAAAAACACAGCTTTATCTTATAAAGCTGACTTATAAGATGTGAATAATAATATTATAATATCAGAGTTTATTAATCAATCACACTGAGCTTGTCAATCTGACTTTCTGAATCTATTTGAATAATCAATTCTCTGAGAAAAAGACTAATAAGACTTCTTCTAAGTAATTAATGATGAGATCTAAACAGTACTGTGACAGCTTCAGAGTAGAGAAAGTAAAGAAGAATTTCAAGTATTCTGATTCTTCACTCACTGTGAAGAAATATTAAAAAAGATTTAACAAAGATCTCTGTTTCAACTGCAGAGCTGATGAACACTATATCAGTGATTATAAGAAGCTGAAGAAGAGAAGAAATTAAGAAGATATCTTCTTAAAGTTAACTTCTCTTCTGATAAATATATCTGTAGAAGATAAAGAAGAGAAAGAAATGAAGAATTAATAATTCTTATATCTCTGAGTCTATGTTACAATCACAATACATACTCTGAATAAGAAGATATTAGTAAGATATCTACTTAACTCTGAGATAAATATTAACTTCATATTCTATTTCTTTTCTTTGATGAAGAATTGAAAGAAGATAAGTCTGTCAGATCATATGAATTTACTAATGAAATAAAATATCACTATTTTAATATAATTTAAGTGAAGTATGTGATCACAGACTTAGAAGAAATCTTCAAGAAAAGCAGTCTGCTTCTTCATACAGTTAATATTATAGATGAGAATATCATTCTAGATCTCTCATAATTGAGAGAAAACAATTCTCTCATTGACTGAGTCACTCAGATGTGATGATATTATTTTACTAATAAAGAGACAGTAATAGAGAAATCTGAAGAGTTTCATCAGAAGAATCTTGAGAAAAAGATAGAGTCAATATACTGCATAGCAGATGATTAAGACTTGAGAATAAGTGAAGAAGTCATCATTCTCACTGCAAAATTAGCAGCAGTATTCATTATTAAAGACAGATATACATAACATCTCTTTACAGATTATAAGAATATCTTTTCAGAAAGAGAAGCAGTGAAGTTTTCTGATATCAAGATATAATATAAGATTTATCTTGAAGACAGTGTAACAGTGCTATACAGATCTCTTTACAACTTGTCTATAAAGAAATTGAATGTTCTGTACAAATATCTTGAAGAAGTGCAATCAAAGAACTGAATACACTTATCAAAGAGTTCAGCAGAGACATCTATACTCTTTGTACTCAAGAAGAATAATAGACTACACTTATATGTAAACTACAGAGATCTCAATAAGATGATGATTAAGAATTACTATTCATTACTATTAATTAATGAGATGATTGATTGATTATCTGAAGCAAAGATGTTCTCAAAGATTAATATATAAGATGTCTATCATAGAATCAGAGTTAATGAAGATGATGTTTGAAAAACAGCTTTTTGTATCAAGTACAGCAATTTTGAATATCTTGTTTTATCTTTTGATCTTTGTAATACTTCAGTCATCTTTCAGATCTATATAAATAAGACACTACAGAGCCTTGTTAATATCTTCTGTATAATATATCTGAATGATATTCTAATCTTCTTGAAATCAGAGAAAGAACATGATATTCATATTTAAGAAGTGTTAAGTCACTTAAGACAGTATTAACTCTATACAAACACTGAAAAATGCTCATTCTATATACAGAAGATTGATTTCTTAGATTATATTATTAAGATAAATGACATTTCAATGAGCAGAAGCTGAGTCTTCATTATTAAGAACTGGCCAGTGCTGTGAATATACTGTGAGATATAGATGTTTCTAGAATTTATGAATTTCTACAGATAATTCATCTATATATATTCACAGATTACTATTCTTCTTACAGATCTATTAAAGAGAAGTGTGAAAGACAGAAAAATAAAATTATTTATTCTCACTCAAGACACTATGCAGATGTTTGTAGAATTAAAAACAAGCTTTTACAGATGTTATAATACTGAATCACTTTAACTCTGACTTACTCAGTCAGTGTAAGACTGATGTATTCAGAAATAAGATCTGTGAAATCTTTTCACAGTTAACACTGAAAGATCTTTCAATATTGAAAGAATCAGAGAATAATTATTTCTGAGAAAACAGATAATGAATTATCTATGAGAGAAGGCTTTTTCACAGAGTCTATAAGATACTGTGAATAAAGATCAGTAATCTTCTTCTTCAAGAAGTTATTACTTATATAGAGAAGATATAATACTCATGATCAGAAGATGTTAGTAATTGTTGAATTCTTTAAGATCTGATAACATTATCTTCAGAGTAGTAAGTACTCAGTGTAAGTTCTCACTGATTATATAAATCTGTGTTACTTCTTAATAACAAAGAGCTTGACAGAATGTCAAGTCAGGTGAGTGAAGCTGCTTTCAGAGTATGATTTCTATATCTGATACTGTTCAGATCAGCTTAACCCTGCTGATATACTGTTTAAACAGCCTGATTATAATATTGTTAATATGAAGAAGAATTCTATAAAAGAACCTCTGTCATCACTGCAGAAGAAGCTGACTACAGAGAGTTGAGATTCTCTGAAGCTCAGAAACAGTGCTGATAAGACAGCTGTGTGACTCAGTATAGAAGATGAAAGAAAATCTGAATCTTTACAGAGAACTAACACTGAAGATCATAAGCTTCTCATGTTATATCTTATAATCATTAAATTGATAAAGAATGAAACAGTCTATAATCTTTCAATCTGATTACTTTTGAAATTTATTGATAAGTTACAGAAGAGAGATATCTCTACTGCAGCTTAAATTCAGAAGTTAAAGAAGAAAGAATCTGATTTAAACTTGAAAGAGACAGACTCTGAGCAGAACAGTACTGCTAAGAAATCAAGTCACTGATAACTAGAAGAATGTGAACTTCTACTGCTAAATAATTCAGTCTTCATTTCTCATAGCAGAGCAGTGTGTCAGAAGTTATTAAGAATTCATTATAATAATTCTTATATAAAGCACTTCAGATTAGAGAAGACTGAGAAGCTTCTAAAATATAAATATATTTAAGACAAGCTCTAAGCAGATATCAAAGAGTATATTGAGACTTATAATATCTGTTAAAGAATAAAGATTCTGCAGTATAAGTAATACAGTAAGTTAATATCACTACCTGTTTCAAAGAGCTTATAACAGAATTTATCAATGAATTTCATAGTTGATCTGCTGAAGTTGATAAGAGTCAAAGAATATGACTTAATTTTAATCATTATTAATCACTTCACAAAGATAATCAGATATATCTCTACTTATAAAAAGATTAAAGTCTCTGAATTAACTGATCTGTTTTTAGATATCATCATTCATAATCATGATACTTTGAAATTATTGATAATAGATTGAGAATCTCTCTTTATCAGTAAATACTGATTGACTTTTTACTATTATCTTATAATAAGATATCTTCTCAGTACTGCATTTCATCTGCAGACAGATGATCAGACTGAATATCAGAATCAGACACTAGAACAGTATCTTTGAGTGTTCTATTTATATTATCAGAATAATTGACTTAAACATCTTCTGATCACTGAATTTGTATATAACAATACAAAGAATGTAATCTTAAAGATATCTTCTTTCTATATTTATTATGAATATAATTCTTTATTACTCAGTGACATTGTGAATAACATTTCAAAGAGAGAAATAGACAGTCAGAATGTCAAACAGATACAGAGAACAGAGTATTTTTCAGTGTTAGAAGTAAAAGCAAGATTGAAACTTTTGAATAAAATTCATAAGAAGACAGTGAAAAGCATTCACTGTATTCAGAAGCAGTAAATGAAATACTATAATTAAAAACATCTTTCAATAAAGTTCTTAATAGAGAATTAAGTACTACTTTCAGTAAAGAATATCAAGATAATGAGACTGTGTAAGAAGCTCAGTGAGTAGTACCTAGAATCTTTCTCAGTAATAAGAGTAATAAGTAAGCAGATATATAAGTTGAAATTACTTACAGAATTGAAATCAATTCATTCTGTTTTTCACATTTTCTATTTAAAGCTCTATAAGTAATGTCTTGAGACAGAGTCATCTTGACTGAATAATATTAAGATTAAAAGTGATACTGAATATCTTGTGAAGAAAATATTGAATAAGTAAATATATTATAGCAAGCTTCAATATCTTATAAAATAAGAAGATTATTCATTATCAGAGAATTCATGAGAACTGCTTGAGTATTTGAAAAATACTGAGAAAGAGATTGCAAGCTATGAGATAGCTAGTAGAGACTGTCTCATTACATATCAGAGACATTGAATAAGAAATGCTGCTTGAGACTTCTTATTTTTTCTCAAAGAATTTTTTAGAGATAATCTTACAGTGATAAGTCAGTATCTTATGAGCTCTGTAGCACTCTTCTTCTATTTTCTCTTAAAGAGTTTTTTAGAAGTTTAATAAGACTATATAAGTGTAAAATTTCTGAAGCAGTTAATAAGAAAAGAAAGAGATATTTGAAATTAATAAAAAAGATTGATATTATCAATCTGCAGACTGCTGCTATTCTAATAAAACTGCAGCTCACTGAAAAAGTAAAAAGAAGAAATCTCAGAGTCTACTCATTAATAATCACACTCTCATCAAACTCATTCTTCACTGTTAAAGTCTTCAGTATCAGTATCTTTGTCTGCTGAGAAGTTAGTGCTGCAGTATCATAGAGAAGCATGCTGCAGAAGAGTATGAGAGATGCTGAAAGTATTAACTTATCAACTTATAAAGTATCTCAGTCATCTGCTTCAACTGAAGTGAGATTCTCTTCAATCAGTAATTAATCTTCACAGTACTTTCAACAGCAGTGCTGACTAATTCCTTCTTAAGATCAGTCATTTTAAGATGTTTTTTCATCTCAGAGATTCACACTTTCACCTTCTTTTGCAGATAAGCAAGAAGGATCTTCTTAGCCTTAATGAAATCTATCAATACTTGAAGCTCTGAGACTCTCACTCTGTACTACTTGAGTATCTAGACTTCTTATCAGAGCTGATATAACATCTTTCTGTGAGATAATACTTACAGAGAGACAGAAGTCATTGTTATAAGTATAATAGAAATAACAGAAGTGAGAGAAGAAATAAGTGTATAAAATCCTCTTCTTCTTCAGCTGCTTAGTATAGTATAGATAAGTAGCAGTGTTAATCAGAGACTGCACTGAAGTCTTCTTACAGAGAGAAGACAAAGAAATTACAGAACTCTACAGACTCAACTCAGTAGTATTCTGAGCAGGGCTCAGACATATCATAGAAGAGAAACTATGAATTAAGCTTCTTAAAGCTGCTGTCTCTGAAATCAAGCTCTTCTCAGAGTTCTCTCTGAATAATCACATGAGGTCATACACTACTGTGTTGATTAAGAGAGAAAGTGATGTCATAACAGTGATGAGAGAGGCAGAGAAAGAATCAGATATAGATGAACTAACTGATAGAAGAGATAATATCTCACTGCAAGGCACAGTAACTATTACTGTAACTATAAGAGAAGCAGAAGAAGATGTGATAATAAGAGTGATACTTCTGCAGCTTATTAACATCACTGTCTTCATCTTCAATCTGACTTTCTTAACAGTCACAGAGGCTGCAGCTGTATTATGAAGATATTTACTCACTAGAAAATATCAGAATAAGTCTCTTATTATCTCTTAAGAATGATGCTCTCATGCACTCACTATTACAGATGAGAAAGAGAAAGAAAAATATATCACAGAAGAGAGAGAGATCTTTTTGAAAAATTCTATTACTATTATTAGCTTTATCTCTAAAATACATCACTTTTGCAGAGAATTTTATATATAGAATGAAATATAATAAGAGATCTGTAAGTCACTTATTAACTATATTTTTCATATCTTAAATTAATATATAAGGAACTCACTTATCACATATTTAGTTTAAATGAAGATGAAAAAGAAAAGATCTACACAGTCAGTAGAAGAACTCATCTATTTCTTTGTATTATATACAGTATATATACTGTTAATCAGTTAATAATTATTACTATATAACAAAGATAATTTCTAATCTAATAATTTTAAAAGTATAGAGACTATACTCTTAAAGAAAAGAGTATTATCACACTCTCAGCTGTGTCAAGACTTTATTACAGTTTCACATAACTCATCACTTTCATATGAATAATTTCATTCTATTTAAACTGATTTTCAATCACTCTATAACATTATTCAGATATATTATAGAAAGATCTGATTAATGAATATAAGAACTCTGCTTCTATATAAGATTAGCAGATTACTCTTTCTTAACAATGAGATGCTACTGAGATATCACTTCAGCTATTCTCACTTGTGAAATAAGAGAAGAGTATCTGCTCATTGTCTATATAGAATAGCTAGATACTAGCTTCTCATCAAAGAAGTCAGTGATTCATTTTTTCTCTGACTGGAATATATACAAGAGTTACTGCATGTCTTATACAATCTTCTTAGTATACTAAGTATCATATCTGTGATATTCTTGTAATAACTCTGTAGCCTATGAGCTTGCTATTCAAGCAAGGTAGTCAAGCTCACTTATACAGCTTCTCAAACAACTACCTCTATGTGACGCCACTGACTAGCCACCGCTTCGGTTCCGCCACGTTACACTCAGGCAGGTGCTATTAATCACGCGGATTCAACAGCATGCAGTCTTCAAGTGTTCATCATTCTACCTGTTGCATGAATTGCATCCGCGCATCCCGAAGAATGCTTCAGAAAAGGTGAGAAAGAGAACAGCAGTTGCAGATGCAGCAGAAACAGCAGTTACAGATGCAGTAGTAGCAGTTGTGAATACAACAGTCACAGATGCAGAACCAAGATTGAAAGAGATCAGCCACACACATGCAAAAGCTAACAAGTTACTTCTGAACTGAGCAATTTAATTGAAAAGAATACAAGACTCACTAGTTAAGAAATCAAGTCTTAAGATAGAAATGTGAGTTCTCATACATAATAAGAGTTCTGAGAAGTTTCAACCTAGATGGTTTGAATCATATAAAATACTCAAATCACATTCTCTGAGAATATACACATTGAAAGAATCAGAGAGATAGATCTTACACAACTTAATCAATGATTCATAACTTATAAAAGCAAAGATGCAAGATCTGAGTGAATTATAATTATTCACAGCACTATTATCAGTATTGAAAAAGAAGAGACTTACAATTAAAAAGTCTTATAAAGTAAGAGAAATCATAGATACTTATGAATCAGATGATCTTACTTATTCTGATCTTTTCATAATTATAAGAAAAGAATGAGAAGTAATGAAGAAATCAGACAAATATCACACTTCAATAAGTGATGAGACTGTAGCTGATTATATAATAACATGCTGCAGATAGCAGGTACAATGTGATAAAGAGTGATCTCAAAGTGACAGACTTGCATGTGAGTCAGATTATAGAAGAAAAAGAAATTCAGAGTTGAATTCAACTGTTTATATCAGTTCAATTATGAAGATTACAGAGAATGAACTATCTGAAACATCTGTGAACATGTGAGACTAAGTCATCTTAATCTCTGAGAATGCTCAGAGATTGAATGAGATTAGTTTCAATAAACTGTTCACTGTAGTGATCTGAGTGAGTAAAGAGAGACAGTATAATATATGAGACAGAATTACAAAAGATGAAAGCTGCTGAACCTAGTCACTGAATGCTGTATTATATAGAGATTGTGTAAGAGTAGTGACTAGCAGATAAAGAAAAAGTGTAAGAAAAGAAAAGAAATAATGAATTAATTATTAACTGTAAGAATCAGCTGTAAAAGATAAATGTTATCATACACACTTCATTCATTTTTCATATATCACATGTTTAATCTATTTTCAATGCCACATCATCTGAAAAATGCTAAAAAATAAAGGAAATCTCAAAACTTGAGATCTGTAAGAGATTTAAGAGCTGCAAGCTGCTCTTACAACAATGCTGTGCATGTCTCTGATTTCTCTATCACTCTGCATACAATATTAATATCATTTATTGCAAGATTGACTGAAATGCTAATATAGAAATGTGTATGTGTATGTGTAGAGAAATTGAAGAAGAGTGTGAAACCTGCAGAATCAGAAGCCAGAGCAGAGGAAATGAAGGCAGAAGAAATGAAAGAAAGAGGTGCAGAACTGAATGAATAACAGCAGAAGCTATTCAGAGCTGAATGCTTATAACTCAGTGTGTGCACAACCTTCTCTGCAGAGAAGGAAGAGAAAGCAACAGAAGAAGCTTGAGAATAGAAGAGAGTAGTCTTGATAAAGTTATCATCTTCAATTAGAATGATCTCTGACACTGAAGTAACTAAGAATCATTGTTAGTGTATGAAACTGTAAAAGCAGGGGTAACAATTACTGAATGAACATCTGCTAGTCTTAGAATTGTACACATAATTACAACATATACAAGACTCCTCAGAAAGAGAGAGAGAGACACAGAAGAATGCAGAAAGCAGAATACAGTGTGTAAACAGCTCATTTTCACAATGACATCTCAGACAAGATGTACAAGTCTCACACTCACAGATGTAAAAGAGTATAGCGTTCATATTCTCATTTCTGAAAACACAGATATCTTTCACCTGCATCATGAAGTCAGATGACAGATATCAGAGAATAGACTGATACAGATCTATTATTCTGAAGAAATTCATCACAGTGAATATTTCTGCAATATTGAACTTTACAGTTATAAAAAGCTTCTTGATGTCTGTGAATATCATGACTTTGTGCATAGTAAAACTCATAATAATTTTCTCTAAGAACAGAAAAATCAGTGTCAGAAAGAAAAGATGAAAAAGAAAAAGACTTATAATCTTGACACTGTTGAGAGAGAGAGTAATTCTCTGATATAAATGAACAATTGTCTTATTATGAATATTTAAAATGAATATAATAATCAGTGTCTGTGACTGAGCTTCAGATTATCATGTTGTACATAGTCTTTATATAATAAATTGTTCTGAGAGTCAGTAAGAAGAGTGAGAGTGTATACACTGAAAAATATAATTCATTAAGTCTATACAACATCTTCTTAAAACAGGGAGAGCTGATAATGAAAGCAGAGACAGTAAAATCAGAAGTAGTGAGAGTGAGAGTCATGAGAACAGAGGTAGTGAGAGTGAGAGAACCAGATACAGAGACAGATATAGAAGATTGAGAAGAAGCAGCAGAGAAAGAAACAGAGAGAGTAGAAGAGAATGTGAGAGACTCAGTCACATATGACACAGATAATTTCTTCATTATCACATTCTTCAAGTTCTCAATCAATGATTCAATATTGAGTTCACTATTATCAGCAGATATGAATCTGTTAACATGTGAAGATTCTATGTGAATAAAAACAACATATCAGCATCTGTGTTTATGCAAAATTATGCCAGAAAACATGATCAGAAATCTGCTGAGAAGGAAACAGTCAAGAATGTATAAGAAGATGAAGAAGATGTGTCATTCATAATAGTACATTCTGACAATTGTTAGAAGATAAACAAGTTCTGATCATGTTTCACAATGTGTTACACTTACTGCTAATGAACTGTCTGATATGAGCACTACAAGAATACTTGTTATGAAAATAAGAGGCCATCACTAGAAACATGTATAATGTGATAGATAAATGAATAGAAGATGTTGAACAGAAGAAGAGATAGTAATCTGAGATGAAATGATGATGACATTTAATGATGATGATGATGAAGAAGATGATTGAAGAATGAGAAAAGTTAGTGAATAAGTAATATAATATAGTGAAAGTTTCTTTATGAGAATGTACACAGAATACTAGCTGAATCAGAGATAGATCGCATGATTGTGAACACTAGTAACACACTAATTCACATGAAGCTAGGACAGATGTCATAGTCATGTGAGCATGATTAAATCTAGTGAGAAAGAATGTGATTTGAAAGAATGTACAATTATCAGATAATAACACAGCCACTTCTGAACTTATTATTATTATTATTATTCTTCAATTATAGATGTATGCAGTCAGAGACTATGACATCTACCTGAGAACTTTTAGTTCTCAGGGTTTTTCCTATATCTGTAAAGTTAACTATTATACATTCATCAATTTCAGATATGCAAAATCAGAAAATTCCAGCTCAGAATACAAAAACTGTTTACAAATTGCAGTGTTTTAACATCATCTCATACTTTGAAATCATTTGACAATATCATGACAAAGAAAAAGAGAACACAGTCTTAAAGATAGACACATCAAATAGATAGACAGAAAGAAATTGAAAGAAAAAGATAAAATAAAGAAAGACTGTAATAAAACAAATTATTAAAAGATAGTATATAGCTGTTTTAATAGACTATATCTGGTTGATTTCCTCCTCTTCATATTCAGATAATTCTGAATTTAGCCATTTTCTTGTAGCTGCTTGAGTTTCTGATAAAAAGTCTATTAAGTATTTAATTCCTGTCTCAGTTGAGAATAAGAATCTCATATTTAATTGATTTAGATCATACTTCTCTTTCAATCTGGCTCTGAGACTATTGTATAATGCACAGTGCATTACAATATACTCAGAATTCTCATTTGTATTGCAGAATGAGCATTCTATTGAGTCAAATCTATCATCAAATCTTTGTATATAAGATTTGAAATAGCCATGTCCTAGTTTCAGCTGTATTATAGATGAGAATATTTTCTTTTTACATTTAATTGAACAAGATTTCCACTTGGGTTTTGTTTCAAATCTTGAATAATGTATACTCTTCTTTTGTTTCTGCCAGCTTTCATTTCACTTGTCTAAACAAGATTCTTTTATTTTTCTCTTTATAAAAGACCAGAACACAATTTTTTGAATAGATCTGCTTAATTCTGCACCCTTTTTTGCAGCTGAATCAGCCAATTTATTGCCATGAATATTCATATAAGCAGGAACTCAGTGTGAATAAATTATCAGCTTTGATGTTCTTCTCTTTTGAATTTTCAAAATAGAGTTTAAGATCAGTTCAAGATTCATTTGATCATTATAAATCTGACTATTTCTAAGTCTTTTTAAAGCAGCTTGACTATCAGAGAATATTCATGCCTCTTTCAAACAATTTCCTCTTTTATGAGATTTTATTTCAATGAGTTTGAAAGCTTTCACTATTACAAATAGTTCAGCATCAAAGACTTCACATTCAGAGCCTAGATTTCAGAAATCTGAGATAAAATTGATATTATCTTCAGTATAAGCAATGCCTGCATCTAATCTATTCAAGTTCTCATTTTTTAAGTCATCTGAATAAATCAGAATAGAGTTCTTTATATTGATTGTAGAAATTCTCTTCAAATGCTGTTCATATTCTTTCTCTTTTAATAGTTCACTTATTTGTAAGTCTATAAGAGATTCAAGCTTTTCTCTTCAGAGAGATAACTTCTCATGATCAATCTTTTCAATATTTAAAGAAGAAAATTGATTTTTAATCAGAGAGTATAGTCTGTACAGTTGAGAAGGCATTTTCTTTGAAGAATTATTTTCATTTCAATCAAGAAATCTATTCCAATCCAGTTCATTTCCAGAGTTAATTGATAGAAATGAAGAAGAGACTCTTTCTCTGATTATATAATTTGAGCTCATCTTTACAACTCTCAGAGCATAGTTCATACAGGCCTTTTCAAATCTAATAACAGGAGGAGGAATTAAAGCTTCAATTTTCATTGCTTTAATAGAAGATGATTTGAATGCTTTCAGAATTCTTCTCAAGGCTCTGTTTTACAGACTTTGAAAGAGTTCAGTGAAATTCCCTTGATTATTTCATCAAACTTGAACTTCATAATCAGCTACTGATGTAATACAGGCTATATATAACTGTCTCATAGCCTGGAAGAATAGACCTCTCTCTGTATTTGATAGTCTGATTATATTGTTCAATAGTCTTTCTGCCTTGACAGTTCTTTGTTGAATGTGATATTTAAAATTCAACTTGAAGTTTAATCATACTTCTAATCATTTGACATTTACACTGGGTTTAATCTCTCTATTTAAAAGAGTTAGAGATAGTTCTTTCTCATTGAATCTCAGAAAGAAGTGAATTAACTCAGTTTTATTCATATTAAATTGAATTTAATTGATATCTGCTCTAACAAAGATTTTCTTTACAGCTTCTTCAATTACTTTTAAATTCTCTTTAATAGTTTTTGAGCTGTAGACTAGATCAATATCATCCATATAACTCAGAGATCGCACTATTCTCATATTTCTATTATTAAATAGATATGCAGTGTATATTGCAAATAAAATGAGTGAGATTGAAGATCTCTGTAGTACTTCTATTTTTATCTCAGTCTTGTCTTGTTTCATTTCATCAAAGAAGAGTTGTATACTTCTTTTAGACATAAAACAGTTAACTCATTTTATTAGAGAAAGTGACAGTTTTAATATCTTCAATATCTGAATTAACTTTGACTTTGAAACATGATTAAATGCTTCTTTTATATCAATAAAAACTGCAGTTGAGACCAGACTCTCATGCTTTGCTATTTGAATATCATGAACAACTGAGAGAACAGTGTTAATTACAGAACACTGTTTTCTATCTCATTTATTCACTGAATAAAAGAGAATCATCTATAGAGCTTATAAAAGATAGTTAAATAGCTATTATCTTTTCTAAAACCTTTTCTAAGCAGTTCAATAGAGATATTACTCTATATGACTTAGAAATTGAAGTTTTTCTATTAGGTTTTATAAGAATCACTTCAGTGGCTTCTCTCCAGCATTCAGAATGATATTCATTTTTCAAGAGATTGAAAAAGAGCTCAAAATATTCATTCTTTAAGTAGGAATATGTATTCTGAATAATCAAGTGATTAATTGAATCAGGACCTGCAGCAGTTTTAACAGAACTTGAGAAGATAGCTGACTCTAATTCATCTTGTGTAAGATCAGGTCATTCCCAGTCATTTTCATTGATGTAGTTGAGAAGTGATATATTCTCTTCCTCTGAATCTGAATCTGAATCTGGTGAGTTCTGAAAGAGAATTCTCATGAAAGCTTGACATTTTTTCTCAAAAGAGTTTGCTGTATATGATTCATTCTGAAACTTATATTCTAAGGCTGAAAGTTTTGCTACACTTCTTGTTTTAGTATAGTTAAAAGCTTTAAAAACTTTCTTCTCTTGTGCTTCTTCAAGAAATTTATTCCAGCAGTCTGTTTTAGCTCTTTTAATATCTGAAAAATATTCATTTCTGACAGCTTTGAACTCTTCATCAGATATTACATCATTCTTTCAATTTCTTCTAGCAGTAGCTAATTCTTTTCTTTTAGATAAGATATTCTCATTTCATCAAGATTTTAAATACTTAGAAGATTTTCTCTTTGAAATATTATCTCTAACACTTGTTAGAATAATAGATGTAATAAGCTTCACTCTATTCTCAAGCATTTTATTTGAGATACCTTGATCAGAATTTCAATATAGCTTATTCTGTCTTTCAGATTTTAACAGTTTTATGCTTTCTTCAACTGCTTTTCAATCAGCTTTTTCAAAGTTATACTGATTATAGAGAAGAGGATTTTCACTCATTTGTTTTTCACTCAGTTCAATATCAAATTGAATAATCTCATGATCTGATTCTGATGTCTCATTTGAATCAATAAATCAGTTTACAAGTCTTCTTTTCATTAGATTTTGTGATATGAAGATTAGATCTATAATAGACTTCTGTTTCATATCTTTTCTAAAGAATGTTTGTTGATCAGACTTATTAACCAAATCTATTGAATGCTCAAAGATTCATTCAATCAGATTATCAGCTCTCACTACTCTCTTGCATTCTGAATTTCATCAGAGATGATGTGCATTGAAGTCTCCTACAATTATAGAGTTTCTTGATAAAGTTATGTTCAGAAATTCTCTATCAATTGTCCAGATATTGTTATATTCCTTTAATGACTTTTCATTATAGATATTTATGAGCTGTATAGTATCAAACTCATTTTCTTTATCTATAATGTCACTCATCAGAATATCAGAGTCAGACATGATATCAAATCTTAGATTAAATTGATATCTTGATCTCTTTCTTTTATAGATCACTACTCTTGACTTTATCTCAGACTTTTGAGGTAAAAAGCAGTAGTAGCTTGAATGAGAAATGACATATTTTTGCTCAGTATTAAAATTCAGCTCCTGAAGCAGTATAAAATCAACTTTTTATTCAAATACAATTTGAAGACAAGAATAAATGCAATTTGAGTTTCTATTCACATTATTTTGAATAAATGTGATTTTTGAAGAGTTTTTAAACTTTTTTTGTTGTTTTTATTGTATATTCATACTAAAAGAGAGTAGAGTAGAATCTAATCACTATTATCAGATAGTAGATTATAACTGTTCTGAAAAGTAGAAATCTCAACTGCTTGCATTATATCTAGTTTATCATCAGAGTCATTTCTCAATTCTCTAATCTTCACAGAAGTTTGAGGATTCAAATTCTGTTTACATTTAGCTGAAGAATTGAAGTTTGAAGACTTAGACAGTTAAGAGTTTCTTCTTTTTAAGCTTACAGTTGTGAGTTTACTGGCTTGACTATTCTCTTCAGTTCTAGGTTTACTCTGAGCTTCATCTTTTCTCTAGTTCTTTTGAGTTCTTGAAGCAAATATACATTCTTTTGAGCTAGATACATGTTTTTCTTTGCAATTAGAGCATTTAAGCAGAGTATGTTGACATATTTCATCTCTTTTTAAGCATGTTTCACATTTATACTCACTAGTTTTGTGATCTCTGATACAGAATGCACATTTTGAGTCTCTGAAACAGAAGATTGCAAAGTGTTCATATCTTTGACAGTTTGAACACTGTGTTTGAGCTTTGAGATTCATTCTTGAGTCTTTGTATTCATGAACTCTCATTTTCAAACCTGCTACTCTTACTTCAGAGATCTTTGACTGTTCAAGTGTTTTTATATATACTAGAATAGAGGCATTTCTCCTACTTTGTCTGAACTCAATTGAATTTAGTCATACAGGCTTCTTTCTCAGTTGAATAGAGTTGTATTCTTCTAATTCATTTTTGAGAAGTAGCATTTCTTCTTCACAGTCAAAAATTTCAACTGAAATATCATGAAGAATGAATTTATCTCACTTTTCATTTCTCTTAAATAGAATTATTGTGTTTAACAAAGATTCTACTGCTGATTTTCAGAGATTCTCATTCTGAATAAGGAATTCAGCACTGAATTCAGGCATTGTAGTCAGAATAATGAAGTTTTCAAAGAAGAATAGCTCAATTGAAGCTATAACTGATTTTTGAACTTCAATATCAGTTATTAACTGAGAAAAGAACTGTTGATTGATTTCATTTCTAATTCTGAAAATGAGGTTTGAGTTTAGCTTATTTCTCTGCAATATATTCTGATTTAAGACTTTGAGAATAAGTCTTCTATTTCTGAAGATTTGAAGATTTTTCTCTTTTTGCATTTTTTTCTTCACTCTTCTATCACTAGAAGTATGAGCAGTATTCTTCTCAGTTTTCTCAGAATTTTGAGCAGGTTTTGAGATAGCAGATTTAGAGACAGCAGGTTTAGAGGCAGCAGATTCAGCTGCTTGAGTATATATTTTCTTCTGATTTAAAGAAGAATAAGAAGAAGAAGTAGAAAAGAAAGAAGAGCAAACTGAAGAGTCAGTGATTGTATTAGAAATTTTCAAAGTTTTTTGAACTGTGTTTGAAATTCCAAGTTTGAACTTGATCACTTTCTGTAGTTGTCTAGCCTGAGCATGAAGAATTAACAGAACTTCTTCATTTATCTCACTCAGACACTGCTTTTCAAGAATTTTACTTGCTTTTTCAAGTTTCTGTATTTCAAGAACTTGTTGTTTCTCTATTTCTTCTTTCTTTCTTCTCTTCAGAATTTCAATCTCAGGAATAGCATTTGAGAAAGCATCTTTTTCCACATCAACTGAGTGTACTTTTGAACTCATTGTTCTTACTCAATGAAAAGTTGGTCAGACTAATTCAATTGAGATATTTATTAAACTCTTTTGAATTGAAAAGTTGGTCAGACTGTTTCAATTAAGAGGTTTCTAAGCCTGTTTTCAATTGAAAAGTTGGTCAGACTATTTCAAAAGAAGACTAGCAGACTTTTGTGTATAAACACCTGATTTTTTTCACACTAGTTCAGTAACTAGGTTAGATTTTTGAAGAGAATCTAATAAACTAAAATTGATTTTTGAGATAAATCAATAAAATCTTTACAATCTCTTTCTTAGAATACAGTGAGGAAAAGTATGATATCAATTGATAGTAAATCAGATGATATGACAGTTTTTAAGAGAAAAACTGATAAAAAATAAATCAATTTTTTGCAGAGAAATTGATTAACACTATTCAATTTTATTCTAAATCATTCAATTCTCCTCACATAACAAGTGTGCAACTCAAATCAGTTAATAAAGAGTGTAAAAAAGAATTAAGTATTAATGAAAGCTTTTCAGTCACTGAAAAAGTAATTCTTACTTAAAAGAATATGAAATTATAACAGAAAACAACTCTGTTTTTAATTCTTTGTAAGAATATTGTATAAAATTCAGAGAAAAACATCTTACTTTTTCAAGAGAAGTAAAAAACTATTTCTAAGATCTTTTTTTTTTGCATTAACTGCTGCAGAAGAATGAGATAGAAACTGCTAAGATATGCACTACTGTATACTCTCTATCAAGACTTTCCCTCTTCAGAGTCTTGATATTATAGAGAATATAAGTCTGTTTCTATATAATAATATAAATATTGTCAGTGAGATGTAGAGAAACTGGTTATTTATATCTCAAAATAGAAGACTTTGTCAATGATTATATCAATATAGAGTTAATTCTCAAATTCAATAGAAACCTAGTGTTGCTGTTCTCAATCTCTTACAGAATCTATTGAATATTGAGATATTAAAACTAGATTTAATATATCTCACTGTGCAGGGATCAAAGGCTCAGTCAGACCTTGGAATATACTGATTTTATAGTTGTTGATGTGCTGTTGACTCATTGTCTGTTGATTATGTGCTTGATATTATCACTGAGGTATCTTTTTGTATTTTTCTGCCGGGGATGGGCCAGATTGGGAAGGGCGGTACGAGGGTGGGACTTGGCGTTGGTGTTTTGGAACATCAAAGATGGACAGGGTTTTCGCGGAGGTCGCTCCTCAGATATCTCCACAACTACAGATCAGGGATCTTCCAAAATCGAGAAGATTGGTGCATACGGCTAGGTCTCTTCACCTTACAATTTGTATGGCAATTTGGCCCGGGGTTGTGGTGTGGTAGGGGAGAATGGGGGATAATCCCACGCAGGAGTTCCGAACGACGTCTGGTTTACGTTTGGCTGGATAACTCCACCACCACACGGGGTATGCGGTCGGCGATGGGGTCAAAATGCTCGTATGATCGAGGGCTTTTCGATGGATCTATCGGCGGGTTCTTATTCGAAAAATCGAGCGAGTTCGTGGTGGAGCGGTTTTTGAGAATCCGCTTCTGAACTTGCTTACAAGTGTAAAGAGGCCATGACGGCCACTAATTAATTTAGTGTATGATATTATGATATATAAGAAGCCGGCGTATACCTATCATCGTACGCTGGCTTAAGCAACCTTTGAATCACATATTCATGATATTATTGAGAGAGTTTTGTATGAGAATCTGTTATTGTAACATGAGATAACTTTTCTAGAGTCTTTTTAATATTGATCAGACTGATGAAATAGATTGATACATGATTCTGCTGTCAGTGATTCTTTCAGTGACTTCTTTTTCTAAGCATTTCATAGGTATTAACAGAGATCTGTATCAGATTAATAGTCTTGTGAATATCATCTTTGTGAATTCTATCATTGTTAGAGAATATCAAGCTTCTGTTTCAAGTGTTCTGTAATGTGGCGGAACCGAAGCGGTGGCTAGTTAGTAATGTTACATAGAGGTAGTTGTTTGAAAAGCTGTATGAGTGAGCTTGACTATCTTGCTTAAATAGTGAGCTCATAGGCTACAGAATTATTGCAAGAATATCACAGATATGATACTTAGCATACTAAGAAGATTGTATAAGACATGCAGTAACTCTCATATATATTTCAGTAGAAGAAAAAACAAATCACTGACTTCTTTTATAAGAAGTCAGTATCTAGTTATTCTATATAGATAATGAGTGAATACTCTTCTCTCATTTCATGAGTAAGAATAGCTGAAGTGATATCTCAGCAGTGTCTCACTGCTAAGAAAAAGTAATCTGCTAATCTTATATAGAAGCAGAGTTCTTATATTCATTAATCAGATCTTTCTATAATATATCTGAATAATATTATAGAGTGATTGAAAACTGATTCAGACAGAATGAAATTATTCATATGAAAGTAATAAACTGTGTGAAACTGTAATAAGATCTTAATATAGTCAGAAGTATGATAATACTCTTCTCTTTAAAAGCATAGTCTCTATGCTCTTAAGATTACTAAATTAGAAGTTATCTTTATTATATAGTTGAAAACTGATTCAGACAGAATGAAATTATTCACATGAAAGTAATAAACTATGTGAAACTGTAATAAGACCTTAATATAGTCAGAAGTATGATAATACTCTTCTCTTTAAAAGCATAGTCTCTATGCTCTTAAGATTACTAAATTAGAAGTTATCTTTATTGTATAGTAATAGTTATCAACTGATTAACAGTGTGTGTACTGTATATAATATAAAGAAATGAGTAAGTTTTTCTGCTGACTGTGTAGATCTTTCTTTTTTCATCTTCATTTAAATCAAATACATGATAAGTGAGTTTCTTATATATTGATTTGAAATGTGAAAAATGTAGTTAACAAGTGACTTACAGATCTCTTAATATATTCTATTCTATATATAAAATTCTCTACAAAAGTGATGTATTTTTAGAGACAAAGTTAATAGTAGTAATAGAATTTTTTGAAAAGATCTCTCTCTCTATGAAACATTTTTCTTCTCTCTCTCTCAATTATAATAGTGAGTGCATGAGAGTATCATTCTTGAAGAATAATAAGAGACTTATTCTGATATTTTCTAGTAAGTAATAAATGTCTTCATGATGCAGCTGCAGTCTTCATGACTGTTAAGAAAGCCAGGTTGAAGATGAAGACAGCAGTGTCACTGAGCTGCAGAAGCATTACTCTCATTATCACATCTTCTTCTTCTTCTTCTTCTGCTTTTCTTACAGTCATGATAGTAGTCACTGTACTCTGCAGTGAAATATCATCTCTTCTGTCAGTTGATTCATTTATATTCAGTTCTTCTTCTGCTCTTCTCACTGCTGTTGTAACACTATTCTCTCTCTCAGTCAACACAGTGATATATGACCCTGTGTGATCATTCAGAGAGAAACTCAGAGAGAGCTTGATTCTGAGAACAGTGACTCTGAGAAGCTCAATTCATAGTTTCTCTTCTGCAGCATGTCTGAGCCCTGCTCAGAATACTGCTAAGTTGAGTTTACAGAGTTCTGCAGTTTCTTTATCTTCTCTCTGTGAAGAGACTTCAGTACAGCTTCTGATCAGTACTACTACTTATCTGCACTATACTAAATAGCTAAAAAAGAGAGAGATTTTATATACTTATCTCTTCTCTTACTTCTGTTATTTCTGTTATATCTGTAATAATGACTTCTATCTCTCTATAAGTATTATCTCACAGAAAGACATCATGTCAGCTCTGATAAAAAGTCTAGATACTCAAGCAGTACAGAGTAAGAGTCTTGAAGCTTCAAGTATTGATAGATTCTATTAAGACTGAGAAGATTCTTCTTACTTATCTGTAAAAGAAGATAAAAGTATAAATCTCTGAGATAAAAAAATATCTCAGAATAACTGATCTTAAGAAGAGATCAGTCAGTATCACTGTTAAAAGTACTGTGAAGATTAATTACTGATTGAAGAGAATCTCACTTTAATTGAAGTAGATGACTGAGATACTTTATAAATTGATAAGTTAATACTTCAAGTATTTCTTATACTCTTCTACAGCATGCTCTTCTACAGTACTGCAGTGCTAACTTCTCAGCAGATAAAGATATCAGTGTCAGAGACTCTAACAGTGAAGAATGAGTTTAATGAGAGTATGATTATTAATAAGTAGACTCTGAGATTTCTCTCTTTTTACTTTTTCAGCAGGCTGCAGTCTCATTAGAATAGCAGCAGCTCACAGATTAATAATATTAATCTTTATTAGTTTTAAATATCTCTTTCTTTTCTTATTAACTACTTCAGAAATTTTACACTTATGTAGTCTCATTAAACTTCTAAAAAATCCTTTAAGAGAAAATAGAAGAAGAGTGCTACAGAGTTCATAAGATACCAGCTCATCATTATGAGATCATCTCTAAAAAACTCTTTGAGAAAAACAAGAAGTCTTAAGCAGCATTTCTTACTCAATGTCTCTAGTATATAATAAGACAGTCTCTACTAGCTGTCTCATAGCTTACAATCTCTTTCTTAGCATTTTTCAAATACTCAAGCAGTTCTTACAAATTCTCTGATAATGAGTAATCTTCTTATTTCATAAGATATTGAAGCTTACTGTAATATATTCACTTATTCAATATTTTCTTTATAAGATATTCAGTATCACTCTCAATCTTAATATCATCTGATTAAGACAGCTTCACTCTGAGACATTGCTTATAGAGCTTCAAATAGAAAATGTGAAAAACAGAATGAATTGATTTCAATTCTGTGAGTAATTTCAACTTATATATCTGCTTACTTATCACTCTTATTACTGAGAAGAGTTCTAGTTATCACTCACTGAGCTTCTTACACAGTCTCATTATCTTGATATTCTTTACTGAAAGTAGCACTTGATTCTCTATCAAGAACTTCATTGAAAGATGTTTTCAATTATAGTATTTCATCTACTACTTCTGAATATAATAGATACTTTTCACTGTCTTCTCATGAATTTTATTCAAAAGTTTCAATCTTACTTTTACTTCTGATACTGAGAAATACTCTGTTCTCTGTATCTGTTTAATATTCTAACTGTCTATTTCTCTCTTTAAAATGTTGTCTGTAACATCACTGAGTAATGAAGAATTGTATTTATAATAAGTATAGAAAGAAGATATCTTTAAGATTACATTCTTTGCATTGTTATATATAAATTCAGTAGTCAGAAGATGTTTAAGTCAATCATTCTAATAATATAAACAGAATGTTTGAAGATGCTATTCTAGTATCTGATTCTGATGTTCAGTCTGATCATCTGTCTGCAGATGAAATGCAGTACTGAGAAGATATCTTATTATAAGACAATAGTAAAAAGCTGATCAGTATTTACTGATAAAGAGAGATTCTCAATCTATTATTAATAATTTCAGAGCACTGTGATCATGAATAATAATATCTAAAAACAGATCAGTCAATTCAGAGACTTTAATCTTTTTATAAGTAGAGATATATTTAATCATCTTTGTAAAGCAGTTAACAATGATCAAAATTGAGTCATATTCTTTGACTCTTGTCAACTTTAACAGATCAACTATGAAATTCATTGATAGATTCTATCATGAGCTCTTTGAAATAAGCAGTGATATTAACTCACTGTATTACTTATATCACAAAATCTTTATTCTTTAACAGATATTATAAGTTTCAATATACTCTTTAACATCTGCTCAGAGCTTGTCTTAAATATATTTATATTTTAGAAGCTTCTCAGTCTTCTCTAACCTGAAGTGCTCTGTATAAGAATTATTATAATGAGTTCTTAATAACTTCTGACACATCACTCTGCTATAAGAGACAAAGACTGAATTATTTAGTAGTAGAAGTTCACATTCTTCTAGTTATCAGTGACTTGATTTCTTAGCAGTATCACTCTGCTCAGAGCCTGTCTCTTTCAAGTTTAAATCAGATTCTTTCTTCTTTAACTTCTGAATTTGAGCTGTAGTAGAGATGTTCTTCTTCTGTAACTTATTAATAAATTTCAAAAGTAGTCAGATTGAAAGATTGTAGATCATTTCATTCTTTACTAATTTAATAATTATAAGATATAATATGAGAAGCTCATAATCTTCAGTGTTAATTCTCTGTGAGAACTCAGATTTTCTTTCATCTTCTATACTGAGTCACACAGCTGTCTTATCAGCACTGTTTTCAAGCTTCAGAGAATCTTAATTCTCTGCAGCCAGCTTCTTCTGCAGTGATAGCAGAGATTCTTTTATAGAATTCTTCTTCATATTAATGATATTATAATCAGACTGTCTAGACAGTATATCAGCAGAGTTAAGCTGATCTGAATAATATTGAATATAGAAATCATACTCTGAAAGCAGCTCTACTCACCTAGCTTAATGTTCTATCAAGCTCTTTGTTGTTAAGAAGTAACACAGATTTATATAATCAGTGAGAACTTACACTGAGTACTTACTATTCTGAAGATAATATTATCAGATCTTAAAAGATTTGATAATTACTAATATCTTCTAATCATGAGTATTATATCTTCTCTGCATGAGTGATAACTTCTTGAAGAAGAAGATTACTGATCTTTATTCACAGCATCTTATAAACTCTGTAAAAAAGTCTTCTCTCACAGATAATTCATTATCTGTTTCTTCAGAAGTGATTATTCTCTGATTCTTTCAATATTGAAAGATCTTCAGTATCAACTGTGAAAAGATTTCACAGATCTCATTTCTGAATACATCAGTCTTACACTGACTGAGTAAGTCAGAGTTAAAGTGATTCAGTATTATAACATCTGTAAAAGCTTGTTTTAATTCTACAAACATCTGCATAGTGTCTTGAGTGAGAATAAATGATTTTATTTTTCTGTCTTTCACACTTCTCTTTAATAGATCTGTAAGAAGAATAGTAATCTGTGAATATATATAGATGAATTATCTGTAGAAATTCATAAATTCTAGAAACATCTATATCTCACAGTATATTCACAGCACTGGCCAGTTCTTAATAATGAAGACTCAGCTTCTGTTCATTGAAATGTTATTTATCTCAATAATATAATCTAAGAAATCAATCTTCTGTATATAGAATGAGCATTTTTCAGTGTTTGTATAGAGTTAATACTGTCTCAAGCAACTTAACACTTCTCAAACATAAGTATCATGTTCTTTCTCTGATTTCAAGAAGATTAGAATGTTATTCAGATATACTATACAGAAGATGTCAACAAGGCCTCACAGTATCTCATTTATATAGATCTGAAAGATGACTGAAGCATTACAAAGATCAAAAAATAAAACAAGATATTTAAAATTATCATACTTAGTACAAAAAGCTGTTTTCTAAATGTCATCTTTATTAACTCTGATTCTATGATAGATATTCTGTATATTAATCTTTGAGAATATCTTTGCTTCAGATAATCAATCAATTATCTCATCAATTAACAGTAATGAATAGTAATTCTTAACTGTCATCTTATTAAGATCTCTGTAGTTTACACATAGACATAGTCTATCATTCTTCTTGAGTATAAAGAGTATAGATGTCTCTGTCAGACTCTTTGATAAGTATATTCAGTTCTTTGATTGCACTTCTTCAAGATATTTACACAGAATATTCAATTTCTTTACAGACAAGTTATAAAGAGACTCATACAGCACTGTTACACTGTCTTTAAGATAAATCTTATATTGTATCTTGATATCAGAAAACTTCACTACTTTTCTTTTCAAAAAGATATTCTTATAATCTGTAAAGAGACATCATATACATTCATCTTTAATAACAGATACTGCTGCTAATCTTGCAGTGAGAGTGATGACTTCTTCATCTATTCTCAAGTCTCAATCACCTGCTATACAGTATATTAACTCTATCTTTTTCTCAAGATTCTTTCAATGAAACTCTTCAGATTTCTCTATCACTATCTCTTTATCAGTGAGATAATACTGTCACATCTGAGTGACTCAGTCAATGAGAGAATTGTTTTCTCTCAATCATAGAAGATCTAGAATAATGTTCTTATCTATAATATTATCTATGTGAAGAAGCAGACTGCTCTTCTTGAAGATTTCTTCTAAGTCTGTGATCACACACTTCACTTGAATTATGTTAAAACAGTGACATTTTATTTCATCAGTAAATTTCATATAATCTGATAAGTCTATCTTCTTTCAATTCTTCATCAAAGAAAAGAAATAGAATATGAAGTTAATATTCATCTCAGAGTCAAGTAGACATCTCACTGATATTTTCTCATTCAGAGTATACATTATAATCATAATATAAACTCAGAGATATAAGAATTATCAATTCTTCATTTCTTTCTCTTCTTTATCTTCTGTGAATACATTTGTCAGAAGAGGAGTTGATTTTGAGAAAATATCTTCTCAGTTTCTTCTCTTCTTCAGCTTCTTACAATCACTGATATAGTATTTATCAGCTTCACAGTTAAAATAGAGATCTTTATCAAATCTTTTTTAACATTTCTTTACAGTGAGTGAAGAATCAGAATACTTAAAATTCTTCTTTATTTTCTTCACTCTGAAGCTGTCACAGCACTGTTTAGATTCTGTTATTAATTACTTAGAAGAAGTCTTATTAGTCTTTTTCTCAGAGAATTGATTATTCAAATAGATTCAGAAAGTCAGGTTGATAAGCTCAGTGTAATTAATTAATGAACTCTGATATTATAATATCATTGTCTGCACCTTGTGAGTCAGCTTTGTGAGATAAAGCTGTGTTTTTAATTAATTCAAATCATCAGTCAATTTCTCTCAATATTCTTCAAATCTTATATTGAAATTGAAAGAATTCTTATTATCTCATTGATATAATGAGTTGAACTGCTGTATCACTGTGAAGCTGTAATTACAGTGATCTTTAATTTAATTCAGTAGAAAGTTCTTGAATTCTTCTTAAGTTATAATAGTATTGATACACTCAAGCTTTCTCTTCTTGATAATTCAAGTAGTTGCAGAGGTGTCTTCAAGAAGGTTGACAGTGTATATTACTCATATCTCATAAGTATTATACTAGCTCAGATTAAGATGGAATTTCTGTTCAAGAGTACAGATAAAGCTGTGAAATTCAGACAAGATATTTCTCTTATATCTCAGAGAATCTCTGATCTTAATCTCTCTATCTTCATAATAGATGTAGGTGTGTAGAGGCTGTGGCAGTGATAGAGCAGTTGAAGAGCTCATGTTAAAATGTACAGCAGATTCAGAAATCTCAGATTTCTGCCAGAGTAGAGATGTATACACTCTAGAGAATGATATGATATTTTCTTCAGAGAGTGAGATCAGATCAGTCTCAGTGCAGGTATATGAAATGAAATTATATTAATCTATTAGAGCTTGACTGATTCAAACTTATAATCAGATTAAGCAATTTGAATTGTAATATAGCAGAACTGAAGCAGTGACTAGTCAGCAGTGTTATATAGAGATAGTTATTTAAGAAGCTGTATAAGTGAACTTAACTATCTTGCTTGAATAGTGAGCTTGTAGACTACAGAGTTATTATGAGAATATTACAGATATAATACTTAGTATACTAAGAAGATTGTATGAGACATGCAGTAACTCTTATATATATTTCAGTAGAAGAAAAAATAAATCACTGACTTCTTTTATAAGAAGTCAGTATCTAGCTATTCTATATAGACAATAAGCAGATATTCTTCTCTCATTTCACAAGTGAGAATAGTCAGAGTAATATCTCAGCAGTGTCTCACTACTAAGGAAAAGTAATGTGCTGACCTTGTATAGAAGCAGAGTTCTCATATTCATCAATCAGATCTTTCTATGATATATTCAAATGATGTCATAGAGTGGTTGAAAACTGGTTCAGATAGAATGGAATCATCCGCATGAAAGTAATGAGCCGTGTGGAACCGCAACGGGGCCTTGGCGCGGCCGGGAGCGTGACATGTTCAATAAAATGTCTTATTCAGATAGTCAGGCAAGTTCTAACATAAGATTGTAATCAAGATTATTAACTTCATATGCATAGACATCTTCATGTTAATGTTCTCTCACATCTATAGTCAGCTTCATCATGTAATGAGTACAAATGTCTTTTAAATCATCAAATCCTGCAAGGAGTTGAGGTTTTGATAAAGAAATACACTGAAGGTTATGATATCTTATGACTGAAGATTTTATCATTGCATAGTGACATAGACTGCTGTCTATCATGGCTTTCATATTATATATGTTATCAATCACAGTAGATACAAGAATTGTATTCATTGTTATCTTCTCTTCAAATTATTATTATTCAATCTCTTCAAGCTTCTGTTTGTGAATTTGAACAGAAGCTAATCTTTTCTCTGTTTTATCATGATATTCTCATAGTTATCTTTCAAATCTTTCTCTAATGTAACATGATTGATGTGAACAGACACTGATTCATTCTTCAAATGAGAAGACACTGATCTTTCTCTCAAGTATGAAGATACATAGATTAATTAGCAGTTGAAAGTAATATGTTCTGATCAGTTATAGTTGATGCACACTTCATGTTGATATCAATCAGTGACTTCTTCAGAAGTGATCTCAGAGACTTGAAAGTCTGTTCAGACAGTAAAGACTCTTGCTTATATGTAGATATTCAAGTCTACTCAATTCATGACATCTGCATCATTGTTATTTCTCAGTGTGAGTGTATAAGTTATTGAGATATAACATCTTCTGTCACTGTTCTGTATATTCTTGAGCTTGATAAGATAGTCATTTATTATCTGAAGCTGTGTGTAGAAGTCTTTATAAGTCTGGTCTTTATCTACACTTATAAGAGTCTGTAAGAGTTCAAAAGTTAATGTCTTCTTGAGCATGCTAATCTTCATTCAATTCTCTCAAGATTAATCACCTGCTTCTAGAATCTTGATATTGAAGTCAGAGATGAATATTATAAGAGAAGTATTTCTCTGTCAGATACTCTGTAATTAATCTAATACTTTCTGTTGCATAGCAGTGTCTCAGAACAGAATATCAAGATATTTGATAATATTATCAGATGTTTATAACACTGATTCACATGCTTTCATTTATAAATGAAACTTCTGTTTCATGTGATTCTTTAATTATTCATTGATATATCAATCTTGATTAATTAATGAACTGATGAAATCTTCATCTACACTCAGTTTTACAAGCATTTTCATTCTTTATAATGAGTAGAGAGTGAGATCAGAAGTATTAAAATATATAGAAGTATCTAAGTATTCTTTCAGTGCTTTTATATTTGATTCTGTAGATATTGAAATTGCATGAGTTAATTATTGAATCTCTTTGTATTGAAGTTATTGAGTTGTATGTATATCAGCTATTTATTATTATTGTAATTTCAACATTGCTTAGAGCCACTGTGATATCATATCTATACTTGTGTTTAAGAGTTCTATATTATTGTTAGACATGATTATATCAATTATTGAATGTATAATATCTGTGAAATCTGAAGAAGTGTAATCATATTCTCATATATCTGAGTGTCAGAACTCTCAGATCTTTCACTGATATTCTCTTATAAGATCTTATTCTCTTTGTAAGATCTTATTACAGAGCTAGAGTGACTGATAAGTAAGCTTCTATCTGAAGACTTAGTGTCTGCTTAACTGTTTGACTGTTTCTCTATTTCTTACACATTATTACATGTTCAGATATCTCTTGATGAATAATCATTTCTGATGAGAAGATAATGTATGAATAATCATTTTCTAATAAGAAGATGATGAACATTTTTATAGTGTAAGAGGCCTACACTGAATAGATCAGTATAATATTATAGGTCTTATGTAACAAAGATAAAAATGTTAAAGAAGGAAAGAAAGAGAAAGTGCAAGAATCAGCAATTAAGATGAATATTTATACAACCGCTCCACCACGAACTCGCTCGATTTTTCGAATAAGAACCCGCCGATAGATCCATCGAAAAGCCCTCGATCATACGAGCATTTTGACCCCATCACCGACTGCATACCCCGTGTGGTGGTGGAGTTATCCAGCCAAACATGAACCAGACGTCGTTCGAAACTCCTGTGTGGGACTATCCCCCATTCCCCCCTACCACACCACAACCCCGGGCCAAATTGCCATACAAATTGTAAGGTGAAGAGACCTAGCCATATGCACCAATCTTCTCGATTTTGGAAGATCCCTGATCTGTAGTTGTGGAGATATCTGAGGAGCGACCTCCGCGAAAACCCTGCCCACCTTTGATGTTCCAAAACACCAACGCCAAGTCCCACCCTCGTACCGCCCTTCCTAATCTGGCCCATCCCCGGCAGAAAAATACAAAAAGATACCTCGGCGATAATATCAAGCACATAATCAACAGCCACTTCTGAAGTGCAACCTCCGCGGTCTGTCTTCAGTGTATCATATCTAGACATCAACGCCAAGTCTCACCCTTGTACCACCCCTCTCAACCTGGCCCATCCCCGACAGAAAAGTACAAAAAGATACCTCAGCAACTGTACTCGATACATAATCGGCAGACACGACAACTATAAAATCAGTATACCCCAAGGTCTGACTGAGCCTTTGATCCCTGCACAGTGAGATATATTAAATCTAGTTTTAATACCTCAATATTCAATAGATTCTGCAAGGGATTGAGAACAGCAACACTAGGTTTCTATTGAATTTGAGAATTAACTCTATATTGATATAATCATTGACAAAGTCTTCTATTTTGAGATATAAATAATCAGTTCCTCTACATCTCACTGATAATATTTACATTATCATATAGAAACAGACTTATATTCTCTATAATATCAAGACTCTGAAGAGGGAAAGTCTTGATAGAGAGTATACAGTAGTGCATATCTTAGCAGTTTCTATCTCATTCTTCTGCAGCAGTTAATGCAATAAAAAAAAGATCTTAGAAATAGTTTTTTACTTCTCTTGAAAAAGTAAGATGTTTTTCTCTGGATTTTATATAATATTCTTATAAAGAATTAAAAACAGAGTTGTTTTCTGTCATAATTTCATATTCTTTTAAGTAAGAATTACTTTTTCAGTGACTGAAGAGCTTTCATTAATACTTAATTCTCTTTTACACTCTTTATTGACTGATTTGAGTTGCACACTTGTTGTGTGAGGAGAATTGAATAATTCAGAATAAAATTGAATAGTTTTAATCAATTTCTCTGTAAAAAATTGACTTATTTTTTGTCAGTTTTTCTCTCAAAACTGTCATATTATCTGATTTATTATCAATTAATATCATACTTTTCCTCACTGTATCCCAAGAAAGAGTTTGTAAAGATTTTATTGATTTATCTTAAAAATCACTTTTAGTTTATTAGATTCTCTTCAAAAATCTAATCTAGTTACTGAACTAGTGTGAAAAAAATCAGGTGTTTTATACACAAAAGTCTTTCATTCTTCTTTTGAAATAGTCTGACCAACTTTTCAATTGAAAATAGACTAATAAATCTCTCAACTGAAACAGTCTGATCAACTTTTCATTTGAAAATAGATTAATAAACCTCTCAATTGAAACAGTCTGACCAACTTTTCATTTGAAAATAGACTGATAAATCTCTCAATTGAAACAGTCTGATCAACTATTCATTCAGTGAGTAAAATGAGTTTAAGAGTACACTCAGTTGATGTGGAAAAAGATGTTTTCCCAGATGCTGTTCCTGAGATTGAAATTCTAAAGAGAAGAAAGAAGGAAGAAATAGAGAAACAACAAGTTCTTGAAATACAGGAACTGGAAAAAGCAAGCAAAATTCTTGGAAAACAGTGTCTGAGTGAGAAGAATGAAGAAGTTCTGTTAATTCTTCATGCTCAGGCTAGACAACTATAAGAAGTGATCAAGTTCAAACTTGGAATTTTAAACACAATTCAAAAAACATTGAAATCTTTCAGTACAGTCACTGACTCTTTTTCATCTTCTACTTCTTCATCTTCTTCTTCAAATCAGAAGAAAACATATGCTCAAGTAGCAGAATCTGCTGTCTTCAAACCTGCTAGTTCAAAATCTGCTCAAAATTCTGAGAAAACTGAGAAGAATATTTCTCAGATCTCTGTTCATAGAAAGGAAAAAAAAGAAATGCAAAAAGAGAAGAACTTTCAAATCTTCAGAAATAGAAGACTTATTCTTAAAGTCTTAAATCAGAAGAGCTTGCAAAAAAACAAGCTAAACTCAAATCTTATCTTCAGAATTAGAAATGAAATTAATCAGCAGTTCTTTTCTCAGTTAATGACTGATATTGAAGTTCAAAAACCAGTCATAGCTTCAATTGAGTCATCTTTCTTTGAAAACTCTATTATTTTGACTACAATGCCTGAATTCAGTGCAGAATTCCTTATTCAGAATGAGAATCTCTGAAAATCAGCAATAGAATCTCTACTGAATACAATAATTCTATCTGAAAGAGATGAAAAGTGAGACAAATTCATTCTTCATGATATTTCAGTTGAAATTTTTGACTGTGAGGAAGAAATGCTGCTTCTCAAAAATGAATTAGAAGAATACAATTCTATTCAACTGAGAAAAGAGTCTGTATGACTTAATTCAATTGAGTTCAGACAGAGTAGAAGAAATGCCTCTGTTCTAGTGTATATAAAAACACTTGAACAGTCAAGAATCTCTGAAGTAAGAGTAGCAGGTTTGAAAATGAGAGTTCATGAATACAAAGATTCAAGAATGAATCTCAAAGCTCAAACACAGTGTTCAAACTGTTAAAGATATGAACACTTTGCAATCTCTTGTTTCAGAGACTCAAAATATGCATTCTGTGCTAGAGATCACAAAACTAGTGAGCATAAATATGAAACATGCTCAAAAAGAGATGAAATATGTCAATATACTCTGCTTAAGTGCTTCAATTGCAAAGAAAAACATGCATCTAGCTCAAAAGAATGTGTATTTGCTTCAAGAACTCAGAAGAACTGGAGAAAAGATGAAGCTCAAAGTGAATCTAAAACTGAAGAGAAAAGTCAAGCCAGTAAATTCACAACTGCAAGCTTAAAAAGAAGAAACTCTCAACTATCTAGGTCTTCAAACTCCAATTCTCCAGCTAAATGTAAACAGAATTTGAATCCTCAAACACCTGTTAAGATTAGAGAATTGAGAAATGACTCTGATGATAAACTAGATAGAATGCAAGCAGTTGAGATTCCTGCTTTTCAAAATAGTTATAATCTACTATCTGGTGATAGTGATTAGATTCTACTATATCTTCACTCTCTTTTAGTATGAATATACAACAAAAACAACAAAAAAAGTTTAAAAACTCTTCAAAAATCACATTTATTTAAAACAATGTGAATAGAAACTCAAATTGCATTTATTCTTGTCTTCAGATTGCATTTGAATAAAAAGTTGACTTTGTACTTCTTCAAGAACTAAACTTTGATACTGAGTAAAAGTACATCATTTCTCATTCAAGCTATTACTGCTTTCTTTCTGAAAAATCTGAGATAAAATCAAGAGTAGTAATCTATGAGAGAAAAAGATCAAGATATCAATTTAATCTGAGATTTGATATCATATCTGACTCTGACATTCTAGTGGGTGACATTATAGATAAAGATAATGAGTTTGATACTATTCAACTTATAAATATCTATAATGAAAAATCATTGAAAGAAAACAACAATACCTGGATAATTGATAGAGGATTTTTGAATATAACTCTCTTAAAAAACTCTATAATTGTAGAAGACTTCAATGCACATCATCTCTGATGAAACTCAGAGTGCACAAGAGCAGTAAGAGCAGATAAACTGATTGAATGAACTTTTGAGCATTCAATAGATTTAGTTAACAAGTCTGATCAACAAACATTCTTTAGAAAAGGCATGAAACAGAAATCTATTATAGATCTAACTTTCATGTCATAAAATCTAATTGAAAAAAGACTTATAAACTGGTTTATTGATTCAAATGAAATCTCAGGATCAGATCATGAGATCATTCAATTTGATATTGAACTGAGTGAAAAATAAAGAAGTGAAAATCCTCTTCTCTCTAATCAGTATAACTTTGAAAAAGCTGATTGAAAAGCAGTTGAAGAAAGAGTAAAACAGCTGAAATCTGAAAGGCAGAGTGAGCTCTATTGAAATCAAAGTCAAGATATATCAAATGAAATGCTTGAGAATAGAGCAAAGCTGATTACATCTATTCTTCTAACAAGTATTGAAGAAAATATTTCAAAGAAAAAGTCTTCTGAGTATTTCAAACCTTGATGAAATGAGAATATCACTTCTAAAAGAAAGTAATTAGCCACTGCTAAGAGAGATTGAAAGAATCACTTAATATCTGATAAAGAGTTCAAAGCTATTCAAAATGAATATTTTTCAGATATTAAAAAAGTCAAAACAGATTACTGAAACAAATTTCTTGAAGAAGCATAAGGAAAAGAAGTTTTCAAAGCCTTCAACTATATTAAAACAAGAAGTGTAGCAAAGCTTTCAATCTTAGAATATGAATTTCAGAATGAATTATATACAGCAAATTCTTTTGAGAAAAAATGTCAAGCTTTTATAAGAATTCTCTTTCAAAACTCATCACATTTAGAAGAGGAGAATATGTCATTTCATAAATATATTGATGAAAATAACTGGGAATGGCCTGAGCTTACATATGATGAACTAGAGTCAGCAATATTCTCAAGTTCAATTAAAACTGCTGCAGGGCCTGATTCAATTAATCCCTCAATTATTCAAAACACATATTCCTACTTGAAGAATGAATATTTTGAGCTCTTTTTCAATCTCTTAAAAAATGGTTATCATTCTGAATGCTGGAGAGAAGCTACTGGAGTAATCCTTACAAAACCTAATAGAAAGACTTCAATTTCTAAGTTATATAGAGTAATATCTCTGTTGAACTGTTTGAGAAAAATTCTAGAAAAGATAATAGCTACTAGATTATCTTTTATAAGCTCTATTAGTGATTCTCTTCTATTTAATGAATAAATAAGAGATAGAAAACAATCTTCTGCAATTGATACTGTTCTCTCAGTTATTTATGATATTTAAGTAGCAAAGTATGAAGACCTGGTCTTAACTGCAGTTTTTATTGATATAAAAGATGCATTTAATCATGTGTCAAAGTCTAAGATGATTCAAACTTTGAAGATGTTAAAACTGTCACTTTCTCTAATAAAATGAGTCAATTGTTTCATGTCTAAAAGAATTATACAACTATTCTTTGATGAAAGAAAACAAGATAAAACTGAGATAAAAATAGAAGTATCACAAGAATCTCCAATCTCACCTGTTTTATTTGTAATATATACTGCATATCTATTCAAGAATAGAGAGATGAAAATAGTGAGATCTTCAAGTTATGTAGATGATATTGATCTACTCTACAGTTCAAAGACAATCAAAGAGAATTTAGAAGTGATTAAGAAAGCAGTAAAGAAAATCTTTGTTAGAGCAGATATCAATCTAATTCAATTTGATATGAATAAAACTGAGCTAATTCACTTTTTTCTCAGATTTAATGAGAAAGAACTAAGTCTAACTCTTTTGAATAAAGAGATTAAACCCAGTTTAAATGTCAAATGACTAGAAGTATGATTAAACTCCAAGTTGAATTTTAAATATCATATTCAACAAAGAATCATCAAGGCAGAGAGACTACTGAATAGTATAATCAGACTATTAAATACTGAGAGAGGTCTATTCTTTCAGGCTATGAGACAGTTATACATAGCCTGTATTATCTCAGTAGCTGATTATGAAGTTCAAGTTTAATGAAATAATCAAGGAAACTTCACTAAACTCTTTCAAAGTCTATAAAACAGAGCTTTGAGAAGAATTCTGGAAGCATTCAAGTCATCTTCTATTAAAGCAATGAAAATTGAAGCTTCAATTCCACCTTCTGCTATTCAATTTGAAAAGGCCTGTATGAACTATGCTCTGAGAGTCATGAAGATGAGCTCAAATCATATAATCAGAGAAAGAGTCTCTTCTTTATTTCCATCAGTTAACTCAGGAAATGAACTGAATTGAAATAGATTTCTTGATTGAAATGAGAATAATACTTTAAAGAAAATGCTCTCTCAACTGTATAGACTATGTTTACTTATTAAGAATCAATTTTCTTCATTAAATGTTGAGAAAATTGATCATGAGAAGATATCTCTCTGAAGAGAAAAGCTGGAATCTCTCATAGACTTACAAATAAGTGAACTATCTAAAGAGAGAGAATATAAACAGTATTTGAAGAAGATCTCTACAATTAATATAAAAGACTCTATTCTGATCTACTCAGATGACTCAAAAAATGAGAATTTGAATAGATTAGACACAGACATTGCTTATACTGAAGATAATATTAATTTTATCTCAGATTTCTGGAATTTAGGCTGTGAATCTAAAGTCTTTGATGCTGAACTATTTGCAATAGTGAAAGCTTTCAAACTCATTGAAATAAAATCTCATAAAAGAGAAAATGATTTGAAAGAGGTATGAATATTCTCTGATAGTCAAGCTGCTTTAAAAAGACTTAGAAATAGTCAGATTCATAATAATCAAATGAATCTTGAACTGATTTTAAACTCTGTTTTGAAAATTCAAAAGAGAAGAACATCAAAACTGATAATTCATCTGCATTGAGTTCCTGCTTATATGAATATTCATGACAATGAATTGGCTGATTTAGCTGCAAAAAAGAGTTCAGAATTAAGCAGATCTATTCAAAAAACAGTGTTCTGATCTTTCATAAAGAGAAAGATAAAAGAATCTTGTTTAAACAAGTGAAATGAAAGCTGGCAGAAACAAAAGAAGAGTATACATTATTCAAGATTTGAGATAAAACCAAAGTGGAAATCTTGTTCAATTAAATGTAAAAAGAAAATATTCTCATCTATAATTCAGCTGAAACTAGGACATGGTTATTTCAAATCTTATATACAAAGATTTGATGATAGATTTGATTCAACAGAGTGCTCATTCTGCAATGTGAATGAAAATCCTGAGCATATTGTAATGCATTGCGCATTATACAATAGTCTCAGAGTCAGATTAAAGAAAAAGTATGATTTAAATCAATTAAATATGAGGTTCTTATTCTCAACTGAGACAGGAACTAAATACTTAATAGACTTTCTATCAGAAACTAGAGCAGCTATAAGAAAATGGCTGAATTCAGAAGTATCTGAATATGAAGAAGTGGAAATTGACTAGATATAGTCTGTTAAAACAGCTATATATTATCTTTTAATAATTTTGTTTTGTTATAGTCTCTCTTTACTGTACTTGTTTTCTTCTGTTCTTTTCTCTATCTATTTAATGTGTCTATCTTTAAGACTATGTTCTCTTTTCTTTTGTCATAATATTTTCAAATGATTTCAAACTATCAGAAGGTGTTGAAATACTGCAATTTGTAAACAGTTTTTGTATTCTGGGCTGGAATTTTCTGATTTTGCATATTTGAAATTGATAAATGTATAATAGTTGACTCTATAGATATAGGAAAAACCCTGAGAACTAAAGATTCTCAGGTAGATGTCATAGTCTCTGACTGCATACATCTATAATTGAAGAATAATAATAATAATAATGAATATTTATACATGTATGTGATGGTGTACATGGTGGAGCTTCGAGGCGGAAGAATATACGCGCGTTCGTAGCGGCCGCGGATCGGCGATCGGGAATGAAAGAACCTATGAAGTGTAATGAAATAGTCTATATGATTGATCGGGCGCAGCCCGCCACACAATTGTATTGTAGATGAAAAGACAAGAAGCTTACTATTTAACAGCAGACTTATAAGAGAACTTTGAGATGAAGCTATTTAAGTCATAGTTATGATGATCAACACATTC
This sequence comes from Blastomyces gilchristii SLH14081, assembly GCF_000003855.2. NCBI lineage: Eukaryota > Fungi > Ascomycota > Eurotiomycetes > Onygenales > Ajellomycetaceae > Blastomyces > Blastomyces gilchristii. The sequence continues at coordinate 1,178,776 of NW_003101679.1, forward strand.
TCAATATCAACAAAGATTTATAAATATCAGAGAGAAACCTTATTATCTTCTTTTAAAGCTTGAACAGGTGTTCAATCTTCTGCTCATTGAATACACAGATGAGAATGTAAGATGTATAAGAAGAATCTGAAGATTATTAATAAGCTCACAGATAGAACTGATGATAAGTAATAATAATTAGTTGAATATTAAGAACTGTATTAATATTGTATCTGAGACCCTGCAACCTGAAAGCTTGAGATTGTAAGAGATATTGTTTTTAATGAAGAATTAGCAACAGAAGAAGCACTGATAAATGTTATTAAAGAAGTAGTTAAACTGTCAGAGAAATTAAATGTTCTTAACACTATGAAGAGATGATAACACTGCCTTCTAAGAAGACTTGTAAAGAATAAATCTAATGTTTTAAAGATGCTTGCTGATGATGATATAAACAGTGCACTGAAACTGATATATCTACTAGATGATGAGACAGAACTTGTCAATGATGATATGAATAACTCTGTGAATGATGAAGATTCTGTACTTAGTGTTCTTAATGACTGTTCAATCACACTGACAGAGGTCAAAAGAAGTCATGACTGAGAACATTGACATCAGACAATGAGGAAGAAAGTGAAAACTTTTGAACAGAAGAAGATATATATTATTGTTGAAAAGGCTCTGGAAATGAACATTCTTACAGATAAATGAGTGTACAATCAGAAGTTGAATAACAAGGATGAAATTATCTGCTTTAGAGCTTATTAAGTGATTAGAGAATTCCTACAATAACAAGATGTTTATTATAATAAGTCATATGCAGCAGTAATGTCTGAACCTACATTACAGAGCTTATTCACTATATTTATAGCAAGAGGTTGAAAAGTCAGATTGATTGACTATGTATCTGCATTTTTAAATGAGGTATTGCTTCAGAATGAGATAATATTTATGCAACTACTTACAGAGATCAAGCACAGTCATGATAAATTAGTAGAGCTTGTATGTCAGAGCTTATACAGAATGAAACAGACAGCAAGAACATGATATTTTCTTATAATAGAACACTTAATGAATCTAGAATTCAAGATCTCATCTTATAACAGTGAATTTCTTTATCATTCAATTTATAAGTTATTCTTGACACTATATATCAATGACTGTTGAATCACAGAACCTGAAGAGAGTGAAATTGAGTGAATTTTGATAAAAATCAGAAAAAGATTTAAGATAAAAGAAGTTGAACAGAATAAATCTTATCTGA